>NC_088902.1:4030000-4340000 GCF_037157495.1 Lathamus discolor
AGAAAATGCAGGAAAAGGAGAAAAACTGGGACAAATGCAGCTTCCTGTGCTGTGGACCTGGCAGAAAAGGGTTAAGCGAAGCGGTTGGATGCTGCAAGCCTTGTCAGGGTTGTACTATTTTTTCTAGTGCATAAGGAGAAGGGAGAGGAGGGTTGCACGGAAAAGGGAAATATCCAAGAAAAGAGGGATCTGCGACAATATCTGCACCTCGGGTGATGAAGAGAGGAACCAACAGGCATAAATGGCCTGGAGACGGCTGAAATCTTTGCCGAGGAGGTTGGGACCACGGGGTTATTTTCCACCTGCCTCCCCTACCCGGTTCTGTAATCCTGGCTCAAAGTAGACAAGTCGAGTTGGAGCTGAAGAAGGGAGGTTAGAGGATTTTTTGGTTTATTTTTATTTTGGGAGGGAAAAAAAAGAATCAAGGAGAAAAACGAGAGATTGATTGGACCTCCCTGGGTTGAGCATCCCCACGGTGTAAGGCAACGCAGGGCTGTGGGAGTGGGTGCTTCTTAGGAGCAGGGATGGAGATGACCCGGCACCCACCGGCGACCGGAGCCCCAACATCCCCATGAGAAATTCTTGGAGTCGAATTCCCACGGGGTGGGTCAGTCGGGGGTTTGGCTTTGGGGAGGTTGGGGATGCAGGTTGTGTGGGTACCACGGTCAGGCCCACGATGCTGGGGGTTCATTGGAGGCATCTGGGGGGGGGGGGGGGGCAGGTGGCTTTGGTGGGGACACACAGGGATAGGTGGAGGGTTCAGTGCTGCGGATGAAGCCGGAGCCTCCTGAATCACCCAGGAACGCGACGCAATGGCGTGGGAGCTGCGCCCGGTGGGTACCACCGACTCCTGGGTGCTTGGTGATGGTGGGAGCCCACCGGGGCTTTGCAGGGTTGGGGGCTGCGTCGTACCCCCCCCCCCCCCCCCCTTCTGCCTGGCACCGGTTTCCAGGGGCAGCCCGGCCCCGCCGCACGCCGCGGCGCTGAGGGCGAGCGCAGGGAGACAGGGCTTTGGTTTTTTCCGCCTTGCCGCTAGCGCGCTCTCGCCCTCCTCTCGTGTTGCAGTGCGGGTTGGCCAGGCAGCGGGATGCCTGGAGGAGCCAGGGCTTTGCAGATGCTCCTTTCAAGCCCCCAGCAGCTCGTTACCTTCTCGGTGTTTTTTCCAGGCGATGCCACACCTCCCGAGGACACTGGGGACATCGGGGTTTGCTGAGCTTAGCATCTTCTCACCGTCGTACCGGAGGCATCAGACAGACGCTCATCTGCCCTGAAGTGCAGATCTGCAACAGCTACCGAGAAGACTCTGTCTCTCTGTCTCTCTTTTCTCTCCCTCTCCAGTCCAAACCATTACAAGACCTGACTTCCACCATCTGGGAATCTAACCCCTTTTATGTCCCTTCTCCTTTTTCTACGATGACTCACCATTATTTTTAACTTTGAAGAGAGAGGAAATTATGGGGATCTTGGAAGCCTGTATTTCTCTCTAGGATTTCCCCAGGGTCAGATAATCGGTGTTACTAAAGAGACACTAAGATTTGGCTTCTCCAGGTAATGTGATTTGTTTTCTGTGTGCCATGGCGGTTTGCAGAGGATGACAGGAGCCGGGACACCAGCGGTTGAGGAGGGGGCCTGCAGTGGTCCGCGGGGCAGCCGCGGAGCTTGCCCGGTTGGCTGCAGGCAGGGAGGGCAGCATGTCGCCTCGATTTATGGCAAGAGGATTGGGAAGGTGTCGAACTTAAACCCGGAGCTAGAGGTTTCCTAGAGGGGCAGATTGCCTGAGATTGCACGGTTAAATGTTAACCCTTAGCTGCATGCTTGGGAATGAGCAATGAGCTGAGCCTGGTTTGCCTCTACCCAGCACCCCGCGGGGTCCCCTCACCACTTTGGGGCTGGATGGGGTTATTTTTCTTCCTTCTTTGCTCTTCCCTTCCCCCTCTTTGCTTTGTTTTTTAATTGGAATTTTTATTTTTAGTCCTGGTTTGCCCGTGCCAGGTTTTCCACACTGGGTTTGAATAGGTGACAGTTCCTCAGGTGTTTCCTCTCTTCCACCTAATGGGTTGAGATGGGAGTTTTTGAACTCTGTCCCAAAGAAAGCAAATTGCACCCCCTGCAAGGGAGGGCGTAGACGTGCTAGTGAAGAGAGCTGCTGTCCTCCCCCCAACTTTATCTCATCTCTCTCTTTCTCAGCAGGGGCAATTTTCTTTCCTTTTTTATTTTCTCTCTTGTTTCGTTCTCTCATCCCTTCGCTTTTTCATGAGACACTTCCAAACCTACGTACCTGTCCTTCCGCAGGATAGTAACCCTGCCCTGAACCCGATCCCACCACCGGGCACTGGGAAGTGTTTAGCATAAGGATTTCCTTTAAACCCCAATATGACAGTTGCTACTGGAGATCCTGCAGATGAAGCTGCAGCTCTTCCCGGTCACCCGCAGGACACGTATAACCCTGAGACCGACCATGAATGCTGCGAGAGGGTGGTCATTAATATCTCAGGGCTGCGCTTTGAGACACAGCTCAAGACATTAGCCCAGTTTCCAGAGACCTTACTAGGGGATCCTAAAAAGAGAATGAGATATTTCGACCCACTCCGGAATGAGTATTTCTTTGACCGGAACAGACCCAGCTTCGATGCCATCTTGTACTATTACCAGTCTGGTGGGAGGTTGCGGAGGCCAGTTAACGTGCCCTTAGATATCTTCTCAGAAGAGATTCGTTTCTATGAACTGGGGGAAGAAGCAATGGAGATGTTTCGGGAGGATGAAGGTTACATCAAAGAAGAGGAAAGGCCGTTGCCTGAGAATGAGTTTCAGAGACAAGTGTGGTTGCTCTTTGAGTACCCCGAGAGCTCAGGCCCTGCCAGGATTATAGCTATTGTCTCTGTCATGGTGATTTTAATTTCCATTGTCAGCTTTTGCCTGGAAACCTTGCCCATTTTTCGGGATGAGAACGAAGACATGCACGGCAGCGGGCTGAGCCATCCCACCTACTCCAACAGCAGCATGGGGTACCAGCAGTCCACCTCTTTCACAGATCCCTTCTTCATCGTGGAGACACTTTGCATCATCTGGTTCTCCTTTGAGTTCTTGGTGAGGTTTTTTGCCTGCCCCAGCAAGGCTGGGTTTTTTACCAACATCATGAACATTATAGACATCGTAGCCATCATTCCCTACTTCATCACCTTAGGGACAGAGATGGCCGAGAAGCCGGAGGATGGTCAGCAAGGCCAGCAGGCCATGTCCTTGGCCATCCTTCGAGTCATCCGCTTGGTGCGGGTCTTCAGGATCTTCAAACTCTCCCGGCACTCCAAGGGGCTGCAGATCCTGGGGCAGACTCTCAAGGCCAGCATGCGGGAGCTGGGCCTCTTGATATTTTTCCTCTTCATCGGCGTCATCCTCTTCTCCAGCGCTGTCTACTTTGCCGAGGCCGACGAGAGCGAGTCCCAGTTCCCGAGCATCCCCGATGCCTTCTGGTGGGCTGTGGTTTCCATGACGACTGTTGGCTACGGAGACATGGTCCCCACGACCATCGGGGGGAAAATAGTGGGTTCCTTGTGTGCCATTGCTGGCGTATTAACGATTGCCTTACCAGTGCCCGTCATAGTGTCTAACTTCAATTACTTCTACCACCGGGAGACGGAGGGAGAGGAGCAGGCTCAATATTTGCAAGTAACCAGCTGCCCAAAGATCCCCTCTTCCCCTGACCTAAAGAAAAGCAGAAGTGCCTCTACTATTAGTAAGTCTGATTATATGGAGATTCAGGAAGGCGTAAATAATAGCAATGAGGATTTTAGGGAGGAGAACTTGAAGACAGCCAATTGCACCCTAGCTAACACAAACTATGTGAATATCACCAAAATGCTAACCGATGTCTAGTGGCTAAAATCTAGTAACCTATTTAAAGCTGAAGTGGAACAATTGCAGATATTGAGTGCTGCTCTGCATTGTAGTTACTACAGTATTTTCTACGGTGTATATTTGGTTCTGCATGGGAAGCAATAGCTGTGTAAGTGACTTTTAACCTTTGATTTCCACACCCAATAAGCATTCGTGCAGAAAAACAACCCCAACAACAAACCATTTTGTTTCCCTTCTCCCATCCCAGGTGGGTTTCCAAAGATATGGAGTGGTTGAGCAATGGGATGGGCATGCGGGGGAAAACTCCAGACCATCCCGGGGTACCATGAACGCCGCTCCCTGTCCCATGCAGCTGGGTAAGAGCCAGCTTCCAGGCATGGGGAACGGCTGTGAAAGGTCAGGCAGAGCTTAATGAAGAGAAGATGCAGTCGTGTGTCCGAATTGCTGGAAGGCTCAGGTTTCCGCCCTGGGAATGCCAAGTGCGAACTCATCACCCAGGCTCGTGTTTCATAACTGAAAATGCTGCATGCTGCAATAGTTGGAGCCACTGCAGTATGCCAGTGTGAGGCCCAGGGGAGGGATAATTAGTATGAAGGCACATTATTTATTAAGTCTTACATTTTTTATGCCAGGCATCGGGAGGGACGAGTAAATAAATCAAGCGCTTGTATTGAATAAATCTCTTTAGATGCCACTTCCATCACCAATATTTCCAGGATCACCAAAGACACCTCCACTGACACATTGAAAATGAGTTGGAAAAAGCATCTTTTTTTTTGATATTTATATATATAAAAACAGGAGCAACTATGCTGTGGCCTATAACATATTTATACTGCAGTGAAATCTAACCAGTAATACAGTACAGCTGCATGGATATTCGTTGCATGAATCTGAATATTTAATACACACACAAATATCTATTTTCTTAGTAGACTATACAGTATTCATGTTTATAGTGTTTATAGATTCTCCGGTGGCTCGAAGGAGATTCATGGGAGTTAAAAACTCTCCATTAGATTTAAAACCTGGATGGGGAAGGCATGTGCTGACAACAGCTTGATAGATAACAAGGCAAAGCCTGAGTGTCTGAGCAGCCAGACACAAGAGCCAACTAATGCAAGAGAGGGAAGGTGAGCTGAAAGTTAAACACCTGCACTCATTATAGGGCACGTAATTAGGCATTAATCTTGGTGTCATGAGCAGAAACCCACAGTGGATTGGAGAGGGCACGAGGAGCAGGTGGAAAAGCAGGTACTGGCTTTCCTGACTTGTTTGGTCAGCAGTTTTCAGCCTTTCCCCACATAATTCGTGTGTGTGTGTGTGTATAGATATTTAGAGAGTGATTATAGGGCCAAATCCTCAGCAAAATGTGACTGCTTGGAGCATTGGGACCTTCCCAGTTCAGGAATGCTGGGATGGTGGGACATGGGCTGGGAGCAGGATGACCTGCCCCATGGCACCCATCGGGCAGGGTGTGTTTTGGTCTGGAAAATTCCTTTGCAATCATGTAGAACCTCAGGGCTGGTGTTTTATTCCTTTATGGCGGAGAGGGCACGTGCTAAGGGTGGGCTGGTACCTCTGAGCCTCTGCTTTGCCTTCTTCCAGGGTTTTTAGAAGGGGTGAGTCAAGGTGCAGAGACCCTGAGGTTGTCTCTGCTTCTTCTTCATCCTGGTGTTCCTTGGGGATAGGTGGAAGCTGTCAGTACAGGAAGATCTCATCTGCTTTCCCCATCACTCTCTGCCCTCCCTTGTTTTTCCCCCCACTGCTGACAATCCCCAGGGATGTGTGCCCTGCTCTTCTGCCAGGTCAGGAGAGAGGGATGCAAACCACATCCAAGGTCATGGTCAAGCAAAGCCTCCCCCGAGGGGCATGGGATGGGGTTTAGCAGCCTGTTGAGTTGGGGTGAATTTGGGGCATGGTCAGTGCTGTACTGCTGTGAAGTATGGGCACAGGGAAAGTGTGCAGAGGGAGATCAATCAGCCCCATCCTGAGCTCAGAGAGGAAACCCATACTAATAACAATAAACCAAACGGTGCTAGCGTATTCTACAGCAATGGTTCCAAATGCTGCTCTGGGGCTGGATCCATCCCTTGTGCTGATGTAGCTCCGCTTGGGCAGGTGGAATCACTCCTCATTTTTATTTGATTGATCGATTGATTCACACCAAGCTATAATTAATACCAAGTGTCCACTTAGTGCATGAGAGTCCTGGCTTCTGCTTGGTGCAGAGAACCAGCAGCATCAGTGTGTTGGGTCTCAAAGGTGCTCAGCACCACGCAGCATGGCACCCTCAGCCTGTCTTTAATTACATCTTGTTACATTAGGAGCCCTCTCCTCCCTCTTCACTGCTGCACCTCTGAAATGGGAGTCCCTGAAGCCTGTTAACACCTTAAAACACAGAAAGAAGCAATGCAACCGAAAGCAATAAATCTTTGCTTCTGAAGCTGGTCAAATGGGATGGGGCTGGCAGGAGTCGCTGCCTCAGGCACAATTCCCAGGGCAGCTGGCCAGCCTCCATTGATTCAGCTCATGGTGGGACCGCAGGGATATGATTTTGCACAGGGAAGCTGCCTGATGCACCAGGATCCTGCCTTCCCACGCTTGGGTGCTCTTAGCACTGGGTGATCCCATCCCTGGGGTGTGGGAAAGCACCAAGGCCAAGGGCTGGGTGCTGCAGGGTTTTGGGGAAGCTGCTGACACTCAATGGGACTTTGCACTGGTTGTTTAATGCCTTAGGCTTTGGGTGATTTGGGGGGAGCTGTTGTGGTTCAGTAAGGAGGAAGATGATGGGGTTTTGAGGAGGTGTTGGTTTGGGTATGGTGTCCATATGGGCTTTCCCAGGCTGGGCAGGAAGGAAAGTGGGTGTGTGAGCAGGATGGGGCACATCAAACCCACTCACCAAGCTGGGAGGTCCTGGCTGCTTTGGGAATCCCCAGAGCCGCATTGCAGGGATGAACGGGCCCAAAGAGCGAGAAGCCATACTCCTCCTGGAACAGGAGCATGGCCAGTCCCTTCCTTAGGATGGATCCTGCACCTCTTGCATAGGCCCAGGCAGATGTTCCGGGGGAAAATGAGCCCTGGTGGGAGAACATTGCTGGTCTGTCCTTGGGAAAACAGGAAAACACCCGGACAAGTGCTCCGATGTTTGGTTTGGGGCAAGAAAGGTCCGTGGAGACTGTGGCTGGAGGCAATCCATGAGACTGCACGAAGAAGAAGGGTCCAGTCTCTCCCCTGCACAGACAAATGGTTTCCCTATAGCTTTTAATGGGATTTGTGCCTGCAGGTCGGAGCTCTAGTGCTATTTCTAGCTTTGCTTCTGACTCACTGATGTGATCTTGAACCAGTTTTTCAGGAGACTGTGGGTTTTCTTTTTCTCTTTTATTTATTTTTTCTTGAGGAATTTGGTTTGGGAGATTCTGGGCCTGTTTCTGCAGAGATGCTGAGCATCCAAAACTCCCCTTGACTCTGAAAGGGTGCAAAAATGTGCTGCAGAGCAGCTCAGCCTGAGGATGCTAAATTAAGGACTGGGGAAGGCGAGGGTCCCACCATCTGTGTTAGATTGCATCAGGCCACTTAACGTAGGTGTCTGGTTCCTTTCCTCCTCCCATGGAGATATTTGCCTCTCTCCAGGGGTGAGATGGAGGAGAGAATCCCTCTGGTCTGTGGAGGTGCTCCTGGCTTGGCACCCAGAGGAGAAGACTCTGTATTTTAGCTTTATCCTTCGTGGCATAGTTTTGGAGAGATGGAAAATGGTGATTATAGTGCAGGTTGTCTTCTAACACCCAAGCACGTGCCCAAGCCTGCAAGCAACCCATCAGTCCTTTAATATGTCCCAAATCTCTGCTAATGGCAATGGGCTGAGGCTCATCTACCAGCTGGGCACCCACCAACTGATTAGGGAAAAAATTGTCGATATAAGCCAATGTGTTTTATCTGGAAACCTAATCTCTGCAGTGGTGTTCTGGGTCAAAGTCCTGCAGATCTGAACACTGAGCTATAGGAAGCAAAGGATCTCTAGATTGTTGTTATGAGAGTGTAGCACGTGGGTGTATAAATATGGGCATATTTGTGCATAAATACACAGAAGGAGAGCAAAGGAGAGAGGAGGAGGAGGTATTTCAGGAAGGGCCTTGCTTTGTTATCAGATAATTGCTGGGTCAGCCCTTGAAATTGCTACCAAAGTCTTTACCAGAGCTGGCAATACACATAGGGATGGGCCCAAGCAAAGCAGATCTGGATCTGGCCTCGGAAGTGGAGCATCCTGAGAACTGGTGGCATCGGCTCCGTGCATCCCTCTGCAGACCAGCAGCTCTGCAGCATCTCTGCTCTCGATCCCGAATCCCCAGCTTGGGCCTGTCACGACTGTTTCTGTGATGTGCAGGGAAAGCCAGGCAGAAGCTGATGGGATTTAGCTGAATTCAAGCGCTGCGCTGCTCTGGGTTTTCAGGGTTTATTTCTGTAGTGTTTGTATTTTAAGTCCCTTGAACCCTGCTGGCTTTTGGACCCAGGGTGGTGGCAACTCCCTGTTTTGAAGCTGGAGTGGGTTTATTTCAAGATTTGCATCCATGGGGGTGTCCCTGGGGTTTCTTCAGTCAGTGGGAGCTGATCAGCATGCTGCTAGGGTGAAAGCAGCTGAGGGCTGAGGAAAGAAGAAGTCAGACCCGAATTATTTCGTTTTGCACCCAAAATAAGGCTATGGCTCCGTCCCTGCACCCCTGGCAGCATTTGACCTCCTTCACATTGAGCTCATCCCTTGGTCCCTTTGACTGGGGACCAGCTGCTGTCCCCTGCCAGGGGCCCTGAGTGGGAACAATGGTCATCCCCATGCATCAGCCACTGTTCTGCCCCTGGACAAAGCACGCTCTCCAGCCTTGGTCTCGCCATGAGGTTACTGCATTTGGCTGCTCAAATTTCATGCCCTCTTCTCTGAAACGGGTGCTCTGACCCTGCTGCATCCCATCACGGGGGAGAGGAACCGTCCTCCAGCGCTGTAAATCATCCCTGAGAGCACAGCACTGTTTTTTACCCGGGGACAATATCCCCCAGCCCAGTTGAGTGTGTTGAGAGATAAATCCCTTATCCATGTTTTTATTTCAGAAGAGGGGTGGTTTGGCTCGTAGGAGCTGCTGGACATCATGTAACCACACAAGGTCCATACCCATGGACCCTCAGGGGGATTCTATCTCCTCCCCAGCCCTGCCTGGTTGTCCTGAGGTTGGGATTGGTATTTTGGGGTTTGTTTCTTTGATTTTTACTTTTATTTTCAATCTCCTGCTGCCTCTAAGACTGTAAATTACCCTTTTGCACTTGCTCCCTCATTGCTCGAGACTTCACTCTTGTCCTCCAATGTCATCCACTGAAGCACAAGGGATAAAAATGGGTATTGGATCAACCCTGTACGCGGTGCCTAATTTGAGTGAATCGATAGCAAGAGGAAATCCAAGAAGGACTCATCCTAAGGATGCTGGAGCTGAACCTTTTGTTTCCATGGTTACGAGAGAAATGGGACCAGGAATGGAGAGAGGCCTATAAACTGTTAAAGAAGGACTTGTGGGAATTTCAAGTCATTTAACCATGCGTTTGCTAGACAAAAACTTTAGACACCAGCTGTATCTGAATTGCACAGTGTGTATAGACATTACTGCTCTTATTGACAGCGTGGGGGTGTCTGGGGGTCGGGTGGATAACGGGGTGAGAGGCACCCAAGTCAATAAGGCTGACCATTGTATATAGGTATACAGATCTGTGTACATACATAGCCCAACTGAGCATTTGCTGTCTGGTTTCTCATGAGTGTATATAATTTATTCTTCACAGAGTATCACAATTTTTGTAAATATTGGCACTAATTAAGAGGAAATAAATATGTATATTATTGAGGAGAGATTTGGGTATCGGTTCTGGGGAGCAGGGTGGGAAGGGAAAGACAAACAGACTGATTTTTGGTAGTCGGGGTGGGTTTTTTTCTGTACGTCTTCTGTCAGAAAAGAAACAGCCTGAAGAGTGGAAAAATCAGTTGGTGCTCCATCATCAGCCAGTCTGCAGGGAACGCTGGAAGGGAAAACCCCCTGCTAGGAGCTGATGGGTCTTGGTGATGGGCATCAGCAAGGATGGAATCACTGCATGGAGTGTATGGGATCCAGCAGCAATGCAGGTCAAGGGGAAGAGGCTGGAGCCAGGATCAAGCCCAAGTTCCCCATCATTCTCCATTCCACCAACTTAGATATTGACCATGCCAGAGGAGCTGTGGCTGCCCCATCCCTGGCAGTGCTCAAGGCCAGGTTGGACACAGAGGCTTGGAGCAAGCTGCTCCAGTGGAAGGGGTCCCTGCCTGTGGCAGGGGTTGGAGCTGGAGGAGCTTTAAGGTCCCTTCAACCCAAACCAGGCTGGGATTCTATGCCCATGCAGGTAACAGGGAATGTGGGGTGCTGGGGGATAAACCTGCAGGTACCCAGTGGGTCTTATTTTGAAGCTGGTGATCCCTCTTGGAAGAGAGAGAAGCAAACAAGCAAGGAAGGTGCTAGTAGCACGTCCTCTGTGGTGTTACAAACCTTGTGTCCCAGAGATGTCTCTAGGAGGATGGAAAACGAGGCAGGGAATGGGCAAGGATTCCCTGGGATGGTTTCAGAAGCGCAGAGGAATGGTTTGGTTGCTCCATCCTTTAGGAGAATCACAGCAGTGCTTTCTCTTGCTGTTTTGTCTTCACCATTCCTACAAGTGTCTTGGAGCAGCAAACGGCAGGGAAGGTGTTGGGGGCACTTGGTACTTGTGTTTTGGGGTTTGCCTATTTCCTTGGTGGCTCTCACAGGCAACACCATTGCTCTGTGCTTCCCTTCTTGCTGGGGTAGCTCTGTGCTCATGGGATGGAGAATGAAACGTCAGGAGATCCTTTTCCTACGGCATGGGCTGGTCCTGCTTGGCTCTGGGAAGTGGCACCACCTTGTAATCCAAGGGTTAGCACAGCAGTGCTAAAGCTCCATCTCAATCACCCCCAAATCCCTCCTATTGCTAATGGAGGAGTCCCTGGTGTGTTTCTAAGGCCAGGGGATGTAATTTGCCACTCAGTGCCTCAGTTTCCCCATCTGTAATACATCCCACTAAGCTGTTTCCAAAGGCCCTAGCAAACTGCAAAGCTTAGCTCAATACTGGGACAGCAAAAGTGCATAAACAAGTGGCTGAACCCATGGATAGATGTTGTCAGGAGAAGAGGTATTTAAGAGCAGCCGATTCTGAACATGTAAGTACAGAAAGCCACTGGAGTGCACAAAGAGTAACGTAAGTGTTTATGAGCAATGCATCCTTAACGAAATGTCACTGTGTTTGCTATAATGCTGAGTGGAAGCAATCCCCAAACTAGGCCATTTTGTGTTACTCAGCCCCATTTCCAAGCCCAGGAGAAGTTCCATCCGGCTCCAGCAGATGCCAAACCTTTCCCTTATCTGTATCCTGTAGGCTTGTGGCCTCATAAATATCTAAACACAAAGTGGTACAAGGAGTTTGCAGACTCGTCTGCTCTGCACAGGCTCTCTGAAGAGCTGGCAGGAGGAGACTGCAAGGCAGCTACAGTAATGATTTTAAATTGCCAGTCTATCAGCATGCTGCACCATCCAGCCATGCTTGGAGGATGCGGGAGATGCCATCAGAGGTGTTGCATCCTCCTGCCAGCTGAGCTGCTTCTGCTTTTACACTGTTCAAAGAGACAAGGAGAGGGGTGGAAGAATGACACCATCCAACACAGACCTCCCTGTGCTCGAGCAGCCCTTCCAGCCCCACCATCGGCAGCTCCCAGCCTGTGATCCCAACTGCGGCGAGCGGCTGGTCCCTGCTGAGCGCAGCCTTGGCTGGTTACGCCTCTGCTAAATGACCTACTTTCCTCCACTTTCTTTGCTGAGTGTTGCCTCTGCCAGGCAAAACACCATGAAAACCCTCATGGATTTGCTCCAGAGCTCATAAATTAAAGAGACCTCCAAGGTGCAGCGATGTTCTCTGTCACGAGGAGCACCACGCCATACACCTTCGCAAAAGCTCCTCACCCTGCTGAAGGGCTCAAAGCCCTCAAAGTCCAGCTCCTTTACATCAAGGAAGGAAGAGATGCAAGTGCCAAGAAAGCACTACCTCTATTAATTGTCCTGGAAAGTTCAGGATGCTCAGACCCCATTACAGCCCATTGCCTGTGCTCCGGGGACGAGTGGGAATTTTTAGTCTTCCTGACTGTTAGCGAGCCCGCTTGCATTTGGCAAAGTGGATCCTGAAAGCACATCCCAAACCAGAGCTCCAACGAGGCCATTAAGTGAGATGCTGAGAGCAGGGAAAGGAAAATGATCCCACATCTGGGATGCTGCCGCTCTCCTGGTGATGCTCTGCGGATACAGAGTCGAGCCATGGCTGCTGCGGCACCCTCGATCCGGAGTAGCCTTAACCAAGCACTTGGGCACATGAAACTTGCAAGGTAGGTGTGAAGTGAGGCTCCCACAGCCTATCTTTAGGTAACCTCTAGGCAAAGGTTTGGCACTTGCACAGCTCTTGCTGAGATGCACATTTATCCCACAGCGGTGGAAATCAGGCCAGGTCCCTCTTCCTGCTTCCCACTTTCTCCTTACTCCTTCTTCTCCCTCCTTTGCATTTGTGCTGGGTGTTGAAAAACCTGTTCCTGGGAGCAGTGCTCTCCTCTGCAGCCTGGCACAGTGTAGGGGGCAGGAGAAGGGAGCTTTAGGCAAATGAGAACAATGTCTGGGTGTATTAAAGAAACATAAACCTATGCTTTTATAGGTGCAGGACAGAGTCTGCTGAAGCCCTCATCTATGAAGCAGATGAAATAATGATGTGTAATCCAAGAATTAAAGTCAGCTCTACCCAAATATTTAGAGCTACCCCAATATTTAGGCCCCTTGCTCCAATGTTACCTTGATTTGATGGGGAAGGCAAGATCCTGCTTGGACATCACAGTATCCTGTGCTGGGAATATGCCAGAAGATCCACAGTGAGAGTTATCCTAACAGACGGTGGGGGAAGCTGGATCCAAGGCGTGTGGGAGATTTCCCAAAGGCTCAGCAAGGGGTTTGCCCCCTCCTGCTCTCTGTGGCTGTCACTGGGGCAAAGCTTGCTCACTGCCCTGGGTGAGCAGAGGAGATGGGGGCATTGGTCCTGGCCAGAACTCCATGATAGCAGCCTTCCAGTACCTGAAGGGGGCCTGTAGGGATGCTGGGGATGGACTCTTCATCAGGGACTGTAGTGACAGGACAAGGGGTAGCCGGTTCAAACGTGAACAGGGTTAGTTTTGATTGGATCTAAGGAGGACGTTCTTTCCTGTTAGGGTGCTGAGGCACTGGAATGGGTTGCCCAGGGAGGTTGTGAGTGCTCCATCCCTGGCAGTGTTCAAGGCCAGGTTGGACGAAGCCTTGGGTGGGATGGTTTAGTGTGAGGTGTCCCTGCCTATGGCAGGGGGGTTGGAACTGGATGATCTTGAGGTCCTTTCCAACCCAAACCATTCTATGATTCTATGATGATGCAGGCGAGTCTTTGGGAGGCTGTCGGTTTGAAGGATGGCTTGCTGCGCTCATAGGGACCCGAGGGAATCGAGCACTAGAGCAGCAGCAGAGAAACCCCAGAGCTGCTGCAGACCAGGGGAGCTGCTTTTGCTGCTGCTTTAATGCAGCCAAAATCAGCTCCTGCCAAGAGCAGCGCTGGGGTTTGGGGAGACAGAGATGCCAAGGTCATCCTGCTCCACCTCCCTCCTGCCATCCCTCCTCCGGACCGCAGGCACCAGGCAGGAGCAGGCCCCAAGGACACGCTTTCCTAAGGAAGAGATGAAGGTGGGGGGCGGGCAAGGGAAGCAGAACAAATCTGTTCTGCCAGGCACCTGCTCCCTGCCTACCAAAAACTGCCGACGGCGCAGCGTGGAGAGCGCAGCCTTTCCGCTTAGGCGCAGGCTTGTCTTCCAGTGTCCTTTTCTCCTTGGCTAATTAAAGGCAAATCTCTGCCGAAGGAGCACGGTTCTTCAGAGTTGAGCCTTAATAACTAGAAAGTGGCTGCAAACGCTCAGAGGCAGCTGCAGAAATCCTGGGCAGAAATAGCATTTTTATCTCGCAGCTTACCAGCTTTGGCTCCGGGGATAATACATTGCTGGGTTGTAGAAGGAGGCAACAGCAGATACAACCCCATATTGTCCAGGTTTACAAAAGGATCAGTTGGATGGACCGACTCAGCTCCCACATCATCCCTGGAGAGGACCTCGGAGGTGATGTGGCCATGGTGAAGGTCCCACTGATCCCCAGGGGTGCTGAGGGGAATGGGTGGGTGAATTGCGTATGAGCAAACAAAGGTGTTGCTGGTCTCTGGGCAGGTGATTGTAGGTGCAGATACTTCCATCCCCAGGGAGATGCCTATAGGCAGCTGGGTCCCATTTGGAGAAGGCATCACACCCCTCTAGCTGCTGTAGGGGAAGGTGAGAGAGGCTGGTCCCAGGTCCTTGATGTTGGGCAAGATCTTGGAGATGGATTCTGGGGAGCCCAAAACCAGGTGAGGAAGGTGGAAAGGGAAGATGGACAACAGCGCTTGCCTTCCCATTTTGCTGTGGCTGCTCTCTGCCCCCCGCCAGCACTGCAGGGTGGAAGGACTTTGCTCCAAACCTCGTGGTTTATCCCAATGGCAGGCCCAGCAGAAAGGAGCAGGGCTGGAAGCTGTTTCTCCAGCTTCAGCTCTCTAAAACCAAGCAGTCTGGTCTGCTGGGGTCACCTGGGGCTCGATGGAGAGACGGGCACCTCCGAGGGATGGAGGGATGAGGCTCCCTTGGCTGCTGGCCTCCCTCCAGCAACTGCACAAGGGGTCCAGATGGTTGCAACATCTTCCACATCCAGACCAGTCTGATCCATGCTCTTGAGCATTCTCATGCTGGCTATTTCCACTCTTTAAAAGGCAGAAGGAGAATTTAACCCTGAAGGACCTCCATCAAATAAGAAGAATGCTCTGCACTTGCGTAATATCTCCCAGCCAGGCAGCCCAAAGCACTTTACTCACAGATGTTTTTAAAGGTTTTGGGTTACTGTAATGCCCTTTTTCATCCTTAAGGATGAACAAACAACCCCACAGCAGAGCATTTGGCATAGCAAGGCATCATTTCATGAGGACAGGCACACACAAAGAAGAGGTTGTGGCATCCGATAAGGCTGGCAAGAAGCAGGCATTGATAGTAACTATTATTATTCTGATGATGACATTACATGGCTCTTACCCAGTGCTTTTCATTAGTAGCTCTAAAGTGCTTTAGGAAAGAAGAGATTCAGATGGCTCGACCGTCTGCAGTGATTTCAGTGGAGGAGCACAGGCCATGGACTCATGCAGAAGCTCTTACTGCAGTTGTCCTGGTTTCAGGGCAAGGTCCTCCTTTGCTCAGCTCCCAGCCACCCAAATGGCATTTTATTTACTACTCAGCTTCTAGAAGTCTCCCTGTGCTGCAAAGCCCGAGGATGTGGTCTTGACAAAGCAGTGCAGAGACAGGAGAACACCCCTCTCCACCCTAACAACCCCCCCAACATTCCCGTTCCACCTGAAATGGATGCCAAAATCACAGTATTTTAGGCCTTTTGAACATTTATGTGAGCAGCGGCTTTCCCGTGGTGGGAAGGGATGTGAGGTCCTTGCAGGGGGATAAGCTGGATTCATAGAATCATGGGATGGGTTATGTTGGAAAGGTCCTTAAGCTCATGCGTTCCCAGCCCACTGCCATGGGCAGGGATGCCTCACCCTAGACCATACTGCTCAAGGCTCTGCCAGCCTGGCCTTGAACACTGCCAGGGATGGAGCATTTACCACTTCACCAGCTTGGTGAAAACACTGCGTCGAACAGAGCAGAAGCCCAGCCCAAAGGCAGTGGGTGCCTGTGCCTTGGTTTTGGGGGCCCTGGGAGCGCTCCAAAGCAGGAATGCTCCCGGGTGCTGCTGGCATTCAGCCTGTGTTGGAAGGAGCCAGGGTTTGACATCAAGCAGCATATGGGTGCTGTTGTGTGAGGGGTGTTGCAGCAAGCTCAGCCTCAGCTTAGGGGCTCCCCACTGTGTGTAGCCCCCCCACCATGTGTGGGACATGGGGTTTTGGTTGCCTTTGTCATTCCCCTCCTTCAGCATTAAAGAATCTCCTCTGCATTGGTTGGCATGAGTGTACCCCAGCCCAGCCCACGACCATGGGACGTGTTTGGTATGCATGGATGTGTAAATACCTCCATTAAATCCCAGTGAGCACTGGTTTTAGATCCTTTCCCCTCCATGCCCTAGTTCAGCTTTAGTGATGATGCTATATGGGAAAATAGCTCATGGGTTTAACTCAAGTAGTACCCAGGTGGAATGGTGGCACCTTGACCATGGTGAGAGTTATCACTAGAAGAAAACCACCCCCGGCAGAACCAGAAAGAGAAGCAAAAGCACCTTTGACCACAACGCCGGCATTGCTGTGGTGCTGTGCAGGATAAATGGGATGCCACTGGGATGCTCGGCTGGAGGGAGAGGGTTTGCTGAGGTGACTTCTCACTGGCAGGGGCCTGGGGGAAGCTCCATTTCACTGCCGTGTCTGTGGCTCCTGCAAGCTCGTCCTCTCCCTCCCCAGCAGCAGCAGCAGAAGCGCCGGCTCAGCACAAAGCTGCAGCATCGCGGCTCAAGGATTAGACATTCATTTGCCAGAAATAGAAAATTGGGGGAATGTGTTTTAGTGTATTAAATCTATTCCAAGAGGCTGCTGATGCACAGGAAGATGACTGTCCTATTGATCCCTGTCCTCATCCCGCTCAGGGCAGAGATGACCCTCTCACCCTGCACCAACCCCTGTGGCCAGGAGCTGGGGATATGTCACCTGGTGGTGCTCTTTGGGAGCAAAGAGCCTTAGAGCCAGGGTCCCCCTTGCCCTGGGGAATCTCATGCTGACAGAGGCATTCCCAAGAGAACCTCTCCATTCGGTCTGGGTGTTGGGAGCCCTGTTATGGTCAGCAGAGAGAAACTCCTCTGCATGATTCATCAGCTTAATTTAGCCTCTTGCCTTGGGGCCAGAAGAGACATGCCTTTAAAGAACCCATTTCTCTGCATTCTTGGGGGAAGGAGTCAGGGAAACAAGCTCAGATGCACCAGAGATGCTCACTGTTAGTGCAAGGGATGCCACGTGGATTTCCAGTGCACTGCTGCCTGAAAGACCCTTATTAAGACCTAACTGTCAGGAGCTGTGTGGGATGGGATGGCTTTGATGCATGCCCAGGCAGAGCAGTGCTGAGATGTGCGGTTCACATGACTGTAACTGCTTCCCACCACCAGCTCCATGCCTGGATCCATTATTTTCATAGTGGATCCATAAGGACATCTCCCCCTGCTCTTTCAGCTGGTGCCTTTCATGGCTATGGACGAGAGAGAAGACCCCTCTGGATGCTCTTTTCTGGGCTGTGTGCTCTTGGTGTGCTAGGATGTGCTTTCCCGGCTGCCCACGCTCCCACCGTCTGCTGCGGTGGCACGGTGCCTGCTCATGTCTTGGCCGGGTGGTTTCCAAAGGCAAGCTCTTGCCAAGTGCAGACAGGTTGGATGTCCAGCCAGCACGATGTCATGGGTACCACAAGCCTGAGCAATCGCATGGGGAAGGGGCTTGGGGAGCAGTAAGGGATGCAGGGTCCTCATTTGGCTCTGCAGCGTGGCATCCCTTGCACCAACAGTGGGCATCTCTGCTCCATCAGAGCTTGTTTCCCTGACTCCTTTCTCCATGAACACAGAGAAATGGGTCTTTTAAAGACAATTATTCTTCTCGCCTGAAGGCAGATATCTAAATTAAGCTGGATGATTGACATGGAGGAAGGCCTCTTTGTCCCTGCTGACCATGGCGGTACTCTTGGCAGCAAGACCCCATGAAGTTCTCCTGGGAATGCCTGTATGGAGAGAGTAAGACATGTGGGAGATGAGTCAAGGAGTTCCAGGTTCCAGTAGATGCTGTCTTTCCTCACATCAAATGTAGATCATCTTGTACCCTGGAGTCATCACTGCTCATAGGAGTGGTTTCTGGTGCTGCAAGAGGATCCCAGAGGATCACCAAGGTCCCATAGGTATGCAAGGGTTAACAGGGATTCATGGCACTGTATTTTCTATGCTATAGAGCAGGTTCATCCCCAGCCACGCAGCTCAGCCTGGCTTTGGTTCCCAGTGCTGCCAGCATCCCCCCTCCCACGGCCCCAGGGCCCTGACCCTGCACATACCCCTGGATTTACTCCAACTTCATGCCTGATGAGGCTCAGGCCATACATTAGCAGTTAATGGCCTTTAAAATGCCTGGAGATCCTGGTGCTGCTTCCCTGGCCTCATCAAGGGTGGAATTTTGCTGCAGGAGGGTGATAGTGAGGGTTGGAGGTACCCGAGTCCCATGGGAGTGGGGATGCTCATGTGTTTGGGTCCCATGGGAGAGACCAGACTCTGCCTGAATATTTGGCATGTGTTTACATGCAGAATGCCAAGTAAGATCTACAGGATGTTGTTTCTCAGGGTACCCTCTCTTCCTTGCTGTCTTAACACCAGCTGAAGGCTATGCCCATGGAAACTGCCTCATAGCTACACATTCCCAAACCAAATAGATGTGTCCTCTCCATCCAGTCTATGAGAGGATTTCCATGCCCAACAGAGAAGCAAAAGACACTGTGAAGGACTTGATGAGGCATCTGCAAGGAGATCACACTGAACCCAAGTGTCTCAGGAGCGAAGAACTACCTCAGCATGTCCTGGGGATGAAGCAAAGCCACTCCCTGCTTAGTTCATGGGAACAATGGGGAGGTTTTTAGTAGCCTTAGGAGAGACAAGAAGTCTCATACGGTTCTTCCCCCTATTGATCTGACCCTCCAGATACGACCTTTCCCTGAATCTATTGCCTTGGTTGTCCATTTTCCCTCCCAAATCCCCCAGCAATGGCCGTAGCTGCCTGCTGTCTTCAGCGGCTAGCTCACGCTCGCATCTGCCATCCTTATAAATAAATGATGAGTGATTGATTAGTCACTTGCCTCCGACTCCAGCCTCTCACCCTGACCCTTTGTTGGCTTAAATGGAAACTTCTCCAAACTCTTCTAGATGGTACCAGGGCGCAATTCCTCTTGGGATGAGGTGGGAGTGGTTTAAGCATTAAAAAAATATCTTCTTCATCCTTTTTCCTCCCCATGTTGCTTAGACATAGTGCTGGTTTTATCCTTGCCCACTTAACTGTGGGGTCCCACTCCAGACCCCTGGAGTGGGAGGAAGAGGATGTGTTACTGGGATGGATGTGCCCAATCTGGAGTCCTCACCGCTGGGACTTGGCCAAGGTGGGGGGTACATTAAGGCAGGATGATGGCTACAAGCCACCCTAGCCTCATGCACTGCAGGGACGGCTGTTCTGCCTCTTTTCTTTGTCCTGCAATGTCTCGGGCAGGTCCATGTAGCACAAACTCTCCCAGAAAGTATGCTTGGTGTCTTTTGGGTGCTTTAAAACCCCATCCCCTGCAACAAGACACCATCAGTGGTTATAAGGTGTTTTATTCTGGGTGGGAAGGAGCATTTATTGGGGTGTCTCTCCCCATTCACCCCTCGCCTGCTGCTAAATGTGCTTGCTGGGGGAGAAAGGAGGAGAGGGTCAAGCCAGCAGTCCCTGCCTATGCCCTTGTTCCCCTAGGCCAGGTTTGTACCTTTCCCAATGTGGAACAACAGTACCTGCATCTTCCTATTTAGAGGAAATCTATAAACCACTCAGTACAGCGCGAACCCGCCAGCCTTCCCGCGGCCTTCTGCAGGGTATTGATCAGCCAAGTTTCATCTGCCCATTTTCTCTTTGTCACCCCTCATCTCTCTCTGTTTCTCTGAAGCCACCTCATCCACCCTCAGCAACATCACCCAGCACCCCATGTCATTCTGCTCCCACACCTTGTACAGTGAAGCCCCATGGCTGATGCCCCAGTGCCCAGTGGGTTCCCCCCCATCAGCCCTGGGGCTTTAGGGACAGTTTGAGCCTGGTCCCATAGTGAAGTGTCTGAGCTGTCTGTGGGCTCTACTGCACTCAGTGTGGTCCCTGGGCTGAAAGAGGGTGATGTCCCTCCATGGGGTGCTTCAGTCCATACGGGCTGGTAAATCCCTACTGTGCATGGACGTTTCCCTCTCTCTTCATTTCCAGAAGAGGGGAGAACAAACAAGAGCTGGGAAAACATCCCCAGTTGATCTGCATATCAGTGCTTAGCTCATCTGCACTATCTCCTGCCCCTTTACAGGCTCCAGAATCTCCAGGGATGGGTGGAATAAGCCAGCCAGGCAAAGCCTGTGATGCCAAGCAGGCTGCAGATCCACTAACCTCAGGGGAAGGAGTAAACCCTGCCCAGATGACCTGAACCTGCACCTCCACCCAAAACCCCACACACATGGCCAGGACCCTCCACAACTGCTTTGGTTGGTGCAGAGATCAGAGCATTCCTGAGCAGCGAGATGGGGAAGTGTTTCCTTTATTTCACAGAATGGTGATGACTCATAGACTGGATGCTTTTTGTTGCTGTTGTGGGAAGCATATTGTTTAGATTAATATCTTGGCTTGGGAATGTAGGTGAGGAAAAAGACTGGAAGATTTCAAAGCATCCCATTGGGAAAACGAAAGTCTTTTTTGTTTCAAATGTCAAGTTGGTTGGGAAAAGGCTTTTAAAAGGTTAAACCTGAGTGAAATGTTTGGCTTAAGAGCAACAAGCTGTAAAATACGTTGGTGTCCCAAACTCTTCATTTACTCTAATTCTAGGGAGGAAAACCCCCACAAAGAGCCTCCAGGGGCAGGAAAGCTATTTCCAGACCAGATATTGTCTTAGAATCTTAGAATCATAGAATGGTTTGGGTTAGAAAGGACCTTGAAGCTCATCCAGTTCCAACCCCTGCCACGGACAGGGACACCTTCCACTAGAGCAGCTTGCTCCAAGCCCCATCCAACCTGGCCTTGAACACTGCCAGGGATGGGGCATAAAGAAATCCTCCTTTAACAGAAGGATTATAGGGTCAGGCTCCATAGAAGTACCATGGGCCTGGTTCTTGTCCAAGGGTGGCCTCAAAGCCACTGCGGCAATGGGGCTGTAGGTCTAAGCCTTGGCATGGGTGGGAGCTGTTGGTGGTGGCTGGTCCCTGCTCCCTGGTTCCAGCTCAGTGGCTGGGACATCACAACAGGGTGTGGGGCAAGGGATGCAGCCAGCAGTAAAGCCCCTTTTCACTGGAGGATGGTGAAGGTTGGCTGCAAACAGAACCTCACCAGGAGGAGTTGTAACAGGACCATGAGCTCGTGTTCATATCCGCAGGCTGGTGCAGGGAGAGATGCAAGAGCAAAGGGTGCTCGATGGATTTAAAACTGCTCTTGCAAAGCTGGAAAACCCCAATCCTGGCGAAAACCACTGAAATCTCCAGGAAGAGGATGCCCAGGGCTTCAGCAGCTCAGTGCATCCCCCAAGGGAACACAAAGCAGAGCCCTGGGGACATGCAGGCTCACTGCGCTTGGGGCAGACAACATGGCCAGCAAGGGACAAGCAGCTGAGGACCCAGGAGCACCATGGCTCTGCAGGCACAGTGGCAGTAACTGCTCCAAGCCATTCCTATGGGAAAGGTTGCAAAACACCGAAGTGATGCTGGAGCAGGAGGAGATGCTCGGGCTCACAGCAGCTTCCCAGGGACGTGCTGTTCTCCTACATGCTGGGAATAAGAATGAAATAAAACTAGTGCCGGGAGACGGTTTGTCCCTGGAGGTGATCCCTGATTCCTGCAGTGATCTCCCAGATGTTCCCAATCCATTGGGATGAGGTAAATATCCAGCCCTTCAGCTGGATGCTGCACCAGGAGCTGGGAGATGGCACAGGGCCATGTGTTATTTTAATGTCAATGGTTGCTTCCTGGTTTTCCAGGTGGGAAGCAGAGCGCAGGGAGCTGCAGACTGGAGCACAGAGGATTTGCTGATCCCTTCTTTGGCAATCAGAAATTCATGTGAAATTCCACTGAGGTTTTTAGCCAGCAGAGGGGAGGGAAGGTGGGTGCCAAAAGTTGAACCATGTCACTTGGATACTCCTTTAGATAAAATGTTCCTGCTTCCCTACAGTGGAAATTCATCCCTTTCTAAACTACCCATTTCTTGGAAGCAGCCTTCCTATATCTGAAGGGGGCTGAAAGGATGCTGGAGAGGGGCTCTTCATTAGGGACTGCAGTGATAGGCCAAGGGGTGATGGGTTCAAACTGAAACAGGGGAAGTTCAGGTTGGATCTAAGGCAGAAGCTGTTCCCTGTGAGGGTGCTGAGGCGCTGGCACAGGGTGCCCAGAGAAGCTGTGGCTGCCCCATCCCTGGCAGTGCTCAAGGCCAGGTTGGACACAGGGGCTTGGAGCAAGCTGCTCCAGTGGAAGGGGTCCCTGCCCGTGGCAGGGGTTGGAGCTGGAGGAGCTTTAAGGTCCCTTCCAACACAAACCAGGCTGGGATTGCGTGTTGTGGAGCACAGCGAGCTGAACTTGGCACTCATGCAAAATGCATTTTTCCCCTCTTTGCATGCCTTTGTAAGTGGCACAGGGCTGGTGCATCATGAGGATGTGTTGGTGCAGAGCACATTGGAGGTCTGTCCTGGTTTGAGCAGCAGCAGTCAGTTTTCTCCTTCTTAGGAGCTAGTACAGTGCTGTGTTTTGATCTTTTGGCCTTGGAGCAGTGGTGATAACGCCGATGTTTTCAGTTGCTGCTCGAATGTTTGGTGTGGCCAAGGACTTTCTGAGCCTCATGCTCTGCCAGGGAGGAGGGGAGGCTGGGAGGGAGCAGAGACAGGACACCTGACCCAAACTGACCAAAGAGGTATTCCATACCACAGCACGTCATGCCCAGGATGTAACGGGAAGGACCCGGAAGGGGTAGAGGGACTGCAGGGTTGGAAGAGGTATCGGTCGGTGCTTGGCTGGGGGGAGTGGGGCGAGTTATTGGTCGGCTGGTGTTAAGGTGTTGTATTCTTTCCTCTTGTTATTTCTTTTATCATTATTATTATTGGTGGTAGCAGTAGTGATCTATGTTATACCTTAGTTACTAAACTGTTCTTATCTCAACCCGTGGGAGTTGCATTCTTTTTGATTCTCCTCTCCGTCCCTCCAGAAGCAGGGGGAGGGCAAGAAGGGGGGAGTGAGTGGACGAGGTTTGTGGTTGGGTTCAAACCACGACAAGGTCTCAGGGTGCAGGCGATGCTGCAGCACCTTCAGAGCCCCATGTGTGGTGTAAGTCCTGGCTCCAGGCTTGTCCTCAAGCCTGTGTGTCCCTGGGTCTGTGTCCCACTGAGCTGCCATCACTTTGGGCATCCCTGGCGCGGGGTGGTCTTGTAACCCAGCCTGGGGCTCAGAAGAGAGCGATTTCCCACAGGTAACACTGTTCGCACAAGTGGTTTCCAGCAATCGAGGAATATGCTGCAAAGCCCACCATGCTCCTGTTCACCCCTGTCTTGGTTTAAGCCCAACCACACAGCCCGTCCGCTCACTTCCCTGCTTCTTGCCCTCCCCCTGCTCCTGGAGGGACAGAGAGGAGAATCGGAAAGAATGCAACTCCCACGGGCTGAGATAAGAACAGTTCAGTAACTAAGGTATAACACAAATCTCTGCTGCTACCACCAGTGATAATAATGATAAAGGGAATAACAAGTGAAGAGAATACAACACCTCAGCACCAGCCGACCCATAACTCGCCCCACTCCCCCCAGCCGAGCACCGACCGATACCTCGTCCAACCCTGCAGTCCCAGCCCTTCCGGGTAACTCTCTGTTACATCCTGGCCATGCCGTGCTGTGGTATGGAATACCTCTTTGGTCAGTTTGGGTCAGGTGTCCTGTCTCTGCTTCCTCCTGGCCTCCCCTTGTCCCCGGCAGAGCATGAGGCTCACAAAGTCCCTGGCCAGACCAAACATTTGAGCAGCAACTGAAAACATCGGCGTTATCAGCACTGTTCCCAGCCCAAAAAATCAAAGCACAGCACTGCACTAGCTACTAAGGAGAAAAATAACTGCTACTGCTGAACCCAGGACAACCCCTAAGCAATTTACCCCAAGGATGCTCGCAGAATGGAGGACAAACCCCCTGCAAGACACTTTCTGTGGAATCAAGGGCTTCAATCACACCTCTGGGGCAAAAGTAAGTGTTCAAAACCTCAGCTGCAAAAGGAGGATGGAAAATCCTCTTTGCCTTTCTGCCCCTGGCAGCTTCTCCCCAGCAGGATCAACTCCCACCAGCCTGTGGATGGGTTTTGACTCCATTTCAGGTCCAAAGGGGAGCAGGTGATATGGAGGCAGGTTTTGGAGAAAGAATGGGGAAGAAACACACTGGGGGAAAAAAGACCCACACCACAACCCTGTGTGTCCTCAGTCTGGGATCAGGGCTTGTTCTCAAGCTGGTGGCATCTTATTTGTATCAAAATAAGCCTGAGCCTGGTGCTGGACCAGTCCCACCACTATGGCCATGCAGAAGAGCTAGGAGCATCCTGCCTGTGATGGCAGAGTGCTGTCCTACAGCCCAGCCCTGCGAACTGCCCTGTGCAGAGGGATGAAGCATGGAGCAGGACATCCCTGCCCCTCGATTCCACAGGGTCCCTTGTGGGAGGAGCCAGGCACTTTCCCATTATTCAGCCTCAAAACTCCCCTTTTGAGTCACCCCTGGTGCAGAGGCCAGCCAGAACTATTGCAGATACCCTATGTTAGGATTTGGCCTGTTGGTTCCACAGCTGGAGTCATAGGGGTTGCACCCTTCTTGCCCCAGGCTCAGCTCCCTCAGCCCCTTCAGGATGATGCCTCTGTGCCTCAGTTTCCCCGTGTCTGAAGCAGCCACTATATCAAGCTTTGAGAGATCAGGTTTGTAACTGGTGGCACCATGGGAACTTTAAGTTTTCCCTGGAGGGTGTTTGCTTGTATACCTCACTCCAGGGGGAAATGAAAGGCTAGAGAAGGGAGCATTTGGACTCACATCCCAATACCTGGGTGCTGTTATGGAGCAGCACCAGCAGGGACTCAGGAGGATGCAAACAGAGGATGCCCTGTTTTTTTGCAGATGGGAAAAGCTGAGTTTCCCTGTTTGTGAATGAGTGGGCATCATCACTGTGGTCATGTACCATCACTGGGGCCATGTACCATCACTGGGGCCATGTACCATTACTTTGGCCATGTACCATCACTGTGGTCATGTACCATCACTGGGGCCATGTACCATCATTGGGGCCATATACTGTCACTGTGGCCATGTTCCATCACTGTGGTCATGTACCATCACTGGGGCCATGTACCATCACTGGGGCCATGTACCATCACTGGGGCCATGTACCATCACTGTGGACATGTACCATCACTATGGCCATGTACCATCACTGGGGCCATGTACCATCACTGTGGTCATGTACCACCGCTAGGGCCATGTACCATCACTGTGGCCATGTACCATCACTGGGGCCATGTACCATCACTGTGGTCATGTATTATCATTGTGGCCATGTACTATCACTGGGGCCATGTACCACCACTGTAGTCATGTACCATCACTGGGGCCATGTTCCATCACTGTGGTCATGTACCATCACTGTGGCCGTGTACCATCACTGTGGCCGTGTACCATCACTGTGGCCGTGTACCATCAGTGTGGTCGTGTACCATCACTGGGGCCATGTACCATCACTGAGGCTTCCTATGAGGTTATTCAGCCATGATGGTAATAAAAGCACACTTTAAATGATTCTGTGGAAGGAGTCCCATGGAGATATCCCAGCAAGGGCTGTGTCGTGCCAGTGAGGCAGGAGAGAGGCCTCATTCCTACTTAGTGGATGGAGAAATCAGGTGTGAGGAGCTCATCTGAGGAGGAGAGGAATTCCGAAGCATCCACCAAGGGTTTGCTCAGCCTCGTAACCAAAGGCTATCCCTTCCCTGGGAAAGACCCACAATTATTTCCTTGCTCCTGAAGGAGAATTAATGGCTGCTGGCCCCAAACCAGGGATTTCTGGTTTGGGTTGGAAAGGACCTTAAGATCACCCAGGTGCAAACCCCTGCAGGGTCACCTTCCACTAGAGCAGGCTGCTCCAAGCCCCATCCAGCCTGGCCTTAAACACTTAGGTCCAAGTACAAGGAGCGCCCAGGAGCTGGGGGGATAGCGGCAGGGTTGGGTGTGGGCTGCCATCAAGGTGAGTAATGTTGGGATAAAAGGAGAGTTTCTCCTTAAACCCAGCAGAAAAATTCCAGTGCTGGAGAGGGAACAATCCAGGGAGCTATTTCCCCCTTGGGACTTGCTTCTGGAGGCTCCCCAAAGTTCATGTCTCTGAGGGTGCAGCATATCTTGCAGTTTTATGGGTGCAAACAGGGATCGTCTGCTCCAGGATGCTCCAGAAGGGATCAACATCCACTGCCCATGGAGGAGGATGGGGATGGGGACAGTATCTCCAGACCGTTCCCATATCACATCTCCAGGGATGTGTATCTTGGGGACTGTGATGCAGAGCCCTGCCTGGTTCTGCGTGAACCTGTCCCTGTGTGTGATCGGTGGGGCAGAGAAGATGGGGCAACCCTCAGCTATGGCCCAGCATCTCCCAGTGATGGTCTAGCATCTTCATCACACCTTTTCACCCCCTTAGTAAAGCAGTTTGGAATGGGGAGGGAGGATGCTGCAACCAGCGCTGGATCCAGACCCAAACAGGGTGCTCAACACCATGGGTGCTGCTCTTTTTCCTTCCTATTCCCTGCCCAGTTCCTAGATTTTCACCCAGATTTTCAGCCCAACCAGCACATCTTGTCCCAACCAGCAGGAAAACCTGTTCGTTAGCATCATCGGGGGAGCCACGGCCTTCCAAAGCTGGGGGATAGTTGGGCACCTGAGGCTGATAACCTGGTGAGCAGCTCCCCCTGCCTTTGGTAAAGCTAAACCAGTCTGAGACCATCTCTGGGGCTGCTGGTGCTACTGGGCCGGCCAGACACATGCTGTTGTGGGGTTAAAGCAGGTGAGTGAGGCCAGGCAGAGCTTACAGGGGAGGAGGGGCTGTGTTTAGGTTGTTAGGTGGAAATCGAACCCAAGATGTGACTGTCTGAAGGTGTGGATCCATGCTCCTCATGCAGCAGCACTGGGGATGTTGTGACAGATTTCTGGCAGCTCCTGTCTGCATCTTCCTCCCCTGCAGGATCCAGGGAGGGGGAAGAGGGTTTGTTAATGGAAGGGATGAGGAGAGGTGGGTTTCTGTGGGTTGTTTTGTTTTACACCAGCCAATTTGGCTGCCTTGTACCAGGGCACACACTGTCGAAGTGGGGGTGCGGGGCTGCCTGCTGAGCCGGCGGGAGCAGGAGGAGGGATGGAGGGGACCGTTTTGGGTCAATAATGAGAAACCAGCCCCCAGGAGCCACCTGGGGTTAGGAGCAAACACCTTTTCATTACAGAAAATGCTTTTTTTTTAGCATTTTACCCTGTTGGGTTCAGACTTCATTGAGCTGAGCACAAGTGTCTAATTGCTCCTGAGGAATGTAGCTGTGTTTGAGAGGTCCAAGTGTAGCCCCTCACTGCCCAAGGGACCACATGAAGGTGCTGAGAGGATGAGGGGTTTTTTTCCATTTTTCACCTCAAAGAGGGTAAATTTTGCAGAGGGAAAAAAAAAAAACACCCTTGTACCTCATCTCCATCCCGGCCATTCCTGAACCAGGTCTTTGCC
The DNA here is from genome assembly GCF_037157495.1 of Lathamus discolor. Classification (NCBI taxonomy): domain Eukaryota; kingdom Metazoa; phylum Chordata; class Aves; order Psittaciformes; family Psittacidae; genus Lathamus; species Lathamus discolor. The sequence goes on from NC_088902.1 coordinate 4,057,519, forward strand.
TTTTGCTTCCAGCATCTCTGTCTCCATCACAGGAGTGAGGTCTATTTAACCTGCCCGAGGGGAGACTGAGCTGAGCTCTTAGGCAGAAGCTGTTCCCTGTGAGGGTGCTGAGGCGCTGGCACAGGGTGCCCAGAGAAGCTGTGGCTGCCCCATCCCTGGCAGTGCTCAAGGCCAGGTTGGACACAGGGGCTTGGAGCAAGCTGCTCCAGTGGAAGGGGTCCCTGCCCGTGGCAGGGGTTGGAGCTGGAGGAGCTTTAAGTTCCCTTCAACCCAAACCAAGCTGGGGTTCTGTGGTTCATGATTTAACAGAAGTCACCAAGAAGAGGTCCTGCCTTTTCCCCAGCTCTGCCATGAGCCCATTTGAGCTCTAAACCAGCAGAAAGTGGGGATTTTGCAGCAGGTGAACAGGCTGGGGAGGCTCGAAGAGGGCAAATGAAATCCTTCCACTGCCTACATTGTCCTGGATGATGCAAACCTTGGTATCCACCACCAAAGCCCCCATCTCCTCCCTGCCCTCTTTTGACTCCATACATGTGCAGGTAGAGGAGGATATAGATATGTACACACAACCTCTTGCACTCACTTTTTCTCCTCCCTTGGAAAACAATGGCACCACCTGAAGCAGCTTTCACCTTTCAAACCAACCCTATAAATCCTATTTTCATTTGAGATGAAAGTTTTCCCCCAAAACACCAAGTATTTTTGTTCCCAGGTTCAGACTTCATTGCATGCATCCCCCCAGCCACTCAGCATCTCACTGAGACCTGCTGCAGCCAATGTCCCATTAAGCATCTTTTAGAGCAACAGCTTCATACCCACAACCAGACGGGGTTTTGTCACTGGAAATAGCATTGAACCCTTTCATACCCTTTTGTGTGCATTGAAATGGGTGATTGTAATAGTGAAGAGAGGAACTAAAGCCCTTAAAATCCTTCTTGGTCCGTCTGTGCTCATAGGAAGCACATCCCTAAATAAAACATATGCACCACTGTCCTCTTCTGGCTGGAGCTGTTACACTGCACCCACTTGCACTGTTCTATTGCTATATAACTACTGTTATATATTGTTTGTTATATATATAACAATATACATCTTCTTACATACTAACTGTGGCCACCTGCCAAGACCTGCAGGATCATTTTGTTTTGGATCAATTTGCCTTGTCCTGTCCATCCCTGCTGCAGAGGATGGGACCTGGGGGCTTCACTTCATCAGCAGCACAGCCCTGGGTTTGGGCAGAGAGGGAGCAGGGCCTGATTGCAGCCACCAGGTCCTGGGGACCATGAGGTTCTGGGGTCAGTTGTCCCCCGTCCTGCTGAGATGGAAACAGATGTTGTGGTGTGCTGTCAGAACACGGTGTCACCGAGCCTGCCTTAGCCAGCGAGACCCTGTAACCACAGAGCAGGCACTGCTGCTTTGGAGACACCAGCAAGAGCTTCCTGACGTTACCAGGCTTTAGCTGCTGCAGGGACCTGATTCGGAGGCTCGGATGGAGTAACCTGAACAAGCAGAGCTGCTCAAGCTGTGGATGGAAAGAGGAGGGGAGGGAGCAGACCTGCACCTCCCTCACCTGGTGAGAAGGGAGGTGCTGGCAGCTCAGTCCTCCTGTGTGTTCTGTCCCTGTTTCCCCATCTTTAACCTCACTTTGGACAGGGTTTTGAGGCAACAAAGCAGTGTCATGCTTGGTCTTCTGTCTCTGCAAAGCAGGAATATCCACCTGGGATGGACATTGTGTTATACTTGTTCTCAGCACCTCGCGGGAGGGAGTTTTGCCTTTGGATGAGGTCAGTTACAACCAGGGCACCAGAGCCATCTCCTCACCTTCCTCCTGGCTGGCTCCATCGTGTGCCAGAAGAAGAAAGGATCTAGCAGAGGTCCTGACTTCAGACTTTCCTTCCTTGCTCCCTTGTTTTCCGGGCACCAAAGGAGAAGCATTTCACTGCTACCTCCTGCAGCCTTTTCTTTTCCATCCGTGTCTTTTTTCTTCCCTGATTGTCTGACAAGCAACCATCTCCTTCTCCTCTGCTTGACCCCAAAATGTGACACATCCACGTCTAAATCCCTGCACTGTCCCATGACAGAGACAAGGCGGGTGAGAGCATCTCCTCCTCCCTTTGCAGCTGATCTGAGAGAGGGGATCCTGCCCCTCTGGGGAGCACCCCCGCTGCAGCCCTGATCCAGCTCTGGGGCAGCAGCACAAGAGGGACGTGGAGCTGTTGGAGCGAGGGCAGAGGAGGCCGTGGAGATGCTGCGAGGGCTGGAGCAGCTCTGCTCTGGAGCCAGGCTGAGAGATGGGGTTGGAACTGGATGAGCTTTAAGGTCCCTTCCAACACGAAGCATTCTATGGTTTTATGGTTCCTCATCCTTTGGCTGATAGAAGATGGACAAGGGAAGGCCTCTTCACAGAGGAGGCTGTTGTGGGGGTTAAATAAGGGCTGGAGATGAAAGTTTTGCTGTCATAATTCACGGATGCTGGGGTGAGATGCTGCTCTCCTCAGGGAGGAAGCAACAGTGTGAGCAGATACATGCAGTGGTCAGAGGTGGTGCAAGTTTCTTATTACTGATACAGAATAGCCTGATTTCAGTGACCAGGAGCTGCTGTGACGTGGGTCAGGCTTATGCAAACACGCCCAGAAGGTAACAGGCATAGAACAGGAGCCTGCCTATTGATGGGGCCACATCGAGTTGGGCAATGAAGCCCCACTGGGTGGAACTTCATCGGGGTCAGCACAGCGTCCAAGGTGATTAGTGACAGTGTTTACAGACAGCCTGATGAGGAGGTGGGGATCAGATTGCCCAACACCACCCCTGCCTGAAGGATTGCATAGCACAGCCTGGTGAAATCAGAGTGGGCAGAGAAAGTGATAATGAAAGATTAGAGAAGGGGATGTGCTGGGAAAGGGGCCTCGGGGTGCAGGGGCAGTGATGGTGGGACCATCATCCTCTGGTTAAAGAGCTGGTCCAGAGACTGGGATGCTGCTCCTGGCTCTGCCCTAAATGCTCTTCACCTCCTAAGAGTATTGGGGATGGGACTGGACTGCAGCCCTGCCTGAGATCCCCAACTCAAAGCAATAGCGGAGGGGTAACCTGTATGAGTATCCCTTATTTCCTGTGGTCCTCTTGCTGATGGGAGCCAGTCCCAAAGCACAGGGGTGGTGTGGTGGCCTCTGAGATGTTGAACTAAGCATGTACTCCAACAGACTTCAGCTTCCACTAAGACAGCTGTAAGTGGGCTCACAAACAGCATTTAGAGCTCAGGGAAGGAGCGTCTGATGGGAAGGACCACACTGGGTGCAGTGTCAGCAGATTGTCAGTGTCAGAGTGCTGCCCATTAACCAGAGGGGAAACGGGGCTTGGGAAGGTGAGAGGGGCAATTCTGAGGAAACAGCCTCAAGCTGCCCCAGGGCAGGTTTAGATGGAGCTGAGGAACAATTCCTGCCCCAGAGGGTGCTCAGGCATTGGAACAGGCTGCCCAGGGCAGGGCTGCAGGCACCGGCCCTGCAAGTGTTCACACAGCGTGGAGACGAGGCCTCAGTGCCATGGGTTAGGGGTGGCCTTGGCAGTGCTGGGGTAAGGGTTGGACTGGATGGGATTAAAGGGCTTTTCCAACCCAGTTCATTCTGTGATTCTGTGCTACCCCTGTTGCAGCAGGAGCGAGTGGCAGTCCCAGCCTGCCAGCAACCCAGGCTCAAACCTGCTGCCGTGTTATCCCGGCCAAGGATGCGCAGACAAGGCAGATCCATGCCCTCCCTGGGCTTTACAGAGCTGGGAGCATCAGCTGAGTGGTGAGGGAGCAGTGAGGTCCCCAAACCTCCTTTTACTGAGTTAGTCTCAGCTTTCCCTTCTCGAGATCTGGGTTTTTGTGCCTTTGGGGACCCCAAGTCCTGAGTGCATGAAGCAACCCCCCTGTTCTCCCCCTTTTCACTCAGCCTTCCCCTTCCTTCTCTGCCTGCCAATGACCTGCTGGAATGTGGCCAGTGTAGAGCCGCTGGCACTTGGCTGCCTGCACCATGGGAGCTGGGGCTGCTCCTGCAGGGCTGCAGATGGCAGGCAGGGCAGGTCCCATCCAGCCACAGCCAGGAGCTTTTGTTCTGCTGCCTGGAGCTTTTCTTTTCAGGTTGGGCATTTCCAGGGCATCAAATGATCTCTGGGAGCGCGAGCAGCCCTGGCGCGATGGAGGAGGTATCCTGGAGAGGGCTTGGGGTGACCGGCGGTGCCTCTCTGGATGGATGTGGGCAGCCAAGACCCTGGGGACAGGCTGGAATTCAGTGCTGCATCTTTGGAACACTCAGTGATGAGCAAACACACCCAAGTCCTGCAAAGCAGGGAAATAAAGGAGAAGAAAGAACCAAGTAGGACAGAAGCCAGGGAGAAAGGAGGTGATGGCAGGGTGCAGCGAGGAGGGAGAAACACAATCCACCCAAGTGGGTACATAATTTATTTGCCCATTAGCTATTAATAAGCTGGCCTTTTGTATCAAGTCTCCTGACGTCCTTGTAACAACTTCAGGCCTTTCTGTGGAGCATCACCCTTTCTGGGTGTTCCTGCGCTACTTGCCATGCTAACATGATTCTTGATATGTCCCGTGCCTTCGTTACCACCATTCAGCTGAACACATAATTAATGCGATTCCCCATTACTGCAGTGTAACAGGAACCTCTGGGAAACACCCAGGAGGCAGTGCCATCTCCTAGGGATACTGGGCAGGCAGGGCTTTGAGTGGTGCTTGAAGGATGAGGAAAGTCTTTAGGGCCTCCTTGTCAGTTGGCTTAAAGCAGAATGGCCAAGCTAATGACAAGGGCAAGCCATGGACCTTTCCTTCCACTGCCTGCTGCCCATGATTACTTCAGGACTGGATGCGATAGCTGATACCAAGATGCTCAATACAACAAGCAGTGGTGGAGATCCATCTATCCTGGTCAACAAACTCATGGCTACCCTGCAGCCTCCAGCCTGCACCTTCCTCCCATCCTCCTCACCAAGCAGAAGATAGATGGGTTTAACACACGTCCTGTGTGCCCCTGGGATAAAGATGACCAGGACACCACACCATAGGCTTGGAAGGACCCCTCAGAGCAGGCAAAGTCTCCTACAGCTGGTTCTTGGTGGCTCAGGGAACAAGGTGGGACTTTGCTAAGGGGAAGACCCTTCTGAGACCTTGGGGTACATCAGCTCTTCCTTGGCATTGCCTGATGCTGCTCAGAGCTAAATGCGGGGCTTCCTTTTGGGTATGCCCACAGTGTGGGATGCTCAGTGCCTTTTCACCACTTGAAAGGCACCCAGGACCTCCTTGAGGCATGGAAGGAGCACAAGTCAACTGGTCCCCACGGCATTGCACAGGAAGAGCAGTGAGGCCAAGACCCAAGCCTGAAGCCATGCAGCTCCTATTGAGGCAACATTGTGCCTTGGTGGGACCAAGAGACTGGACTACAGCCCATGTCTGGGCCTGTAAGAGCTGCTGGACTCTTTGGTGCCTTTTAGTCTTAAAATGTGAATGTTGCTTCCTAAAACAGGTGTAGATACCAGGTTGGGAAGCTCTTAATGTCAAATGGAACCCCTCATCCCATATGGACATTGCCCATGGAAAATGACAGGGACAAATCTGCTCCCAGGTAATGAAGCTATCACTTGCGGGGGTTCAGCTCAGGAGCTGAGCTCTTGCGGTTGTACAACCCCTCTCTTGTGCCTGGTTGCTAAAGAGTTTGGGTTTGTTCAGGGCAGTTGTTATCCCTGCGTGTGAAGATGCACCACAGCCCAGCCTGCAGCACCGTGTTTCTTCCCCGTGTTTCCTTTAAAGCCAAGGACAGCAAGATAAGGTAGGGTTACACCAGGGTGTAGGATTTCCGAATCTGAGTCTTTCCTGAGGCAAACTCTTTCTAATCCTTACCTGTGTGTCAGAGCCGCGCAGGCATCGACCACGTCTGTAACCACCCCAAGATACTCCTATTGCTTGAGGAAGGGCTGTAATTGAGGCTGGTGGAACGAGGCTGCAGGTGAGTGACTGGTTTTAATCTTTTTTACTGGGCTTATACAAGTCTGTACAGCATTAATGCTATAATGGAAATGTAACGGAGCCCAACACCCATGGCAAGTTCCCACCTATATTAAGCCAATCCTTTTATTTGACTTTATTATCACTAGGATGTGGAAGAATCGCCTGGTTGAAAAGGTTTCCATTTATCTTCCAACTTAAAATGGTGCTTGGCTCATGGGTTTATACCAAGTTGTGCTGATACAGGAGGTTTGGATGCTCTTGGGTTTGTGCCTGAACCCAGACAGATACACTCTGCTTTGGGCATTTACAGCCTTTGTTTCTCTTCCAAGACTTAAATAAAGTAGTTACTCTCAGCTGTGATCTTTTTAATGGGTTTGAATGCTTTGCAAAGTCTTCCATTAGAAAATCATGAGCCGTTGCAATCTGCTCTATTGGAGCGTATGCAAGAAACATTAAAGAAACACAGTGAGGAAATATTAGTTGCCTTCAGCCTGCTCGAATTAAACCGTAAGGACCTGGAGTGAAATAATTCATCAGGATTTCTGACAGGCTGAAATCTGTGGCTGCCAAATAGTCACTTAAAACCTGAAACAGCAGCGGGAGCATCTGTTCTATTGGGGTGAATTCAGTGGGGAGGGGATGAGATGCTCAAGGGAATGACATCAGGCTCAGGCTGCAATGATAATAGTTAATGGGATCTTTCTTTCTAAGTTGGCTTGGTCTCACCTGGAAAGAAAAGGGATGTTTTAGGTGATCCCAAGGGACTGAGTATGGTTTTCCCCACTGCGCAAAAGCTGTGCTGCGCTTACCCAAGTGATGCAGAGAAGGGTGTGGGGAGGGTTGTTGGGAATATGGGGCCAGAACAGCTTCTAGATCCAGTGGATTCAGTACTGTTTGTATTTAGTGGTGAAGAATAACGTGATTTTCAGAGCGTCTGGTTTAGGTCATCTGCCCTGGTCTTGTGGGTTGGTGCAGGAATGCAGACAGAGCTGCTCCTGGTGCTGGCTCACTGCAGCTCTCGCACTAACAGACATTTCTGACCTCCAAGCACTAATGAAGAAGCCCATGGAAAACCAGTCACTGGGAGTAGTGGTTGACTGGAAGGACACGGAAGGGCCCAAAGAGCCTTGCCTTGGTTAGCATAGCATTTGGGTTCAAGCAAGCACGAGCCTAGGGTTACTCCTTAAAGTCCTAAGAGTAGTTTGATGTGTGATGAGAGTCATGGTCCCAGGGAGAGGCAACCTCTATAGGGACTGTACCAATTTCCATGAAAGCAAAGCCTCATCCAAACAAAAGCTGATCTTTATCAGGTCAAAAATGATGGTTTTGCTGATTCCCAGAGCTGTGCAGTTTGGCTTCCTCAGCTGAGCTGTTTCCTTTGCAACTCCTCCAACCTCAAAGTGGCTTCAAACTGCAGCCTTTACGGCCAAGATCGTGCTTTTGTGCCCCATAAACGCTTTCCCACTGTATTCCCAAGATGAGATTCAGCTCTGGATATGCAGCTGGGAAAGCCAAAGCTTTGCCATGGTCACTTCAGTACTGCCCTGGGTGCAGAGGGGGGACTGGGACACCCCATCATTGGGCAGCCCTACACCCCTCAGGGCTTGGCTGCTGTGGGGCTCGTCCATATCCATTTTCAGAGGTCATGGGAAGGAGATCGGGAAATTGTTCCAAGACAAAATCAGCTCCAACTTCCCATGAGGAGCTTGGGGATGCCAGGGGAAGGTGACCCCAAGGGGCAGCTTTTTGCTTTGGCTGAGCTTTGAGATCTCCTTTTCCCTCCATCCTGGGGGAGATTTTCCAGGCCTAATTTTCCAGGATATTGTTTTCTTTGCAATTCCTTGGGGTTCTTCTTGAGCTGCACCTCTGGGAGACCCTGACCTTGCACATCCCCACTGCCGGGATGCTGCTGAAAGGGCTCAGCACAGGCTGATCTCCAGTTCTTTTCCAATTCAACAGCACAGCGTGGAAGCCTGCCCCAGTTACACAAGGTGGAATAAAGCTTGAGGGAAAGGCTCAGCATCCCAAGCTGCTGGCAGGAGGATTTGGGATGCAGGTGAGGGCTGGGGACAGCTTTTGGAGGTCAGTCAAGATATGCTCCGGCTGGTACCCACCCCATTCCTGTGTGCTAAGTGCCTTTCTAGAGTGATGCTCTTGGTTTTGCCTTTGCTTGTGAAGTTTTGAGGCAGGGAAGGAAGGCAATGACCTCTGCAGGGGCGGGGGAAAGAGATGGAAAGGGAAATAGCTGCAGTTGCACCAAATCCTACTGGCAAAGCAGGCAGGGGCTTGCAAAGGCAGCTGAGATGCCTTCACTGAACGTGATGCTAACAAGATGGCTCTTTGGACTACGTGAGAGGCTATGGCTGAATCCAGCAACCTCTGCTCTGTCCCTGACTGGGGCTGCTCTTGGCTGTATTGGCCAGCATTGTATGGGCAAGGTGTGACCCCCCTGAAGAGGTTCACAGAGGAACAGGCACCCCTGCCCATATAAAAATGGGATGGAAAAAGCACACAGGGGGGCAGTTCCTGCTCCCAAAGCTTCAGCAGTTTGGGAGCTTCCTTAATGGCAATCACAGGCTCCCAGGAAGAGAAGATTTTCCCATGCACTGGAGCAAAGTCAGACCCAGATGTTGGCAGCAGCCAAGGAAGTGCCCAAGCAAAGGGATCCATGGACGGAGGAGCCCTGGGTGCCTCCACCCATGTGGTACTTCAGTGTTGGTGGTGAGAGCACTGGAGGGTCCTGTTTTTCCTGCTTCAATCCCCTTTCAAGTGGGTGCAAATGAAGAGGTCCCTGTGAAGCCAGCACTGTTCTGGCTGCATTTGGCAGAGCACCCCAGTGAGCAGCTCTGCAGGGAGAGGACAGAAAGGGTCACATCTGCACATCATCTCCTCTTCCTCCACTCTGGGCTTCTCCTTCCTCACCCTCACTCAGAAAGCAAAGGCCGTGCATGTATTTGCAGACACGGAAGTGGTGGATTGGGGTCCTGGATGCGGCTGCTGCTGGTGGGCAGGATCCAGTGAGGGAGCAAAAACCCATTTCAGGCACAAGGAGAATGAGGACAAGGAGTCCCACTGGGCTCACGTGGGTACTGGCATCGCCTTTCCACCCAGCGCAGGAGAGGGACGAGCATCCCGGTGCCATGCGCCCACGAGAGGCAAAGGGGCAGCACCACCGGGCAGCTCCCAGCCACCAGAGCTGAAGGAAGAGGAGGATGGAGACAGGGGGACCGGGAACCCCATGCGCTGGAGGAGGATGAGGATGATGCAAAAGCTGGGTTTGTTGCTCCCTTCTTCTTTGTAGCGGGGTAAAGTTGGGGGTGGAGGAGAGGAGGGTTTGGTGGGGAGGTTTGGGGCAGTTGGATGCTGCTCTCCTTTTCTATGGGGTATTTTATGGGTGATGGTGACCAGAGGAGAAGTTTAGCTTGTCCTTGGATGAAAAGGGAAGGTGAAGCGCTCCCAATCGCTGGGTGTGAGCTGTGAGGAGGAACCTGGCTTTGCCAGGAGGGTCCCACTGGCATCATCCCAATCAGTTTAAGACAGTTTAAGTCTTAAGCAGCTTTTGCTGCTGGCTCTGGACAGGACTGTGGGGTGGTGGGTTGAGAGAATGCCCTGATCTCTGCAGTGCCTCCACACACAATCCCACCAGCCCTGCGTGACACCAGGACCCCAAACCTGCCACCAGCTCTTTGTAGCTGCTGCTGTTGCAGAAATTGGGATCAATGCGGGTATCCGTCTGACCCGATTAGCGGCTTCCTATTGCTTTCCATTTATACCTATATCCATTTTTGGCTCTGGCCAACAACCTCCTCACAGGGTTTGCTGCCAGTGCGGATTTTGAAGGGGGGGACAAAGTCATTTCTTTGTCGCTAGGAGCAGACTGAGGTTACAGCGCTGAGCTCTGGACGCTGGGTCAGGCTCTGCCTCTATCCCAGTGCTTTTGGACAGGCTGGGAAAGCGGGAAAGTTTCCCATCGATCCGGGATCGAATTGTCTTTATCGCGTTACAGCCACGGTAAGCAGGAGGGTGAGAGCAGGGAGGATGGCTGCCTCCCCATCCCCATCCCGGCGCCCGGATGGAGCCGGGATGCTCTGGCGGGGGGGAAAGAGGTCACTCCATGCACTTCCCTGCATCTCTTCTGGCACAGGCTAATCAAAGCACTTCAAAAGTGCTTTGTGTCCATCTGTCCATCCTAAAGCATGTCAAACACTTTGCAGCTACAATTACTTTGTGAATCCCAGTGGAGAGCAGACCTCCAGCCTCTAGAAAGCCAGCTCAGCATCCTCAAAGCCACCCCAGCCCCCTGTAGTCAAAACCCCATTTAAACCTTTTCCTGAATCAGGCTAAAACCGCACCTCCGAGCACTGGGAAGATGAGGAGGGCTCAGCTGCAGCAAAGCCTGGCTTGGACCCAGGCTCTCACCAGCTCCCTTTGCAGAGCTCATTCCACCCCATCTGGCTTTCCCTGCTACTTGTGTCGAGCTGCAGCAGCTTTGGTGGTGCACCCGGTGTGGGACCACGCCGGCTCCCTCCCAGCAGGAATTCACCCTCACTTGTTATTAAATTACATCCTGACCCGGTTAATCCATAGCTGATTAATTTTGGGCTCTATGGCTGGGTATCAGAACGGTTTCATCTGTCTCATGGCGCGTACTGCGTGTACCGGGCTCTCTGTTAATCTGATTTCTTTCAACATAAAGAAATATGGGTGGAAAAATCAGAATGAAGTATGGAAAGTGGGGAGGATTAAAGGGGTCCGGCTGGACATGGGGGTCAGCAGCAAGGGACCTCTCCATCCCAGCACCAGGAATCTAGTTTGGGATCTTCCTCCTGTGCATCTTTTCCTGCAGGGCTCCTGCTTGGATGTACAGAACATCACCAGCCCTGGGGAAACTGAGGCACAGAGGTGGAAGTAGCTCACAGGAGCTGGTTCAGGCTCATTGTATCTTTGCTGGTACGATTTGTAGGTTTCAATGTTGGGCTCATCCTGCTTCCCCCTTGCCTATAGAGACACTTTAACCTTTCCTTTTGACAGCAAAGGGCTTGTAGAGGGGGCTCAGACCAGGCTGCTCCTGAGCTCTGAGCTCCTTTGGTGCTATGGAGCTCACTCTGTGCCCCTGTGTCATTGCAGTGTAATCTGGCCTCTTCCATTTCCCACACTGAGGACTTGAAAGCAGGGGCAGCTTTTACCAGACCCCCTCATCCCCTCAGAGGTTTGAATTATTCTTTCCATGATTTTATCATTCATAAACTCCCAGCATCTCCCCTCCTGCTTATTCCCTCCCAGCTGCACACGTTTGCCTTGAGTTTACAGGACTCATTTTGCAACCATCTCTCCCGAGGAGGGAGATGAGCCATAAACTTCTGCAGGATCTTCCCTAGCAGCAAACCAAGAAACTCCCTGTTTTCCTTCCGGGAATGGTCCCTGCCCAGTTCCATCCAAGAGCCACGTAGGTGAACTCAATGCTGAACCCCAGCTAATGAGTTCTGCTAAGAGGAAAATGAGCAGGGGCTCATTACTGCAGTAAATTGCTCTGTGGAGCGAAGTACGTGCCTGGTGCAGAGCGGAACCCACACACTGCAGTCTCTGTGAGCATCATTTGGACTGAGAATGAGGGAAAAATCCAATCCATTGTCTTTGCCTTGTTCCATGGGAGCAGTGATGGGGTCTGCACCCCCCTTTTGTCATCTCCTTCTTCCCACTCTGCTCCAGTTCCTCCCAGGTCAGATCATAGGAGAAAGGGGTGTTCTCTGCCCTATTCCCCACTGGGAAAATTAAGCTCTCTGTGCAAACACGGGTCCAAGCAGTAATTTAGGGACCTGCTGCAAATAAAACCCCTTTCTTCTTGCAGCAGGACAGGCTGTGGGGTGCCTTTGTCTCTCCTCCAGCAGCAGTGAGTGTGGAGGCAGCAATCCCACACCAGCACTTACTGCAAGCCTGTCCATCCTGGATGCGGGACACCCTCAGGGGCCAAATTTGTCTGTTGGGTAAATCCCGGCGGAGCCAGGAGCACAGAGCAGAGGATTAGAGGGAAAGAAATGCAGGAGAGCAGAGGGCAGCCAGGCTTCTGGGGATATTCAAATCCTTGAGGCAAAAGGGTGTTAAAGTCACCTTGGTTAAAGGCAAAACCTTCCCAAGGGTGTCCAGGGTGTAGCCAAAACCTCCAGAGATGAGGGAGTTGTGTAACTGCCCTGTTTCTCAGAGGCAATGATGTTATTCCGGGCATCTCCCCCTGTACCTGTCTCCCCTGGACCACAAACCCTGCTTTGACTTCAGGGATATTCCTATTAACAGCAGGTTTCTGCTAAGCTCACTTCTCAGCCCTGATCATCAGCTCCTGTGGATGGTTTTCACACTCCACGTTTCTCTCAGCCATGGATGCTCTCTGACCGGGTGCAGGATCTGATCCTGGTTAGTGCCAGGGAGATCTGGGGCCGACAGACCCAAAAGAGGTCAGGTTTTGCCTACAAACACCATCACCCTGTGGTCAAACCCCTCCCAGCCTGGGTTTGGAGGTGAGCTGGACACAGGCTGAATTTAGGTGCCAGGAATATCAGTTTAATGCCCTTTTGTTAGCAGATCTCCGGCTGCTCACTAGAATGGATAAATCTAAGGGCTGTAGTACACAGGGGTGCAGAAGGGGGTATATGAAATGATAAACCAGCCCTGAAGGGCCTGATCAAAGGTCTGCATACTGTCGTGTCCCCTTTCCATCGCAGATGGCTGGAGATGAGTATAAGATGCTCCAAGCTGGCAGGTCCCAGGCTGTCCTCCAGGATAGGGCTGTTTAATGGGCTCATTAACATCGCAGGGGGAGAAATAGCTCAGAGGACAGAAAAGGATGCTGGAGGGAGGGAAATTGAGGTGATCGGGTCCCTCAAGAGCAAAGGAGCGTCACCATGGAGGAATTCAGGCTGAAGCATGCAGGTAGAAATGTGCCATCTCCTCCTTTGCCTTCCCCAAATGCAGATGCCTGGAAGGAAGAGATGAAGGATGAGGAAGTTGAGGAGGATAGAAGGGTAGCCTGGGTGAAGGTAGAAGGTGAAACCCAGTTCCCAAGTGGAATTGAAGCAGCCAAGGTGAGGCTGCCTGTGAGCACAGCGAGCTTCGGGAAGGAAAGAAACTAAAAATGGGGAAATGAAATCAAAATGTTTCCCAGTTATTCCAGTGAATGGTGCCAACCTGCCCAGTCCCATCCACCCAGGGCATCTCTGCGTCTATTTATTCCTGGAGGATATAAGCCGGGCAGCCCTGCGCTCTGAGCCAGAGGCCGGCCGGCAGCCAGGCATGAGGAAGGGGCATGTCCCCTCCCTTCCTTGTCCCTTGTCCCCCACTAATGCTGCCTGGTCCTGCTGCTGCAGCTGGTCCCATCACCCAGGGGTGGGACGGATATGTCCCACGTGGCAGAGGCACCGGGACCGTCCCCTCCTGGAAATGAGCCCGCTGTACCCACGGCCACAGGCAGGAGGTAGGTGGGCAACGGGGGATGCTCCAACCCTTGGGCTTTCCCCTCCCCTCCTCTTTTTAACATCATTGTTATATATTAACAATAAACAGGGCTCTATATCCTGCTGTAAATCCCTCCCCCGGTGCCTGTGCTCTGCGGGTCCCTGTCCCCCCTCTCCACCTCCCTCCTGGGGACCGGCTCAGACCTCACCACGTCACGGACAAGACGTGTCCCCTCTGGACCATCCGGAGCATTATTGGGGATTAAAGGTGGCATCCGCCAGAAGGACACATCCTCCCCCATCTCGCTCGTGGGCGAGCGGGTGGGGGCAGGAGGTGGGTGGCTGGATTCCCCCGCCCTGGGCAAGCAGGGCACGGGGATAGGGTGTCCCCTGCGCCCCACCAATCTCCTTTCCCAATGGATCCCCGGCTTGTTTTAGGGCTCCCAGGGCGATGGTGGGGCCGAGGCTCCGAACCACTCCGGATCCTGCCTCTGTGCCTGCTAAAGCTCATCCCTGTCGTGCTGGGCTGCCAATTATACACTGAATCAAATAGAGAAGAGCCTTTTAAATGACATTGCTTGCGTTATCCCAAAGGGACCTTTCAAGGGTATGGCTGGACTTTTTTTTTCCATCTCCGCTTTTCCTACACATCCGTATGTGTGTTTAATAACTCTCTTCCCAGATGCAGAGAGCAGTGGCACTTCCATGCCTTGTGCGGGTAAGTCCCCATAGGTGATGGTGTGGGAGGGCTACAGAAGGAATCACCTCTGTTCTCATCCCACTACAGAGGTGATGGGGAGGAGACGGGTTGGAAGAGATGCTCAGCATCTCGCATTTTCTGGAATAACCTTGGAAATGGCCATTGTTCACCCCAGGAGTGCGGGGCTGAAGGGATGATGGGTGGCAAGCAGAAGGGAACTGCAGACATTGAGGATTTGATGGTTGCAGAGGGGCTGGTGGGAACCAGAGCCCCGATTTACTTGGGATGCGGTGGGCAAAACACCATCTCTCCCTCAAAACGACCTTTCTCTTTTGCTCTCTCTCCGTCTCAGATGTGTTTTGTACATTGTTTTCCCCAGGCAGGGATTTCAGCTGAAGGGTATTAGTTAATCAGATTCTGGGAAGCAGATGTTAGGTGATTTAGGAGGAAACGAGGCAACTTTCTGGTTCAAGCCTCTGTCAGACCCTGGAGCGTGCATTGCAAAGCATCGGGAGGGTGTTTTGTGACTTCAGGCAGCACTGTTAATATTGGACTGAAGTAAAAATGACATGGAAAGGGTGGTCTGGGGGCTTGGGGGCAGGTGGGGGACCTGCTTCTGGTGATGGGGACAGGCAGATATCAGCATGGTTTGGGGCTCTGAAGGCAAGGAAAGGCAAATCATTGCCCTGCATCCCTTGGGCAGCTTGAAACAGAGCTAAAAAGCACCTCTCTGTGTCCCAGCAGGAGGGATGAGCACAACTTTACACCCTCAGCCCTGTCCAGGACATGCAAATTGTCCCCTCGTAGCTCTGTGCCTCAGTTTCCTCACTAGGGATGGTGCTGGGAGGGCTCAGTTTGATGTGCACCGAGGCTCCAGAGCAAAACCGCATTTCAAGACAAACACAAGTTCTTCTGTGACCAAAAGTCTCATCCCACAAAGCAAGGGCTGGGAACTTGTCTTGGCCGCAGGGCCAGGGGGCTGTATTCAGAGTTAAGCACATTTAATGCTCAAAGTGCTTAGGATGTGGTACCATGGTCAGCTTTAGCTGCTCTAACTTTGCTTTGCTGTGGAGAGAAGCTCCAGGGCACGTGGTCCCCTCGGGGTTGTCCCATCAGGACTGAGTGTGGTGAGTTGTGTGGTGGGACAGGTCACCTCACCCATCAGCCCAACACTGAGCACTCCCGTTCTCCTCATTCAAACCTATTTTTCTTTATGTTTTGGGTTTTGGGTTTTTTTCTGATTTAAACATCATCTTTGGGAGTTTATATTAAAACTACGAACATGAGAAGGGAAGGATATGATTCTATGATTCTGTATGTGCTGCTTTTCCTTTCTTTCCTTTAATGCTTGTTTTTCCCCTCAAAAGAGCTTTGTTTGGGCTGGTCTTACCTGAGTATCCCTTTGCCTGCCTCCTGATGCTACATGGGGGCTGAAACATGGGTTATCTGCAGCTCTCGGTTGCTGTCTCCCTGCCAAGGTTGTGTTGCACTTTCTGCACCCAGCACTGCTCTGGATGATCTCATCCTGCCCGCAACAACTTCTCTACAGAGTAAAGTCAAGCCTGAATTGAATCCAGCTTCATGGGGAGCTGCTGCACTGTGGGCAGCCCTGAGAGGACATTGCTGGGGCTGGAGGACTCGGTCTCAAAGTCATTTGGGCCCTTCAGCTTTACAGAAGGTTCCTTTGGGGGGCAAACCCACACTGCCTCGGCTTCCTCCAGGCTTAATTTCTGCTCTGTCATCCCAAATGCTCCTCTCTACATGTGTCCAAGTAGGAAAATTGTCGGAAGACCAGCCAGAAGCAGCTTTATAGAGACGGATGCCTAAGAACAACCATGCTCCGTGGCTTTATTTTAAGCAAAGAAATGTGACCTTTAAGTAGCTTATGATAAACTGTGGGATTTGTCCCCAAATCCAGAATTTCATGACTCTGCTAAGGAAAGAGTAAGGTTGAGCCCTTGTCTGGGATATGGGTCCTGACTCCTGTGTGAAGTTTTGCTTCTGGGGTTGCAATGCTGAAAGCACAAGAGGGAGGATTTTTAGCAAGCCAGGATGTTACCCCCTACTTCTGCAGCAGATTCGGGTTTCTAGCTCATCCTACCCAACCCCACCTGCAGTGCACCAGCAAGGAGGGATGAGTCTGCTTCTGGGGAAAGGGGAAGGAGCATCCGCGTCGCAGGACCAGCCCCAGCACCACTGCTGCTCCTTGCAGACGTGGCCTAAATTGTGTTGCTATTCTTGGGCATTTGGGTTTTTTCATTCCCAGTCCCTGAACTTGGCAGGGGAAGAGAGCCAGGGTGCCCTTGGTGATGAGCGGTCACACAGAGCAGCTCTGGGGGTCCTTCTGGGGGTTCTCCTGGCTGCAAAAGATATTTCTGGGGAAAAAGAGCTGGAAAGGAAATAAATCAGGGGCTTGGATTTAACTTGGAAAGTGCATTTTGGGGCAATTCTCCCCAGAACTGTTCCCCATTAACATCTAATTTCTCTTCATGCTTCTCCCTGAGGCAGGAAAGGTAATTTCCCAGCTCTGTAACTTGGCCTGGTCCCTGGGCTCTTCTTTGACTTTGCCTTCAAGTTCAGTACAACAGCAGCAGCATGAAGGGGAGCCGTGCGCCCAGGAGTATTTGGGGACATGGTGTCTGTTGCTGTTGGAGCTGGTCTGGTTAAAAATCCACCCTGCGGCCCGAAAAATGCTCTCCAAGTGACCTGAGTCTTCAGTCCTCATCTCCTTCCTGTGGCTGGGAATATCAGGTCTGCCATGCAGGAGGCATGGAAGAGCTCTGGAGGACATCACCCCATCCTCTGCGCAGCCCAAGGCTGGATCAAGATGAGGGGTTCTTACCCCAGCTCTTACCCCTCTTCACACAGATCAAAGGGGTTCTGCAAGGCTGGTGGACATGTCCTTGTCCTCCTGACCTGCCTGCCTCCTGGGCTGCACTCCCCAGATCCCACTATGGCTCCTAGTTTGGGAATTGCTTTCTGAACATCGGTTGACCCAGCTGCAACATGTCAAGGACCTCCTGGGGTTTGACCCTGTGCCTCTCCCAGCTGCAGCAGGGCTGCTGTTAACCAGAACCCCCACGTTTAACACCTCCAAATCCTGCTCCAAGCTCTGGATCCACAACCGGACATGCCTGAAATGACCCCTTGCTTTGCAGGGCTGGGATTGCTGGGGAAAGGCTGGGTGGGACACCTGGGTTCACCCCCAGCCTCTGCTGCTGCCTGACCTTTTACCCTTGGGTACTGTACATGGTATTGGGAGGTTTCACGATGATAATGAAGCCATGCCAAAAGGGGCTTGAAGGATCCAGAGGTGAACAACTTGCTTTGGGCAGTCAATGAAATGTATGTTTCCATTAAAAAACACAAGGCTTTCTGATCTCGGGTTTGGTTTATTCCTTTTAGCTGAGCCAAGTGATGCATCTGCCCAATTCAGCTCTGTCTCCCTGTCCGTTCACTTGCAGATCCTCATAGCGTGGGAAAGACGCAAGCTGCCGGCATCCGATCCGGGGATTTATGCTGCTAATCTGATTAGTGTATGATGGACGTGTCCAGTTGGAAGGAGATGGAGGTGGCACTAGTCAGTTTTGACAACGCTGATCAGATTGTGGAGGATCCCTGTTATTCAAACGACCTCAGCCCCGCCAGCCAGGCGCGGAAAGGCCACCCCAGCTGCGCCAACCTCCTCTCCAACCTGCGCATCCTCATCAACAGCGAAAACGCCAACAATGAGACCATCTTCTCCAGGTTCTCCGCCGAGTTCAGTGAGCATCTGGTGGGGGAGAGGGTGGGTATGGATGAGGGGGACCAACGAGTCATCATTAACATCGCTGGGCTGAGGTTTGAGACGCGGCTCAAGACCCTCAACCAGTTCCCTGAGACCTTGCTCGGGGACCCGGAAAAGAGGATGCGTTACTTCGACTCCATGAGGAATGAGTATTTCTTTGATAGGAACAGGCCCAGTTTTGATGGGATCCTGTACTATTACCAGTCTGGTGGGAAAATACGGCGCCCTGCCAACGTCCCCATTGATGTCTTTGCTGATGAAATCACCTTCTATGAGCTGGGTGATGAAGCCATGGACCAGTTCAGGGAGGATGAAGGGTTCATCAAAGACCCTGAGACCCTCTTACCAACTAATGACTTTCATAGGCAATTTTGGCTGCTCTTTGAGTACCCTGAAAGCTCCAGTGCAGCCAGGGGTGTAGCTTTGGTCTCCGTCCTGGTCATTGTCATCTCCATCATAATCTTCTGCATGGAGACCTTGCCGGAGTTCAGGGAGGAAAGGGAGTTTAAGTCCACCCAGGAGCTTTCCAAGAATCTGACGGACACCTTGCTGGCCCACAGTACCTTCACAGACCCTTTCTTCGTCATAGAGACTGCCTGCATCATCTGGTTCTCCTTCGAGCTCTTTGTCCGGTTCATCGTGTGCCCCAGCAAGACCGAATTCTTTAGGAACATCATGAACATCATCGACATCGTGTCCATCATTCCCTACTTTGTGACGCTCACCACTGAGCTGATCCAGCAGAGCGAACTCAATGGGCAGCAGAACATGTCCTTGGCCATCCTGCGGATCATCCGGCTGGTCAGGGTCTTCCGTATCTTCAAGCTGTCCCGGCACTCCAAGGGGCTGCAGATCCTGGGGCAGACCCTCAAGGCCAGCATGCGGGAGCTGGGCTTGCTCATCTTCTTCCTCTTCATCGGCGTCATCCTCTTCTCCAGTGCCGTCTACTTCGCAGAAGTGGATGAGCCACAGTCCCACTTCTCCAGCATCCCTGATGGCTTCTGGTGGGCCGTGGTCACGATGACGACTGTTGGCTATGGAGACATGTGTCCCACCACCTTGGGTGGGAAGATCGTGGGGACTCTGTGCGCCATTGCAGGGGTATTGACCATTGCACTGCCCGTCCCTGTCATCGTCTCGAACTTCAACTATTTCTACCACAGGGAGACGGAGAACGAAGAGAAGCAAATCCTGCCCGGGGAGGTGGAACGAATCCTCACCAGCGTGGTGACGGGCAACGGCAGCATGGAGTCCCTCAATAAGACCAATGGGGGTTACCCTCGAGACAAGGCCAAAAAATGATGCTTGAGGCCATGATGGGACTGGGCTCTGTGTGTGGGGATTGGCTGGATAAGGAATAACCCATCTGCATGCTGTGATTTCTTTCTTTTTTAAAACCAAACGTGCTGCTGCTTATTTTCTTCTATTTTTTTTTTCTCTAGGCATTTTTCAATCTCTGATTTCCTGTGGCTGTTCAAATAAACACCATCTTTCTTATCTCTCTGCCCTGCCCGTCAGTCTGGTTTTTGTTAATTTGATGCTCATCCACTTTTACCTTCTCTGTCTGTGGCTTCAGAGTGGAGCTCCCCATCTACACAGAATTCCCCCATTTATCAGAGGAGGAATAAGGGCAAAATGACATTAAATGCTCGGTGGCACCCAGCTGGATGAAGGTGGGTCCAGCTCCCTGCTATTTTAATCCATTTAACATAGTTTCTCCCCACCCACCACTTAGGATCCGGAGCGCTGACTAATTCCCAGACTTGGGAATGCTCTGGCTGAAATCTTAGCTGGTGAATAGAATAAATTACAGTTGTATTTGTAGCTGGACAAGTTTCTTGGTCTTCCTGCCTACATCATCCTGTTGGCATAGCAGTGATGGATGGAGACAAGCAACCAGGTGAGGGGATGAGGAGGAGAGGGATGGTGACCAGTCCTGGTGGCACAGCCACCAAGGAAGGTCCAGGACACCACGGCTCAATGGGATTTCTGAGGGAAGACTGAGTTTTGAGAGAGGAAAGGGGATTTCTCCTGCAACAAATGCTCGGCTCAGGGGTTAGCTGGTGTACAAAGCCCTGGTGGCTTTGATTGTCACTTATGTTGCTGCAAATGGGGCAAAGAGCAATGAGGGCGGATGTATCCCGACAGCTCAGCTTCCCACCATGAAAAGGCACTTGTGGTTCTCTGCACCATGCACGTTTCCATCAGCACTTCGGAAGGGAGAAACCAGCACCAGATCATTTTGCCGTTCCCTCTAATGCCAGCAGGTTTCCTTCCAAAAACATTTTGTTCCAGCTTCACTGTTTCACTTGGCTTTTGATGATGTTTCTGCCTACATTAAAATCACAGCTTCTCAAGCAGTGTCTACACATCCGCTTTTATATCCCACATCTGCTATACTCGATGTCTCATCTCCTAAAGATTCAATATGATCGTTACACAGTGTGCGGCATCTCTGCTTTGCAGTTTCATTCAGAACAGAGTGGTGAAAGATGGGGTTTATATTTGGGGTTTATTCCTGCTCTGTTGGAAAACATGACTTTGGCCTTGCTGGGATTTTTTCCCACGCAGAAATCCTGCAATCCTGGGCCAGGAGGCTTGTTATCTGGGGGTTGGGTTGGGTTTTTTGTGGGCTGGCTTTCTGCAACGAGGTCTTTTGTACCCCAGAGAGATGGACCTGGGTCATGACCAGCACAACTCCTTCAGGAGAGACAAATCCCCCTTTTTACCTGAGCTTTTCCCCATCCTTCCACCATCCTCTTCCTCATCTTACAAACCCCACAGTGTCATCCCGGCCAGGAACAGGAGCTGTGAGAGCTGTTTCATCTCCTTGCCATCATTTTCAAGTTCTCATCATCTGTGGGGACAGCTGGAGGACGCACATCTGGGCACAGCTGGAGAGCAGCACCCTGAGACATTCAGCTCCTCTCCATTCATCCCTCAATCCCCTCTAGAAGCTCCGCCACGTCACCATTTCTATTTCACACAGGTTCTTTCTTCTTTTCCTCCAGAAAGCTTGAATTTACTCATTCTTTGATATTTTTTAGAGCTCAGCCTGGTCAGCAATGAGCTCATCGATACTACTTCTGCTCCCCTAGCAAACAGGGACTGAAATGATGCTGGAATGGATGGATGGATGGATGGATGGATGGGTGGACGGATGGATGGATGGATGGACAGACGGACGGATGGATGGATGGATGGACGGATGGACAGATGGATGGATGGACAACCTGATTCTCATTAACTTGTAAACTTTATTCTCAAATAAAAGAATAGATGCTTCAAAGTCTGGCATGCAGAAAATCCTGTTTATTTGGACTCAGCTTTTTGTCCTTGGCTTTGTGCTGCTCCATGCTGGAAATCATGGGGCTGGGTTGAGACATGGGACATTCTAGAGCTCCAGAACTCCATTGCAGGGGCTTCCGAGCAGTTTGGCTCACACTGTCCATTGCATGAGGCCAGGCATGAGGGGGATCCCTGGTTTATTCTATGAGGACAGGGTCAGAGGCATTAAAATTCTCCAGCTACCATAGCTTGTTTCTAGTTCATCCTAAAGTGAAGAGGAGGAAAACCAGGCTATGAATACCCAGTGCCAACACTCAGCTGGTGCTTGACAAAAACCTGCCAGAAAATCCATTATCCCACACAATTTGCAGCTTAGCACCTTCCTAAATAGAGGCCCAAAGCTCAAAGCTCAATGAAATCCATAGAAATCTCTTAGTAACTGTGCTATTCTTGAGTCAAGCCCTAATGAGCCAATCTGTCATGTCATCCAGCACACACACAGGCTGAATTCCCACTTGAAATTCTGTGCTGCCATAGAAAAAGCTGAAAAGAAGACAAAAGAAACCCTCTTTGCTTTATCAGAATGATGCCCTGGCTGCTTTTTATCCCTGGAGCACGTTGGACTCTGGTCACACGTGAAGTATTTGTCACTTAGAAGCGTCTCCCTCCTCCTTTGAGCTGCTATTTCCAAGCAAGCCCTGGAGCATCCTTTTGCCACCAGGGAGCTATTTCTGCGCTTCCTCAGGGTACAGGAGCACGGTGTTGGCAGCGCAGCCACGAGATGGCACTCCAGGATAGACATTTCCCGGGATGTAGCCAGTCCCAGTATGTGTTTCCCCCTCTCTAATTCCTGCTTGGAAGCTTTTAGCTGGTTTGTTTCTTTATTGCGTGTGTAAACGCAGATGTGGGCAGGCATGCTTTGGCCATGAGGGATGCTCTCATGGAGGAAGCCCATTGCAGGATGGCATTTGCCAGGGACTCTTGGCACCAGTGCAGAATAGACATGCCAGGAGAGTGTAGAAACTGCCTCCCAACAGCATCCAGGCTGTTGGTCCTGCCTGGAATAAGGACACAGCTTCCCTCTCCCATTCCACTCATCGACAGGACAGCTACAGCCCTTGGGTGCTTCTGCTGTGTCTTGTCTATCCTGGCAGGGGCTGGTCCATGCGTTGCTGACCCTCAGAAGCATAGTTCCCACTGCATCAGGCTCATTTCTTGCTCATAACAATGAGAAAATTCCTGTGGTGGAGCTGAGGTAAAGCCTCATCTGCCCAAAATCCAGGCTTGGGTCCCTCTTGTGCTTGGGCATGAGGGATTCCCACCCTCCAGCGCTATGTGACCTCTGGATCTCTCCCTCTGCATCACTGTCCACATCAGGTAAGCAACCTCCCATCCCCATCGGTGATGGAGCCTCATTTATCAATAAAGAATGCAAACAGCCCTTTAACCCTCAGCACAGGAGAAATGAAGCAGCAGCAAGGACTATTGGACTCTTGGATCTCCCTCCTGGTCACCTGCTGAGTGCGTTCATTGCAGCTGCAGAGGAGGAAAGAACCAAACTCAGATTTTAATAGGGTTTTCTATGGATGGAGGTAATTTCCTTGTCAATCTCCTGCATCAAAGCAATGAAACCAAATTAGAGAAGGAACCATTCTGACCATTGTGAGCAAAAATGAACATCAGATAAATATATTGGGTTTTGGCTGTTGTTTTGCATAGCAGTAAAGACCATCAGTGAGGATTAGCTGTTGTTTCCAGGCCATCTCATAGTGGTTCATTACTGGGAAAGGGGCATTTAATAGAGATTCTTTATGGAGAAACAACTAAGTGTGACTGGATTGTTCTTAACTATGGGAACTGAAATGAGACATCACTTCCACACATACGCAGCTGTGGATGTGTAAAAATCTCATGCTGGGAGGGCACAAAGTAATCAGCTTAATAAAAGAAACCCAAACCATGAAACTATAGATTTTTTTAACACTGTTATGAAATATTGTGCTTTTCTGGCAGTGCTCAAGGCCAGGTTGGGCACAGGGGCTTGGAGCAAGCTGCTCCAGTGGAAGGGGTCCCTGCCTATGGCAGGGGTTGGAGCTGGAGGAGCTTTAAGGTCCCTTCAACCCAAACCACTCTGGGATTCCATGATTTTCCTGACTTCTTCCCCCCGTATTGCTGTGGGGAATCCTTTTCTATTTGGCATCCCCTGGCATCCCCCAAACACTTCTACCATGGTCCCAGTGCTGAGCAATGGGCCAGGGCAGCTGCAGCATCCCCACTGCAGGATTCCTCTTTTGTAAAGAAGCAGCAAATCTTCTGATGTGTAAAAACCCACCTAAATAGAATGAACCTGGTCATTGCGGTGGTTTATTGTCACTGAATGTAGAGTATTCCTGGAGGGAGAAACAAGGGCAGGACAGCTTTCACCCAGCATCAAACACCAAATCTCAGCTACTTCACTCCCCAGGATAACCCAGCATCTGCCACACGCATGCATTTGGGGGTCTTTGGGGTCTTTAGAAATAGAAACTGTTGCTGCTCTAGAACCAAAATCCACTCAAACCCCCCAGACAGGGAGGGCCCAGAGAGGGGTGCCACAGCTCCCAGCACCGAACCCCAAGGGCTTTCCAGAGGTAACACTGAGCACATTCAAAGCCCCAGAAGAAGTTTTGTGTTCAAGCATTGCTTTAAAGGAAACGGATCAGGTTGTTCTGAGGGATTTTGTTTGGGAATCAGCGGTAAATGCTGATTATTCTTATTTATTTCTTTGCGTTTATTCTTGCAGGGGTTGCTATAAGAAGCAGGAGAGAAGCTCAAGTGATGATACACAAGTTTTTCCCAGTATATATTTAAAGGGGAAACTGAAAGCACGTGTCTGGGATCGCTTTTATTGGTGAGGTAACTTGAGTAGCCCATTCTCTTCTCAAATTCAGCTGACACAGAGAAGCCTCCAGACCTCGTACGGTGCCTGAGCCACAGGCAGATGCTGAGGCCAAAAGATCCCGAAGACCCGCATCTGGCACCCTGCCTCAGCCTCTGCCAAACACACTGCACTGCTGGAACTTTGGGAAAACCCATTCCTTAATTCCCCACAGCTGCTTGACTGTGGTTGCTTTTAATTGCAGGCTATATTAGATCATTCATTGCCAGCTTGAAGAGCTGCTTCCAGGGAAGAAACACATGGATAAGACATGGTTGGGCAATATCACAATAGAAATTATCATTACAGAAATGATTTATCCAGTAGGAATTGCAAATCCCTTATGAAAGGGATTTCTGGGGGCACAGACGTTTGGCACATGCACACTGTCCTTCAATCCAGAGGATGCTGGAGTCAGAATCTGCTCCAGGCTGGGGCAGAGCCACATGTCACAGCAGTTTGGCCTGACCGTGCCTCAGTTTCCCTATATAACATACAGTTTATAACAACACTTTCTACCTTGGGAAAGCACTTTTAAGGTTGCCTGGCACTACGTGGGGACCCAATGGCCATGGAAGAGGGCAAGAAATGGGTGCTGGGGGCTTATGGATGGAGAACGAGGAGCATCACCCTAAAAATCAATGTTCTTGAAGTTGACGGAGCAGCGGTAGCGGCTGTCGAGGAACCTGGAGCAGATGAGGTTGGGTGAACAGGGGCAGGTGTGGTGCTGGCGCTTCCCGAAGAAAGGGACCTGTGGAGAGAGACGGGAGAGATGAGGAGGTCGGGGCTCAGCCAGAACCGTATCAAATGGGATCAAAGCCCTGAGAAAATCTCTGGCTCTTCTCAGAGGTTCAATAGGGATATGCCTGCAATGAATCCCTGATCCCTCTGAAACCTTTCGCTCCTTCCTCGTGTGAGCAGGAGCCTCAGCATCCTTCAATCTTGCTCCCACCATGCCAAATCAATACAAGAGCACGAAGAGGGATGATCCCCGCAAGGCTGGGATGCTGCTGCTAAATCCCCACGGATGAGGGATTGCAGCAGCACCGCGCTTTGGGCTAATCCCAGTGCGCTGGGGGTTCTTATCAGACAGAAATCATAGCGCTGGGCAGCTCTGAGGCATTAACTTGGCTTTGCCACGCTTGGCAGAGCATTTACAACTCAATTTGGAGCAGCGTGGCTTGTGCTTTTCTTTGAAACGAGTGGGCCAGGCAGCTCGGTCCCAGCTCTGAGTCAAGGTCTGCAGCACCCATGGGGCATCCTGAGGATTAAGGCTGGAACAGACAGGCAGGAGGGTGCTCAAAATACTTCAGAGGCTGAAACCAGCTCTTTTGTTCCTACTTGTCCTGCTATGAAGCATCTCTTTGTTTTGTTCCTTGAGGCCCTTGCCAACAGCTAATCAGTTCTCAAAACTCCTTTAGCAGACATTCGTTCAGGCAACGTGTGGTAGATCTGAATAATCTTTGTCCACAAATCTGCCCCTTGAAAGGAAAACCAGAGGTGCAGGATGTTATGAAAGCCATGTAGGCAATGACGGTGGAACCCTGAAAGCAGGGAAGTTTGTACAGGCAGCAGCTGTTCTGAATGCTATCTGAGGTAAGGAACCACCATGAGCATGGAACCATAGAATGGTTTGGGTTGGAAGGGACCTTGAGCTCCTCCAGCTCCAACCCCTGCCATGGGCAGGGACCCCTTCCACTGGAGCAGCTTGCTCCAAGCCCCTGTGTCCAACCTGGCCTTGAGCACTGCCAGGGATGGGGCAGCCACAGCTTCTCTGGGCACCCTGTGCCAGCGCCTCAGCACCCTCTCAGGGAAGAACCTGTGATCTAAGGAAGAAACCTTAGATCCAACCTGAACTTCCCCTGTTTCAGTTTGAACCCATCACCCCTTGTCCTATCACTACAATCCCTGATGAAGAGACCCTGCTGCTGCTGCCCAGTGCTTCATCCCAAATCCACCCCACCCAACACCAACCCCCTTTTCCCAGCCCTTATCCCCCACCCCAGCCCCACTGAGCATCCCCATGCTGGTACCTTGTGACTGAAGGGGTGGCACTCGTCCCCCTCCTGCCCCAGGGGGGTGCACATCCGCAGCCCCCGCAGCCACAGGCTGACGGCGCAGCAGGTCCCGCTGCCGCACTGCAGGTCCCGCTCGCAGGCCTGGGGAGAGGGATGGTGTGAGTGGAATCTCCTGGGAAAACATCCCTCTCCCAGTTCCGGAAGGGGCCAGGGGAGAAATGACCCTGGGTGTAAGCCCTGGCTGGGGATTTAAGGGAGAAGGGGTTGTGGTTCCCATTTAGGGTTGAGCTGGGGAGGTTTTGGGGCAGGGCAGGGGTTGTGGTGCTGGGGTTTGCAGAGTGAACGGGGATGTCCCTGGTGCATGCGGGGCCAGGACACAGGGAAAAAGTTTGCAGCTGCACAACTTAAAAGCAGAATTGGTGCCAAGTTAGAGCAGCGGCGCTGAGGATAAGCTCCTTGTCCATCGTGTACAGACATCACCCGCCTGAGCCTTTAAAACCTGCTAAATAATGCAAATGCCCATTCTGGGGGCTTTTTTTGTTAATAGAGAATAATGCCAATGACTCAGCCTCTTCCACCCAAGGCAGGTGGAAAATGGGAATCAGAAACATCTTCCCCTGGGATGGGGAAACTGAGGCACAGATGCAAATGCTGCACCAGCTCACCACCACGCCTGGAAGCCCATGAGGATGTTCAGAAGAGGTGGATGGGGGAACACCAAGCAAGAAACAGGTCCCATTTTGCTCCCCAGGCTGTGTTGGCCATCACAAGAGCAGCTCATTGCACCCCCAAGCCCTGCTCCAACCCATTCTCCTCATGGTAGCACAGGAAGAACTGATGGGGCTCATCCAAATCCCAAATGGGATCGCCCCTTCCTTAGGGTACCGCTATCGCAGGAGCTCTCAGCCACAAGTCCATGGCTCATATGGAAAAAGAGGTGTGGGAATAGCAACTGCGGAAAAGACCATGAGAGCAATGGAAAGAACACGATTTTAGGGTGCTGCTCTCTCACAGGGAGGCAATAAGGGGGTTTTGTAGGGCCTGCCCTTTCCTGAAGGGAATTTAATTCTCCTCGAGCATCCGAAGCACCTTGTCAGAACCAAATACTATTGAAAATCAAATCTCAGCAATGATGGACCCTCACCTGCAAAGCCAGGGGGACTGATGGGGGCTGATAGGGGCTGCAGGCAAGCCAGGACCTGCATATGCAGCCTCTTCTCTCTGGTTATTCAAAATGAGCCATTTAAGCCCTGGAAATGATAGCCCAGCTCTATCTGGCCCTGGATGGAGGTGGCTGCCCCCAGCTTGGCTTCGCAGCTCCAGGCTGGGCAGATCCAGCCAAAGAGAATCACAGGCTTGAAAGAAAGAGGTCTGATTGTGAGGGGAAAAAGGAGCCAAGAGCCAGTCAAAGTCAACCACAGAATTCCCCCCAGTTGGGAAAAGCCGGGAGGCAGAGAGAAGCCGGGATACAAACACTTTGTCTTGGTTTTAAACAGAAGATTTTCTGCTGACCAGGGTAAAAGGCAGGGATTCATCCAAGCCTGGCTTTGCTGAAACCAGCATCCGGACTCCTGAGGGACCACAAAAGCCTGGATCCTGTCCCCAGAACTCGCCACTCCTCTTGCTTTTGGCATCACCTCGGTCCAGCGCTTGCCCCGCAGCTCTGAGCTTTGGGACACGCTGAGCCCCAGCAGCCCATTAACACAGCGCTGCCTCTCTCCTTTGCATCCCCACACTTCCCCTCTCTTATCATCACTTCCCTAAATTTAGGAGGGAGAAAGACGATTTGGGGTGCTCGAGCCCTTGTCCCAGTTGGGAATGTGCTCTGGAGGATGCATGTAAAGATACAGCACTTTTTCCCTGCCGGAAAACTTCCTCAAACGCCCTGTTTTCCCACATGCAGGGTTGATACAGTGCTGAGAAGCAGAAAGAGCAGCTCAGTGGTGTGACTTTACACTGACACGGGCTGGGGTTGGCTGTGGAACAGCATCCCTGTGCTGGAAACCCAGGTAATAAACTGCGGAAAAGCACCCAAACCAAAGCACTGAAAAGCATTAATTCCTGCCTTCATTCCCAAGATAATCGAAATAAACAAGGACTCTCCCAGGTAGGGGATGGAAGCGGCACTTACCCCGGTTATAACAGCGCAGGGGCAGGAGGAGATGAGCAGGAGCAAGCAGAGGGTCTGCAGGATCCAGCCCATGGTGCCGGGGCAGGAGCCGTCTCCCCTGCGCCACCAAGCTCTGCAGCAGCCCCGCACCACCCGCCCTATATAACCCCTTCCAGCTCCACCACCCTGGGCTTTTTCCCCCCCTCGATGATCTCAGAAGAAGCAGATGAGACCTGAATCTCTAACGGTGGAAGAGAAATATTAATAAGGGAAAAAACCCCACCTCTCCCACCCACAGCCACATCCCAGGGTTATTTTTCAGCCAAGCCAACACAGCTGGATTTTCCAAGTCCACCTCTATATCCATATTTATCCCTTGACGGGTGTACTTGAGAATTGAATTAAGACTTTGTGATTGTTCAGCTAAAAGAGCACACAAGACTAAAGTTAGCCTGCTACTTGTGGGCTCATAAGAGCACAATGGGTAATAATGTGCCTCTGTGATAAATATCCTGTAGAAACAGAGGTTGGGCTGCATTTATTTGTGAGGATAAAAGAAGGCAGAGAGGGAATAATATCTTTTTTAAGTAACGAGGGTGTGTTTGAATCAGAAGCTAATGTGTAAATATGTTGATTTATAGTTTGAAGTGTCTATCCCCCATGTCTCAAATTGCATTTGGTGCATCTCCTGGGAGCATAAGGGAATAAGACCAGGGATTGCTAAAGTGGCTAAAAAAGCAGGAAAAGATGGAATTTCCAGCTTCTTTTTCAATTCGTACATCCTGGAAGGATGCAAGGGATGAGATGGGGATGGGGTCCTCGGCAAAAGCACACACTGGCCCAAGAGTCACATCCATCTAGTTAGAGAGAAGCATGAAACCTCAGCAGCCTCTGAGATGCGATGTCCCCATGGAGCTGGAGCCGGTTCCTCCCATGTGGCCCCTTTGCTTTTCCATGGCCAACATATAGTGAGTGGTACCCCACTGTCCAGCCTGGATTTGACTGGGACTTGCAGACCAAGTTCCCAATGGCCAGAGCTGTGCTGGCCAGGGCCATGCAAGCAGAGCTCATGCCTAAGACCCTTTGCACAAGAACAGGAAGCAAAACTCCATTTTTCCCCCCAAAATTAAGCTGAGCTTGCAGTTCTGACCCAGCAAGATGGATTTTTCCAGCCCTGCTTTGCCATGTTCCATCCCCATAGTATCAGGGCTCTCCATCAGCATTATGAGTTT
This sequence comes from Lathamus discolor, assembly GCF_037157495.1. Classification (NCBI taxonomy): domain Eukaryota; kingdom Metazoa; phylum Chordata; class Aves; order Psittaciformes; family Psittacidae; genus Lathamus; species Lathamus discolor. Next base: position 4,087,011 of record NC_088902.1, read on the forward strand.
ATAAATATATTCCCTTCTGGCTTTTCCCAATGAGGAAAAAACACCCCCAAGCCTGATTTTGGGGTTGCTCCCCGCCGGATCTGCTCTTTGGAGGCAAATTAGGGACCAGGAGCAGCCAGAGGGGAAACATGGCCCAAGGTGATGGGTTGGGATTTGAAATAGGGGTTTGCTCCGAAGCACATGGTTTAAAATCAGCCTTTTCTGCTGAGTTTCTTTTGTAGAGGATCAGTCCAGTGCTAAATTGTCTATTTAATCACTTCTCTGCCCAGAGAGCAGCACTGCTTCTGATGTGGCTGCTTCCCTAAAGTCTCCTCCACTCTGGCGTGAACTAAGTAACCCCAGTTCTCCCCAGAGCCCCTCCTGCCACAGATCCAGCTGTCCGCAGCACTGTTTTGGGAGGTTTCCTTGGGAAGGTGCTGATGGGGCAGGGAGGATGCAGCCCCAGGCCTCTGTAGGGCACATTTTTGCCCTGTCTTGGGGAGAAAAAGAGTAAAACAAGAGAGGGAATCTAAGCCCATCCAACAGGGTGGGATGCAGTGGGGAGCCACTGGACAGTGGGGACTGGGGCTCCCGGTGCTGCCCAAAAGAGCTTCCAGCTGGATGAAGGAGAAAGAAAAATAGAATTGAGAATAATGAATAAATCAAAGCTGCTGCTGCACCTCCCCCATCAATAACATTTTAATTTGCCAACCTGACAAGGCAAGATCTATTGCCAGGCGCACCCGGGAACGGCTTTAGCTGGCACTTTATTAGCGCCGCCGAGCTCTGCGATGCAGCCACCATAAATTACCTCCTACTCTCTGCTGGCAGCGGGGCTGCTTTCTGGGGGGAGGCTCCTGGCAGGAAAGCCGGGCTGGGCATCACTTCGAACACCTCCTGCCTCATGGAAACAGGGTGGGAGTCCTGATCCCCCCACCCCGGCTCTGTAGGCATCGGTCCAGAGTGGCCCTTCCTGCTGTAAATCATAGAATCATGGAGTGGTTTGGGTTGGAAGGGACCTCAAAGCTCCTCCAGCTCCAACCCCTGCCACGGGCAGGGACCCCTTCCACTGGAGCAGCTTGCTCCAAGCCCCTGTGTCCAACCTGGCCTTGAGCATTGCCAGGGATGGGGCAGCCACAGCTTCTCTGGGCACCCTGTGCCAGCGCCTCAGCACCCTCACAGGGAACAGCTTCTGCCTAAGAGCTCAGCTCAGTCTCTCCTCGGGCAGGTTCAAGCCATTCCCCTTGGCCTGTCCCTGCAGGCCCTTGTCCCAAGCCCCTCTCCAGGTTCCCTGCAGCCCCTTTAGGCACTGGAGCTGCTCTCAGGTCTCCCCTTCAGGAGCCTTCTCTTGTCCAGGCTGCCCCAGCCCAGCTCTCTCAGCCTGGCTCCAGAGCAGAGCTGCTCCAGCCCTCGCAGCATCTCCATGGCCTCCTCTGGCCTTGCTCCAGCAGCTCCAGGTCCCTCTTGTGCTGCTGCCCCAGAGCTGGATCAGGACCGCAGGGGCGGCTCCGTCAGCGGGGACAGCCTGTGCCCCCGTGTCCCTGCATCCCTCACTGTGGTCCAGCTGTGAGAGGATGCTCCGCCTGGGGAAGCCTGTGCAGGGCCATTTATCCACCACTGCAGTTGCATTTTGCTGTTCAAACCCCAGCGCTGCTGCGCGGCGGGAGGGAAACACGAATAAACCCCGCTCGGGAGCATTAAGCTGGAAAAAAAGGGAAGAAAAAAAACCAAACCCCAAGAACCGCACCGAAGAGCAGCCCGGGGAAGGCCGCCCGGGGGGTGCAGTGTCCGGGTTTGCATCCAGCCCCCAGCCTGGCTCACGTCGGAGCCTGAAGCGGCTGCTTCATCGCACGGACCGCGGGAGGCTCCGCGCCAGAAGGTCGGGAGCTGCTTGGGGCGCACCCCGGCTGCCCGCACCACGCGGCCGAGCGAGCGGCTTTGCGCCGCGAGGCCTTTTGGGCCTGCGGAGCCGCCGTCTACGTGAGTGACGCCACTGGCAGGGAGGGCGGAAGTGAAGGGGCGCGGCAAGATGGAGGGGACGCTGGAGCAGCACTTGGAGGACACGTACGGGCCGGGGCAGGGCCGCTGGAGCCGCACCGGGGCCGGGGGGAGCGGCGCAGGGCCCGCGGGGACCCGCCGGGGACCGGGGGGGTGGGGGCGGCTGGGGCCGGGCCTGTGGAGCCGCACCGGGGCAGGAGGAGGGCCGCGGCCGGCCTGCCCTCACCGCCCTGTGTCTGTTCCCCCCGCAGCATGAAGAGCCCGGCCGTGGTGGGCGTCCTGTGCACGGACTCGCAGGGGCTCAACCTGGGCTGTGAGTACCCGAGCCCCACCGGAGAGCAGGGGCTGGCGGTGCTGGGCCTTGCCCGGTGTGGGGGTACCGGGCCCCCGTGCTTTGAGCACACTGGGCCCGGTCCTGCTGCAGCCTCGCACCCGCCTTTGCGTGCCCCCCAGGGCCCCCCCAGCCCCACGGCACTCACCCCCCGCCGTACACTGAGAGGAGCCAGAGCCAGCTCGTTCTGCCGCTGGGATTCAGGCTTCCGGTGGCTCGAGGGCACCAACGCGGGGAGATGCTGCATGGGCTGTCAAGGGAGGCGGGAGCGGCCCCCACAGCTCCGGAGGGGATCTGTTTATGTGGAGGCACATGGAATGGTTTGGGTTGGAAGGGGTCTGTAAAGGTCACTTAATCCAACCCTCTCCCAGTGGGGAAGCGCTGTTGTTCCTGATGGATGTGGCTTCAGCCAACGTCTCCCACCCCTTGCAGGCAGAGGAACCCTCTCGGATGAGCACGCTGGTGTCATCTCTGTGCTTGCGCAGCAGGCAGCCAAGCTCACCTCTGACCCGACCGACACCCCCGTGGTGTGCCTGGAGTCGGACAGCGGGTGAGTTCCCAGCCAGGGGCTGCCGCTTTTCCCCCTGTCTGCTCTGGGGCTCTCCTCATGCTGAGCTGAGCTGGGGGAACTCTGAAGCCATGGGGGAAGGTACTGACTGCCATGGGCATGGGAATTAGAATCCCAGCCTGGTTTGTGTTGGAAGGGACGTTAAAGCTCCTCCAGCTCCAACCCCTGCCACAGGCAGGGACCCCTTCCACTGGAGCAGCTTGCTCCAAGCCCCTGTGTCCAACCTGGCCTTGAGCACTGCCAGGGATGGGGCAGCCACAGCTCCTCTGGGCACCCTGTGCCAGCGCCTCAGCACCCTCACAGGGAAGAGCTTCTGCCTAAGATCCAACCTGAACTTCCCCTGTTTCAGTCTGAACCCATCACCCCTTGTCCTGTCACTGCAGTCCCTGATGAAGAGTCCCTCCCCAGCATCCTTGTAGCCCCCTTCAGACCCTGGAAGCTGCTCTCAGGTCTCCCCACAGCTTCTCTTGTCCAGGCTGAGCAGCCCCAGTGTTCTCAGCCTGGCTCCATACGAGAGGTGCTCCAGCCCCTGGTCATCCTTGTGGCCTCCTCTGGCCTTGCTCCAGCAGCTCCATGTCTTCCATAGGCTGAGGGCATCAGAACTGCACACAGTGCTGTAAGTGGGGTATCACAAGAGCAGAGGGCAGGATCTAGAAGTCTCTACATTCATGGGAGCTCAAGCAGCAGGAACTGCAGTAGCAGTAAGAAACCTTTCAGGGGTGGTGGTTACTGCAGCTCTATTTTCTTCCGCACTTGGGATCCCCACAATAACAAAGCCAGCCCTGGAGCCAGTTATTGTTGTAGGCAAAGACTTCTCCAGCAGAAAAGACGCAGCAACCATAGGTCTAGTGCTGAGCTGGAGGTGCTGCAGCCACTGACTGATACCCCTGTCCCTTCTCCAACCCAAGTTGGCTCCTCCTTATCCCAGCACTTTTCTTGATCTAGGAACATCATGATCCAGAAGCACGACAGCATCACCGTAGCAGTCCATAAGCTGGCGTCCTGACCACCAGGAACCTGTGCAGCGCATCATTCCCACCCCTGGCCCAGCTCCTCCTCACTGGACAACCTCCCTCCTCTGCTGCTCGAGCCCAGAACACGCCTGCAGTACCAAACCTGGGCTGAAGGTTCCCCCTCTCCACTGAACCAGCTCCTTCTGCAGCTATCGGGGTCTCTAACTCACACTTTTAGCACTTGTGCTGCTGAGGATGAAATGTGGGTCACTCACCAAGCTTGTGTAATGATCAGATACTACAGGGTGTATTTGTGTGCGTGGCTTTAGTTGTTGGAGGAATCAATAAATGACCTGCAAAAACACCTTTGCTTCCCTTTGTTCCAGCTGTGAAAACCATGGCCATGGCTTTGCCCTGATTCCAAAGCCAAGTGAGGTGATTTCTCCCACTCCCTTCTTCACTAGCATTTCGCTGGAGGGCAGCAATAGTGCACCAAGACTTGGGAGTAGTAGAGGCTCCTCCAACAGACAAGGTGCAAACACTTCCCAAGGAATTTCTCCCTGGAAATGTTTACCCTCCTCTAGTTACACATCCAGTGTGTAAGTTACTTGCTTACTGTGCCTTGGATTGAAGTTCAGCCCTACACATGGTGGTCCTGGCTGCCTGGTCCCCTCGTGAACTGTTAATGGATGTTGACAACATCCTCATAAATCCAGACCTCTCTCCCTCTTAGAGATTCCGGCATTTGAAATGGTGCAGGGAAACAATCCTGCACAAAGGCTTTCCCCTTGGAACACTACACTCAAAAGCTTCCTGTGTGTGAGGCAGTGGAAGGGAGCTGGCCTGCAGCTGTGCTCGTGCGTGCAGTGAAGGGGAAGCTCCACAGCAGAGCACGAGAGCCAGGAAATGGGGCTGGCTCCCAGATAAAAGGGTGGTCACGCTGCTGGGACTCTGCTGCTAGGAGCAGCTCTGTTTATCAGCGGCATTCACAATCTCACAGTCACTGCTGTGCTTAAATCACGCTCCCTGCAACCCCCAGTTCACTTAAAAGCTTAATGCACGTATTGAAAGTCCTGCTATAGGGACAGAGCCTCCACAGGCTCTGCCGGATCCTGGCTCCTCCTGCAAGCTGGAGCCGTGCCCCCCCTGCCGAGGGAGGGAGCAGAGATCCCCATCACGATCCCACAAGCTTATCTAGCCTCGGGAATGCTGATGGGGGTGATGGGTCACCCGCGACGCGGGGGGGAGGAAGCGTGAGGGCTCTGTTTACCCAGGAGCTGGTGCGTGTTTACAGGAGAGGCACGGAGCCAACTCCAATCCTGCCAAGCTACAGCTCCGCTCGGGCGGCTGCTCCGCTCCACTGCCCAGCATCTTGGCTGGGAAATCTAGAGCTTTCCAGAGTTACCCCATCCCAAACGATGCAGTTTCCCAGACCAAGGCTTGTGCAGGACAGGCAGGGATGGGGCTCTGCTCCCCTGCAGCCACCACTGCCACCTCTTGCTCTGCTCAGCAAGATCCAGGGCTCTTCCTGGAGCTCCAACCCTTCCTCTTTTCTCCCAGCAGGATTTCTGCTCCCAAAGTTCCGAGCTTCCTGCTCCTGGCCAGGGAAGGGGAGGGACTCCTGGCCTCGAGGCCCTGCTAGCTGGGCTCTGCCTCCAGACAGGAGGAGGAGGACGGGCTCTGTCCACTCAGCCCCAGCGCTTGTCGGGCTCCGTGTCCCGCTGCGGGGCTCACTGGGAAGGTCGGACACTATCGTCCTCACTGGAGGTGAATGAAAGCCCAGGCTTTGGAGCACCAAAGGAAGGGGGGATTTAGTTTCTGGAGCAAATGAAGAGACGATTCCTCTCTGCAAGCGCCTGTTTTGGGGAGGATTTTCCAGCATGGAGCAGCAAGGGGGTAAGGAAACATTTCAGGTTCATCAACCCCGACTCCTTTAGGATCCAGCTGGTCCCTGAGGCAGGATCCTGCTGCAGCCAGAGGTGTGGGATGGGCAGGAGGATGGAAGGCAGATAAGCAGAGAAGGACAGGGCAGGGAGAGCTTCCCACAAGAGCTCAAAGATGGACACAGGTAGGCGGTGACCCCCCAGCTTTCGGCACAAACCAACTACACCATCTACCCTAAGGCATCTGAAAGGTGCTTGTCTCTTAAAATCCCTTAAAGCCAAAGTGGCTCCAGTAATGTGGGGGGAAAGAGGAAGGATATTAAGCTGTTTGCAGGCAGCAAATGTGCAACTTCCCATCTGGTGGCCAAAAGGTTGGTGAAAGCTTCACCCACCCCCAACAGCTTTCACAAGCTGAATGCAAAGCGCCAGTGCCTGCCCCATTACCAGCGAAGCTGCAGGGTTCAAAGGCACCTGATGCCTCCACGGGAACAGCAACAGAGCAACGTGTTAATGTGTCCTGGAATTCTCATTCCCAGGAGAAAGGAAGGTGGAAGAGCCGGAGGCTCCTGCAGCTGGGAATTGCCCAGAGGCTGAAGCTGCGGATGAAGGGTGTGCTTGGGGAGTGGTGTTCCACTTCTTCCTGGTAAGCAGAGAACAAACTCAACCAAACCCTCCTGGAGCTGGGGCAGATAGAAAGACCTTGATGGAGCAGAGGATGGGGCAGGCTGAGCCCACCAAGGGAAGGGCAGAAATCAGCTGTGCTTTGCTAGCCCGAGCACCATCACCCATCACACCGGGGCTGAGCAGACACCTTCCCCTATGAAGGGGATCTACATGAGGGTGCCCAACCCACAGCCCTGCACCTAAAGGCAGCTTGCAGTGCTCAGATGAGTCTTCCCTACTCATACACACCAGCACTGGGGTGACAAACCCAACAGTGCCTTTGGTAAGGGCAAGATCCCACCTTGGGGCAGTGAAGGACTGGAGCTGAGATGGGTCCCCAGAGCAGCACTGGGTGCAGGCAGCACACATGCTATTCCTCTCTCCTGGGAGGGCCAGGCACTTTTAACACCTCTTAAAGGCACTAATTCTCCCTGCCACAGGCTCTAATAGCACATCCATGAGGAAGACACCATCCCCCCAGCTCAGAAAGCTGGGAAGCGCAGGAAAACTCTCCCTACTTCCACTCCATCCAAAGTAACTCCCTGCCAATCATTAACCACCCACTACCAGGGGGGAAAGAGGGAGTTAACATCAAGGACACAAACCGTCCTTTGCCCTGTGGCAGGGCAAGCCTGGGAACCTGCCCTGGCTGATGTCCATCCCCACCCTGCCCAACACCTTCAGTAGTAATAAGCCCCATTTAGGTTCATTTTCAGTGTTAAAAGTTGGGCTCTGGTGTTATTTTGTTCTCTTTCTTTGGGACTGCCTGTTTGCACACAAGGTGGTTTTGAGGGTCTAAGATGAAACTGCAGCGTGGCCACCAACTGGTATTCCACACCCCTGGTACTCCCCATCACACACCATTTCATGTGTCCCACCTTGGTTCTCCTTAAAACACAAGTTATCTGCACAAGGAAGGAGGAAGGAAAAGCTTTTCCTCCTGTTTATGGCATCTCACCTGCATCTGCTTCCAATCCAGGTCAATGTACTCGTGATGGGGATGCTCAAGACCTTTGGGATTTTCTTCGTGGCTTTCCAAGAGGAGGTGGGGGGCTCCTCTGAGCAGATCAGCTGGATAGGCTCCATCATGTCCTCACTGCGCTTCTTAGGAGGTGAGCTGGAATCTGTAGGGATTGGAGCAGCGTCCCAACCTCAAGCCCATTTGCTTTGATACGTGGGCACTGAGGATGCCCTGTGGATCCCATTTCCATCCCAGACTGCGACATCCTGGACATGGCTGATGCCCATGTGTGCATGGTCCAAGGATGGGGATCGTGTGTGCCATGACACCTTGCTGTAACAGGTTTATTGTCCACGCCCAGAGCCAAGCCTCACCTTTAACACCAATGCTGGCACCTCCAAGGAAGTCCCTGAGTAACTCCCAATGGCTGAGCACAGTGTGCATCAGGAAACAGACTCTGTTTGGGCTTTGACTCCTTCCCCTGCCCTGACCCCTGAGCTCCCAGGTTACAAAGCCTCTTGTCTGCTCTCCTGAATAATAACCCATCCCAAATTAATCCTGTCCTGAGCATTAACACATCCTCCAACATAAGAAGGACGTGGAGCTGTTGGAGTAAGTCCAGGGAGACCACAGAGCAGCTCCAGTGCCTAAAGGGGCTGCAGGAAAGCTGGAGAGGGGCTTGGGACAAGGGCCTGCAGGGACAGGCCAAGGGGAATGGCTTGAACCTGCCCGAGGGGAGGCTGAGATGAGCTCTTAGGCAGAAGCTCTTCCCTGTGAGGGTGCTGAGGCGCTGGCACAGGGTGCCCAGAGAAGCTGTGGCTGCCCCATCCCTGGCAGTGCTCAAGGCCAGGTTGGACACAGGGGCTTGGAGCAAGCTGCTCCAGTGGAAGGGGTCCCTGCCCTCCCACTGTCCCAAGGTGGCAGATGGACACTTCCTAAGGCACTGGATCCCAATACATGTCCCCAAGCCCTTTTGTCGTCTTCAGCCTGAGCTTTGTCCCTCCTTCCCCTTCCAGCCCCGCTCGTGGCCGTGGTCTGCAGGAAGCTGGGCGAGCGGCCGACCTCCATCGCCGGGGCCGCCGTGGTGGCCGGGGGCTGCCTGCTCAGCACACAGGCCACCAGCGTCCCCTTCCTCTGCGTCTCCATGGGACTCCTCCTGGGTGAGCAGCCTGTGACTCGGGCACAGATTTCCCCGGGCACTATGAGTAAAAGCAGCTCCTTTAACATCACACCGGGCAGTTCCTTTACTACTTATTAGAGCATCCCCAGCTCCTTCCCATGGGATGCTGTGTGAAACGCCAAAGCTTCATGCTCAGGAGCATAAAATACCAGTTTCAACACACTAAGTTCAACTAACCTTGATTTTTTTCTGGACCCAGTATGAATTCTGGCCTGTTAAGCCCCTTACTAACAGTGCACAGCCTCAATACCCCCATACGCTAAATACCATGCATGAAACCTTGCTCTCCACTGACTGCACCAGCAGAAGTCCCCCCCTTTCAGCCCATGAACCCTCCACTCTGTGGACAATGATCTTGGGCTGTTTTGATGTTGAATCCCTAAAGCTCACAATAGAAACAGTTCCATTTTGGGGCAGGAACATCTCATTTCTGTCCCTCACCACAGGTATGGGCTTCGCCTGCCTCTACCAGGCAGCCGCGGTGATGACGGCCAAGCGCTGCAGGGCAAGGCTGGCCTTCTCCAACGCCATCGCCCGCTCTGGGATGGGGCTGACGTTCCTCATAGCACCATTCACTCAGCTTCTCATCGACTTTTATGGCTGGCAAGGTGAGCCCAGCTCCCATTTCTTCTAATTCATCAGCATTAAGAGGGCGTTCGAGGATATCTGGGCAGGGTTAGAGGCTCTTTTTAAAACTTAGCATTGGATGCACTGAGGAACAGCTCTTCCAGGATAGTTTGGGGACATCCTGGTAATGATGAAACACTTAAATCACTCATTAAAGTCAAAACAGACACCTCAGAAACCGAAACCAGAACTGAAAATCCTGGTTTTGACTACAGTTTCAGGCCACCTCACGTTCCCTAATGAGGGGAAACAAACCAAGCTCCCAGATCCCAGAGGTGGCTCTGGATTTGTTGTGTGCATCACAGCAGAAGGGACTTCCAGCTGGAAAAAACAGGAGTAACAGCGTATAGAGATACCTCCTCCTTAGAGCAGAGCTTTCTCCATGTTCACTGCACGCTAAGCCCTGTTCTAAAAGCTCATTTCCTGCTGTGCTCCTTCCTTCCCATTCCAGGGAAAATAAATAGCATCTTCTGCCTTCTCTCAGGTACTCTCCTGGTTTTCGGAGGCATCATGTTAAACCTCGTGCCTTCCAGCATGCTGCTGCGCCCCGTCAGCACCCAGCCACCTCGACGCCCCCCTGCTCAAAGTCAAGACCATGGCGGGCCTTCAACAGCAAAGAAGGATTCAGAAACCCTCGGTGGATGCTCAGATGGAAGCACTCACAAGGAAATACAGCTTCACAGCACACAGGACCTTCCCACCACGGAGGGATTCACGATGCCCCACGGCAGAGATGTCCCTGCTCCTGTAAATACTTCGGAAAGGGTCAAGAAACCCATCATGAGCTCAGCAGGAACAGCCACCGAGGCCAAGAGAAGCTACAAACCCCATCCAGGGACCCAAACAGGAGATGCTCAGCCTCTCCTCGACTTCTCCCCACTGAAGGATCCCATCTTCTACATTTTCACATGGTCTTTTCTGTTCTGCCACCTGGCCTACTTCGTGCCCACCTTCCACTTGGTAGCAAGAGCCAGGACGCTGGGCATAAGCAGCATGGATGCCTCTTACCTCGTTTCAGTGGCTGGTAGGCAAAAAGAATCTTTTAAAGCCATTTATAATGACAATGATACTCAAATAGGAAAGAGAAGCAACACAAAGCTTGCCAAGAAATAATCCCAAATATGGCCCAGAATAAATCTTCAGCCTATACCCCCCCTTCTGTAAATATAACGGTGCCTTCTGTACATGTACCAAGTCGCTCTCACATGGGGGTGGTTCTCTCAGCCTAAGCTAGATGATCCCCCACCCTCGCTGCACGGAACAAACCCGTTTCCAAATCCATAGGTGCTATCTGTCCTCCTAAAGCCTTCCCACCACCAGCCCTGCTTTGCCTAAAGCCACAAGCCACGGAATCCAGGCATTCAAAGACCTCAAGTTTGAGCCAGGAATGTGTGCAGAGAGAAAAAATCAGTATTAGGGGGAAAAAACCAACATTAACTTGGATGTAGCCATTTGAATTTGGCATTTTCACCCTTAAACGGGGGGAAAACCAACCCAAACCCCCTCAAAATACCCCAACCATGCCTGATGATAAGTAGGGATTAACATTAAAGTCGCACTGGGTTAAGAAAGCAGCTCCAACCTCAGTCATTGTAAAGGTTTTTATTGTACAAAAATAAACTTCTGTATCAGATTTAGAAGTGACATATGCTGTCAAGGCATCTAGAAGGAGAAGGCAGCAATTAGGCTGACATTTGGATTAAGAGTGGGAGGGCACCGTGGTCAGCAAGCTATTAGCTGGCAGTGAGCACTCCTCTGATCTTTAGCTTATAAGCAAATGGAGCAAGAAATGTAAAAACCAAGTATCAAAAGTCTGCTGAGCCTTTAAAAAAGGGCTTTTGTCCTCCTTGGCTTCCTTATAGATATTACCATCTCATCAGCATCTTTCTTCTTAATATTCGGTTTTTATTCCATCTCAAAAGAGAGCTCAAAGAGCAAGCTTCTCTTGCCTGGTTTTACTAAAGAGCATTGTGGAGTCTTCCACTGAGTACACAGCCCTTAACTGAACCTGTACAGACCACTCTGGTGTACCCATGGGCACTTGGCAATAGCAGGCACCAAGGCGAAGGGGAAAAAAACAACCCTCAAACATTAATTTTACATCAGTCTAAAATCACCTTCCTGGAACTTCCCAGCATTCCAGCCCTTTGCAGTCACATCCCTGCAGCAAGCGGGTGGGATTGGGAAGCGGTTTTGTGTGAAATAGCAAAGTAGAGACTAAATAAAGTCTTCTTTGAGGCTCTGGTGGATTCCTCTTCCCCACAGGCATCATGGAGATGGTCAGTCAGCTCCTCTCAGGCTGGGTGGCCGACAAGAACTGGACCAAGAAGTATCACTACCACGCGGCTTACCTTGTCCTCAGCGGCATCACTAACCTGCTCTGTCCTCTGGCCACCACCTTCCCGTTGCTCATGACCTACGTGGTGGCCTTTGCTGTTTTCTGCGGTGGGTTCATGGCTCTGGTCCTCCCTGTGCTGGTGAGTAGGACGTTTTGTTAATAAAGCATCAGACGTGGCATTTCCAACAGTATTCCCACATCATCCCAACCCCCTTCCATAAAGCTGCATTAGCCAGACCTGCCCGAGAGGGCTCTCCCCACCTTTGGAGCCCCAGATCTTTTCACCACCCCACTTATTAGTATCCACAGCCCAGATGTAACAGAAACACTGGGAACTGACTGCAGATTTGTAATGGCCTGGCTTTAATTGCCTTCCACATCCTCCTTTCTAAGGGAGACCACTCCACCTCATAGGTATCGGGATGAATCCATTCACTTCCTAATGCTAAGACAGGGTTGTGCATATCCACTCCCAATCCCAGAATTACCTATAAGACACACAGGATCTGGATATGGAGGCTCATTATAATTTGGTATTTCTTTCTGGGGGGGTAATTCGGAGTTTAAAACACCTTCCTCATAGCCTTAGCAGCGGTACTAGTTCCAGGAGCTGCCCAAACAGCTGGAAGGCAGAAAAGAATCTCCCATGCTAGTCATTTCCATGCTGGCCTTAAGGAGGCGAGCGGATTCCAGGCTGGATGAGACCTTGAGGTGCAAAGTCCTTTCAAAACTGCAGCTGATGAGGATGCTCGTCAGTCAAAATAGTAATAATACTAAAATGCTCTCTTGTGCTTTCACACATTGAGTCCTTTGAGCTCAGTAATTACCCATGTTGGTTTGCAAACAGGTGGATCTTGTGGGAGTGCAAAACCTCCACAGCTACTTGGGGTTTGCAGCCTTCTTCGCTGGGATAGCAGCAGTTGGAGGACCTCCTCTAGCAGGTAACTCTTACGTGATGTACAATTATACCCACCACAGACAGCCCATGGTACGACACGCTGGTGGCTCACTCTTCTACCCATGTGCATCCAAGGATGGTTCTTCTGTCTAAGTGGGGGGTGAAAAACAACCATGTTTCAGGTGTTTCTCTCTATACACAAATTTTGTTCAGGAATTCACAAAACCCAACTAGTTTGGCAAAAAGCTGCATGGAAAAAGAGCAGCTAAACATCCCCATCACCACGTTTGAACACAGCAGAAGAGTAACAACCACAGCACCAGGGATCTTACCCCCAACGGAACATTATAACCTTGAACTTGGAACAGAGGGACTGGAGGAGAGGAAGGCAGAGCAAGGACAGGCTCAGCAGCAGTCCCATTTCAAGCAGAGGCACTGAAACCTAAGGAGAAGTCTCTGTAATCTCGTTTTGAAGATTACACAGCTCAGCCACAGGAGCTCCTAGGCCCAAAGATAAGGAGGATGAAAAGCTTTTCCTTTCTCTCTCTGCCAGAAAACCAAGGCAGTTCTCAGTATCTGGCAGATTTCAAGTGCTTAGAAGTGAGGCTCCAGATTCTGCTTACAAGCAAGGGGCTTGTTCTCCTCCAGGCATCTTGGCCAGGACCAAAGCTTTTCCTTTCCCTCATGACCCTCCACAGCCACACCTCATCACTGGAAACACCACTGAGCTCTTCTGAGGTCCTCCTGATGCAAACAAACTAGGACAAGCTGCAGTGTCAAAGAGCAGGGCGAACGATGTCCTGTCACCCACCTAGCAAATAGATCCTGAATAGAACCTGGCAACTTGTTCTTCATGCATTGCTTCCTGCCCCTGCTATCAGCTGCCCCAAGCCTGCAGAGGCACTTTGCTCACAGCTGCCAAGGAGTCTGTAAATCCCAGCTCCATGCAGAGGTTTAGCACCGCTGCTCTATCATAAGCATGTGGAAAAACTACCAGATTGATTTCCCTAATCAATATAAAACTCGATGTGGATGCAATTTCAAGCAACCAAAGTGTTTCACTGACAGCATGCTTTACGCTGTCACAGTGATCCATAGCCTCTATTGGATAGCTCTTCCACTGATACAAGATGTATGTCTACCCAAAAGCAATCCCTGTACAACCATCACAGTAAATTCCCTGACACAGTAACATACAGTATAAAAAGAGCTAAATAACTGGGCTCTCTCTCATCCATGCATCACACATGCTAACATAGCGGTTACACTTTCATACGCTTCCAATATATTTGCACTAATTGCAAGCCTTTTCCCTTTGGAAAGTGCCAACCACTCACCCTGTGAACACCCTGTCTGCATTTTGTAAAGCAAGCAGGTTTCCTGCAAAAAAGCCTTCCATGGAAATCAGTCTTCTTGATACCGGTGGGATAAACAAAGGCCAGATAAAGCCAAGAAGGAAAACTCTCACTGATCCACCTCCCTGCAGGCAGAGTGAGAGGGAACCAGTGCAGAGCTCAGGATCTAGGGTTGTGATCCAAAAGAAATGCTGCAATTTCCTCTTCCATTACAGTATCAAGTGTGAAAACTGAATCTGACCAGCAGCTACTAACTCAAAGTGTCCAAAGGATCTGCTCCTTGCAGGGTACAAACAAGATATAAATGCTATGTGGGATCCTGGGGTTTAGTGCCTCTGATGGCTGCTGACCTCCCTCAAATCTTCCCTTAGCATTACAATGTTCTAACAGTGAATCCCAAAGCATAATGAGAGCCACCGAGGTTAAAAAAGCTTATTTTGCACACTAGAACAAAGCCTGATCACACTGCAACCAAAAGGTGACTTACCTGCAAATCTGTTTAAGTACAAGCCCTTAAATCTGGAGGCAGCCTGACTGAAAGCCCAGGGTGAAGAGTCTGAAGGTTCCATCACAGCTCCTCACCCATCAGCACTGCTGGATACTTCTGCCCTGCTCAAAAACACCAAACCAAACCAGGACAAGACAGAACAAACGTTATATGGCAGCCGCAGGCAAGCTAAGGAGAGATGAGTACGTTTTATTTCTGTAAAGCAGCGTAAATCAGTACCTCACAAACCCTGTCACCCACAACCTCAAACCAGATTCCACCCAAACAGCAGCCCCAGCAAATCTGGGTGGCAAAAGGGGATGGAGTCATAGAATCATAGAATAGTTTGGGTTGGAAAGGACCTTAAAATCATCCAGTTCCAACCCCCCTGCCATGGGCAGGGACACCTCTCACTAAACCATCTCACCCAAGGCTTCGTCCAACCTGGCTTTGAACACTGCCAGGGATGGAGCACTCACAACCTCCCTGGGCAACCCATGCCAGTGCCTCAGCACCCTAGCAGGAGAGAACTTCTTCCTTATAACCAATCTAAACTTCCCCTGTTTGAGTTTGAACCCGTTACCCCTTGTCCTGTCACTACAGTCCCTGATGAAGAGTCCCTCCCCAGCATCCCTATAGGCCCCCTTCAGACACTGGAAGCTGCTCTGAGGTCTCCACGCAGCTTCTCTTCTCCAGGCTGAACAGCCCCAACTTTCTCATCCTAGAGGCTGAGTCATTTGAAAGCTGTGCTGGCACGTGAATCGGGATGCCCTTGTCTAAATGTTACCTGCATCCGCACACCACGTATTGCTGCTTAGGGATAAACAAAACTTCTGACTGCAGAGCAGCAGCGCAATTTAAACACAGAATCCCAGACTCATTTCAGTTGGGAGGGACCTTGAAGCTCCTCCAGCTCCAGCCCCTGCCACGGGCAGGGACCCCTTCCACTGGAGCAGCTTGCTCCAAGCCCCTGTGTCCAACCTGGCCTTGAGCACTGCCAGGGATGGGGCAGCCACAGCTTCTCTGGGCACCCTGTGCCAGCGCCTCAGCACCCTCACAGGGAAGAGCTTCTGCCTCAGAGCTCATCTCAGTCTCCCCTCGGGCAGGTTCAAGCCATTCCCCTTGGCCTGTCCCTACAGGCCCTTGTCCAAAGCCCCTCTCCAGCTTTCCTGTAGCTCCTTCAGGTACTGGAAGACAAGACTGCTGCTTTGCTGGAGTTTGCCCACCATGAGCTTCTAACTCAGCTTCCTCCAGCAAGAATGATTTTCTCATTTGGATGAGGAAAGGAGGCACAGGCACCAGAGGTGCTTTGAAAGGCTGGGGTGTGATGTGGTGGAAGGCGATCACTATGAGGTGATCGCTGTGTGGCGAGGGGCAATGCTGGTGCTCTGACAGCCCCCCCAAATCCTCCACATTTCAAACCATTCTGAAAGATACTGAAAAATCATTACAATAAATCAGAACTCAGCTGGAGCGTTGTCCTGCACCGCTTACAAATGACTATGTTAGTGTCACAGAATGGTTTGGCTTGGAAACGATCACCCAGTTCCAACCCCCCTGCCACAGGCAAGGACACCTTCCACTAGACCAGGCTGCTCCAAGCCCCTGTGTCCAAACTGGCCTTGACCAGGCCCTTTTCCTGTCCAAATCCCAGAGACCTTCAGACAGCAACCACAGGTCCCACCCTGGAGAACAAACCACTGCAAAACCATCAGGGTCACGGCAGCAGCACCCACGTCCAGCACCACGGGATCCTCTTTCCCAGCAGTGAGCTCCAGCTTCGCCTCCGCCGCAGCTCACACGATATCCCTGAGAAAAGAAACAGAGCTGGAACTCCCCTGAGGGCGGCAGGAGCCAACAGGAACAGAGCCCTGGGCAGAGCAGCACGGCCACAGCCTCCCCTCTGTCCCATAAAACCTTCCTGCAGCCATGGAAATCTACAGCAGGGAAAACAACTGCACCTCTGCTCTGTGACCGATGCCCAGATTTCACTGGCTCCGTTTCCTCCCCTCCTGAGGGCTGTGGCACTCCCAAAGCAGCAATGCTCCCGCACGGCTGAGACCAGGATCTCCAGGGTCTGTGTTACATCCCTCCCTATCTAGAGCTGGTTTTAACAATCCCAGATTTGGGCCAGATCTGCTGCTTGTGTAAATCGTGCGAGTCCACGGATGTCCCCAGAGGAACTGCAGTTTATGCCAGCAGCAGATCTGGCTCAGCTGTTATCCCACCTCGCACATCCAACCATCCCAGGCCAAGTTTGGGACTATATAAAGGTTTTTATCAGGTGTAACAGCAATTCCCATCACTTTGTCTATTTTAGATTTAAACAGAGGATTTACCCCCCTTTAACAGCATTGTCTAGACACAAGATGCTATGCCATAGCTAAACAAAACCCTTGGAGGTCACTTGAAGAGGCAATCTGCCTCCTCACCGATTCCCGAGCCTTTATGGAATTGAGTTTTCCCTTTTAAGTGCTCCCTAAGCTACTTTAAAGCAAGCTCACATCAAGCTCCCAGCCTGGGATCTCCCCTGTTAGACAGGTTGCCTTAAACTGGGTCTGCTCACAAGAAAGATGTGGACTTTGCAGCCCAGATGTTGCACACACCGACACATGCAAAGCATCTCATTAGTCCAGTGGGATTATCCATCTGCTGCAGCAGTTACTTTTGGCCCCCTTATTTAAACAGGAATAAAAAGGCAGGGATGAAATTCAATCCCATTAAAACCCGTGTGCACTACAAGGATCAGAAGTCAGCTCTGGGAAGAATGAGCTACAAGTTAGGGTTAATACCAACAGCAGAAGATGTAACAGTCAGCAGCACATGAAGAGTTAAGACAGTTCCAAGGAAACATTCTTAGCCGAGAGCACGCATCCCTGCTTCCCACCCACCTCCCAGAATGAGCTCTTTTTGTTTTGGCGAGAAAAATCCAACAGCTTTAACACTGCTCTTTTCTCCTGCAGGGTGGCTCTATGACTACACGCAGACGTACGTCTGCTCTTTCCTCTTTGCTGGAGGCTGTGCTCTCATCTCACCCATTTCTTTCTTCTTTGAGCCTTCGGCCCAGAAATGGAAGCTAAAAAAAGCCAACTCAAACAACAGCCCCAGGCTTGGCTGAGGTGATTCTGTGGTGGACATTGTAAAGCATAGAAACATGGAATGGTTTGGGTTGGAAGGGACTGGAAAGACCATCTAGGTCCAACCCTCTGCCATGGATGGTCTTTGATAGCATCCACAGTGGGAAAGCGACTGCCAGCACGGATCTTCTGGTCCAGGAAATACAAACAGCAGCAAAAGTAAGAGTTTTGGGATGACAGATTCCTACTTTGTATATCCAGGTATTCCTCCTGCAACTGTGATTAAAGCCATGCAACAAATACATTGTGTAAAGCACTATTTGATGGGAGAAAATAAGGCCAATGGCCCAGATGGACACGGGCTTCACTTGGACTTTGCTCCTGAGCCATGTCTTTCTGTATCTCAGGTTTAATCCTGCTGTGTTCAGCCTGACAGCTCAGTTCCAGGGCTGCAGAGCCACCCCTCCAGCTCTCCCAGCCACCACAAGAGAGCAAAGCTGACTCACCTCTTGGGATGAGGACCTCAAAGGTGCCAAAACCAGCAGGAGATTTTAGCTTATTCTATTCACATAGGAATAATTAGCAAGGGCAGAGATAGGGATCAAACTTCCATGAGGATATGGAGAGCAGTCATCCCACAAAGCCCTCTTTCTGCGAGAAGGATGCTGCACCGTGGCCACTCACTCTCCCAGGCACCGTGTTATTTGCAACAGCACAGAGGACCTGGAAGCAAAACCAGTTCTCGTTAAAGCCAGCACCACAGTATGACAAAGCTTAAATGCCACATCCATCTCTCAGACCCCTCTTCCCCTCCTCCCCACCCTCCCAGTCATCAACAGTTCCCTGGGATTCAATGAACATACAGTTCAATGCATCTAGAACCAAGCAGCAACACTGAGCCTGTATTCAACCAGCACCCTATGGGTTTCATTTGATGGCAAGCTGTAACTAATCACTGCTTCGACTTCCTTTCCATTTGTGAGATTCTGATATTTGCATTGCCAACAGATATTTGATATTAATCTGGGATATCGTAAGGGATTTATAGGCTCATAGAATCAACCAGGTTGGAAAAGCCCTTTAATCCCATCCAGTCCAACCCTTACCCCAGCACTGCCAAGGCCACCCCTAACCCATGGCACTGAGGCCTCGTCTCCACGCTGTGTGAACACTTGCAGGGCCAGTGCCTGCAGCCCTGCCCTGGGCAGCCTGTTCCAATGCCTGAGCACCCTCTGGGGCAGGAATTGCTCCTCAGCTCCATCTAAACCTGCCCTGGGGCAGCTTGAGGCCGGTTCCTCTTGTCCCATCCCTTGTTCCTTGGGAGCAGAGCCCAGCCCCTCCTGGCTCCATCCTCCTGTCAGGCACTTGTAGGGAGCCATCAGGTCCCCCCTGAGCCTTCTCTTCTCCAGACTGAACCCCCCAGGTCCCTCACTATCCCAGCCACTGGCATTACCCTTAAATACTAAAACATAAAGAGAGTTGTTTCCCTATAGAAACACTCTTTTAAAGTGTCAAATGGGTTATTTCCAGCACCAAATTAAGCGGGCTATATTTAATAAAAAGCTACAGAACATTATAGAGGTATTAAGGAGCTAAAACATTGCTGCAGGCAGGAAGGTTTCCTCACAGAGAATGGGCTGAATTGAGAAGTTACACAACGACACAAGGCTGCTCAAATGAGGGGAAAAAATAGCCTTCAATCTGCAGTAGATGAGGAACATCGGTGCTACAAAGAGGTTAAGTTTTCACATGCTGCTTCACAGCTTCTCCCAACTCCTGCAAGAATCCACAGGCAGCAAACACTTTAGAAGTTGTCTTTTGACACCTTAACCACTGCATCGAACACAGGGCACAGTTCAGTTGTACCAGGTAATATCTGTATCCACAACAGGAATCCTCAAATCACAGACTGATTGGGTTGGAAGCTGGGACCTTAAAGCTCCTCCAGCTCCAACCGCTGCCATGGGCAGGACCCCTTCCACTGGAGCAGCTTGCTCTAAGCCCCTGTGTCCAACCTGGCCTTGAGCACTGCCAGGGATCTGTAGTGGGTCATTTTTGGAGCAACCAGGGGTTAAGGTGACTATTTAAGAAGCATTTAAGGCACTGATTGTTTAAGAGGGGTGTGTGGGTACCATACATCATCTGGCTCAAGCCTGCACTAAGCCTTCAGCTGAGATTGAAGCTGGAATGAAGCTTCCATTTTCACCTCATGAAACATTACAGTTCATCACTCTCCTACTGAACAAAGACCACCAGCAGCACCGGTTTGCTGCTGTAAGAGACACTCTCAGGAACACTTGGCTTCATGTTTTCCAATCCAAAAGCCTAAACCCCCTCTCATTCTGCATCCCTCCAACACATATTTGAGTTCAATAGTGGGGTTTGCTATTAATAATGTGAGACCCAGTGACCAAAGCAACACGGGGAAGAGCAAGAGCTGACACACCACATCCTTACCCTGCTGCTCTTGCTCTACATGATTTATAGCACCTATCCCCATGTTCTAATCAATTCATCTCCCTGTAAATAAAGCCACCCTGCTCAACACCACCCTCCTTTCAACACAAGCTCTGTTAACATTTTCACCTCTTTTGTCACCAAGGAACGACAAGCAGCGGGATGCGGTGTCCGCAGCTCCCATCCCATCTGCTCCAACAAATGGGCTCCCTTCAAAACCTCCAGGTTTTAAGGAGGAGAGAATTGTCCCTGACCTCTCCAGACTAACACATGCCACCAATTCCTCACCCTTAGTGAGAAAAACGGGTTTCCCAGGTGCTTGGACCCTTCTCTTTCCTTCTGCAAAGGGGCAAATAACTCAGGAGCTCCCGTTCCCCACAGCACCTTACCCCACAGATGGGCTTCACCAGCCTTTCTTGCCAAAAACATAACTCTGCAGAGGCAAAGCACCTGTCTCTAGCCCTGATTAACTCTTCTTACCTATCAAAAGAGGTTGAGGAAACCAGTCCCTGTAATGAGAAACTCCTCCCAGCTGCCCTGCACAGTCCTACCATCAAGCTGGGAAGTGGGAGAAGAGTCTTGGAGCCTTCATCCTTGCAAGGGAGCAGGCTCAGGATAACATCTGGTGGTCAGATAACACTTCCTTCCTCTCATACCTTTTGCTGAGAAAGGAAGCACAGAAGAGATGCTTTAGTTCTCTTCGCAGCTCAAAACTAAAGGCATTTATTTACTTGCAAAATACATGCGACACACACATTAGAGAAACAAGCAGTGATGAGGATGGGAACATCTGCCTGGAGGAAGATTTTTCTATCCCACTGAAGTCATCTTGCAAAATAACTCCATAAAGCCAGTTCTGCATATTGAAGAGCATCACATGCTGTTTGGCTAAATGCACAATTGCTGGGACACAAGTTTAAAAGCTGTCATCTTTCAGGTTCACTTGGCAAATCCCTTTCGCGCCTGCTCCTTTACTCAACTGCAGAATACAGGGTAGAGAAAACGAGCAGCAATGGCTTAATATGATCATCAGCACGAAAATTGCTTTGTTTGAATCAGAGAATCCCAGACTGGTTTGTGCTGGAAGGGAACTTAGAGCTCCTCCAGCTCCAGCCCCTGCCACGGGCAGGGACCCCTTCCACTGGAGCAGCTTGCTCCAAGCCCCTGTGTCCAACCTGGCCTTGAGCACTGCCAGGGATGGGGCAGCCACAGCTTCTCTGGGCACCCTGTGCCAGCGCCTCAGCACCCTCACAGGGAACAGCTTCTGCCTAAGAGCTCAGCTCAGTCTCCCCTTGGGCAGGTTCAAGCCATTCCCCTTGGCCTGTCCCTACAGGCCCTTGTCCCATGCCCCTCTCCGGGTTTCCTGCAGCCCCTTTAGGCGCTGGAAGACTGTTACAATGCAGCGCCCTCCCAGTCCTGCTCCTGAGAAAGCCCAAGAGCACAGGGTGCGATGCCCTTCTGCTTCTCAACCCGCATGTACCTCAAGCATCACCCCTGCACTTTGTATTGGAAGGAAATGGATAACAACCTCCTACAGATCTTTCCAAGACAGTAACTTGTAGAACTGATGACAACCTCAGCACTCCACCCTGAATCACTCGGTGCAACATTTCCAGACCCCAAGCTCCTCTTTTGCTCCTCAGGCTGCCTGCCTGAGGAGAAACCAGGTTTGGAATCATCCAAACATAGATTTGTTGGTTTAAAACCCTAAGATTCATGCCAGCGCACGTTGGTGCTGTTAAGGAATAAGTTACACCTGGGTTTGCCTCATCCAAACAACTCTGCTGCAAGGCTACCATCCTCCCTTGGAGTTACAGGGAGGCGAAGTGCTTTTCCATCCTTATTCAGGGATTTATTCCAAGGTATAATCCTGCGAGGCAGCTCTGGGAGCTAGAGCTGTAGCCAGAAAGGGAATAACGCAAAAGCACTGGGACTCTGCTGCCATCTCAGCCCTGTCCTGGTCACCCTCCATCACCCAGCAGCTATTTGGGCAGCACTGATTTAGAGGCAGGCAACTGCATGGTCTCAATCTTCAACTGATTTCACATAAAGCTGCTAAATCTCAGCTGAGGTCTATCAAAGCTATGGAAGCCGGTGCAGCCAGAGGTCACATACAGAAGCATGCTGCCTAAGTCCTTAACTCCCACTGGAGTTCTTCTATAGTCTTATTTGATACGGTCACCATACACCTCTGAGGGCCCTGGCTATGAGCTGCAGGCTCCTTTCCTCCCTGTGTTTGAGGAAACCTGCTGTGGGTCACTGAAAGTCAGGGTCGAGCTTTAGAACAGATTGAGCCATTCCTCAGTAGACAAAATAAACCTCCCCTGCCTCGTGCTCTCATAGCCAGCCTCTCTCCTTGATAATAACCCACTGGTAACCAAGGCCTGGGCTTCCTCCCAGCTCCTCTCTGATAAACGCAGGCACTAAACACAGATCTGGTCCCAAAGTTTAACACGTAACAAGTGACAACCATTATCTTGCGATAAAATGCCCTCCAAGGGCTGGGCTCGAATCCCTTCCATCATTCCTCCACCATGCAGGAGCTCTGGATGTTGAGTATCTCTGTGATACTCAAATGACCCCAGCTTGGAGATGAGCTTGGAGAGCTGACCAGGAACCACACAGCTGCTCCAAGGCCTGAGACCATAGAATCATAGAATAGTTAGGGTTGGAAAGGACCTCAAGATCATCCAGTTCCAACCCCCCTGCCATGGGCAGGGACACCTCACACTAAACCATGGCACCCAAGGCTTCATCCAACCTGGCCTTGAACACTGCCAGGGATGGAGCATTCACAACCTCCCTGGGCAACCCATTCCAGTGCCTCAGCACCCTCACAGTAAAGAATTTCCTCCTTAGATCCAATCTAAACTTCTCCTGTTTAAGTTTTAACCCATTACCCCTTGTCCTGTCGCTACAGTCCCTGATGAAGAGTCCCTCCCCAGGATCCCTCTAGGCCCCCTTCAGACACTGGAAGCTGCTCTGAGGTCTCCACGCAGCCTTCTCTTTTCCAGGCTGAACAGCCCCAACTTCCTCAGCCTGTCTTCATATGGGAGGTGCTCCAGCCCCCTGAGCATCCTCGTGGCCTCCTCTGGCCTTGCTCCAACAGAAGGGGCAAGAAGTTTAGGGACTAACCCATCACCTGGGATCTCGCATTGCTCTCAGCACCTCAGATGCTTTATGCACAAACCCACTGCAGGACTTCTTGCCTACGGTGGTGCTGGAGAAACAGCAGCTTTGTAAGAGGCTCCTGATGAAAACAACTCAGGTTTTAAAGGAGAACAAGAAGCTTTCTCATGGCTGCAGCAGGTCTGGTTTTGGGTAGTGGAACACAACACACCCCAAACCAGGGGCTCCAGCAACCAACACTGCTGAGGTCTCTGCTTTGACCTTAAGCCACGGAAGAAAGCAAAAAGCACTTGAAAATGGCTGGGTAAGGATACGACAACACGAGCTTCCAGCAGCAGGAAACCAGGCGGTTGGCAGATAGCATGCGTGGGTTTGGCTCTTTACTTGCTCTTCCACACACTGGTAACAGCACCATTTGGCTTCTTTTTCCCCAGTGCTTCTTTCCCTCCCTGCCTGGACCCCATCCTGCAGCCGTGTCTGCGATGCAGAGGTTGTGAGGCTCAAAGTCAGCAAAGGCTGACTGGAAAAGCTTCACCTCCCGGGAGATGAAAGCCTCCAACAGGAGGTGGGGAGTGGGGTTTTGGGGCTGGGTTTTAGCTACGAGCTCCTCATGGAAAAGCTTTTAAGCCTGCAGTGACCACAGAGGAGATGGGAGCTCTTGCTCATGGCCACAGACAAGTTCAGAAGTAACTCATGGGTCAAAGTCTCCATCTCTGAAGCGAGCCAGACTTTGCCTCCTCATCCAGCACCAAGCTTTGCAAGGCTTTCCCCTACAGATATTCCTCACGTGGGCACGACTGGGCAAGGACTGCACTCTGGCTCAGGAGAGCTGGTGTCTGTACAACACCCCAGTGACTAATATAATGCATCTCCATTGATCCCCAGCCCCTCAAGCCTTTGATCAAGCAGGAAAGGGAGCTACAGCCACACTGGCTGAGATAAGGGTGGTTGCAAGGATGGGGTACCCAGGACCAGCCTCAACCTGCTGCCGGGACACACGTCTGTGTGCAAGGAGAAAGAGCCAAGGCACTTGGTAAAGGATATCTGACAGCTGGGAAGGCATCTCTGCTGCTGTGTCTGAGTGCACGGGGAGCTGAGCTGCAGGTATGAGACATGAAGTCTTGTCTTCAGCCACGCAAGAGCAGCACAGAAACAAGAACGTTCCCTTCCTCACTGGGCTGTCCCCGCAAGCCTCAGTGGCAGCAGCTCAGTGTTTGAAGAGCTCATCCTGCACCAAACCTCTGCCCAGGCTGGCAATGGTGCTGAGCTCTGAGCTGAAGCACCCCAGGCTGGCAATGGTGCTGGGCTCTGAGCTGAATTACCCCAGGCTGGCAATGGTGCTGGGCTCTGAGCTGAATTACCCCAGGCTGGCAATGGTGCTGGGCTCTGAGCTGAATTACCCCAGGCTGGCAATGGTGCTGGGCTCTGAGCTGAATTACCCCAGACTGGCAATGGTGCTGGGCTCTGAGCTGAAGCACCTCATGCTGGCAACGGTGCTGAGCTCTGAGCTGAAGCACCTCATGCTGGCAATGATGCTGGGCTCTGAGCTGAAGCACCCCATGCTGGCAATGATGCTGGGCTCTGAGCTGAAGCACCCCATGCTGGCAATGGTGCTGGGCTCTGCCTACACTGCAGGCACCAACCAAACCCAACCCCTTGGCCAAGCAGGCTGCACCACCATAGCCCAAAGGCCGAGTTCTCTGCACTGGCAGCCAGAGCTTAACAACCACCCTCACTGGCTTCCCGTGCCCAGAAATCCCTCTGCACCCTGCGTGTCCTCAGGCGTACCTAAAAGGATTTTACAGGCTTGGAACACAGCATTGCACATGAAAGGAGACACAGACTGCAAGATCCAAGACCTCGCTTGCTACCAATGGCAGCAATGACAGGGAAAAGAGCCAGTTCGGGGCAGGATGCTGGGGTCAGTAGTACGTGTTGCTGTAAGTCAACCTGCCCTATCACCAGAGCTGGGGACAGGAAATACTGAAGATAGCTAAAACTCGACAGACTCATATTCAGATCCGATTGCAGAATTAGGTATGAAGGTCAAGGCAGGGAGATAAGTAGGTGAAACATCATAACCCACAATTAACCTATGGCTCATCAGCTAATCTGTGCTCCCATCCTGACCCTGGGAAAACACACATGAGCTCCAACACAACAGCACAGGCACAGGGGCTGAGCTGGGAGGTGGCAACCCCTCAACCCACAGCAACACCAGTGCGTTTGGCACATCCCTACCTTGATTTTTCAATCATATCTCATTAACACGTCCCTGGAGGGGGACACAAAGGATGGGCGAAATAAGGAGAACTTTGTGCGCCCATGTACATGTTCGCTGCTCTTTCTAGAGGCACCTCAAACCCATCAGGTCACGAGCAAATAGGACAAACACCAGCAGGCTCTTGTTAATCGGCCCCGGGTAACCCATCACACAAGCCCTTCAGCAGCTTACTCTGCCTTAAGAGTTTACTTCACCCAGTTCTCAAGCCAGCTATAATTACACTCAGGCACTCAGCTACCAGACACTAACAGAAGGAGACACAACAGGAATCACAAAGCCATCAGCCCAAGATACTTTCCACTCCTCTTCCTGGCCTTTCTGCAGGCGCCTCACACCAAAAACCAGGACGCATGCCGCGAGCGTATCCTCAAAGAGCATTTGCCATTTCCTAGTAAACCAGCAGCACGAGGCGAACATAAGCTTGCTATTAGCAAAGAGCAGAATCTAGGCCATCTGATGTCTTAAACTTCCTTATTAATTCAGCCGTGGCTGGTAAAAGCACAACTCTAAAGCAACGTGTGAATTCAAATAACCGGTTCCCCGTCTAATCCATTTGCATTGCTTTCTACCGCAGTGCAGTTAATTCAATGGCTCTCTTTATAAATTCACTTTCCCCAGAAGTCTCATTAGCCAAATTAATACGATGCATATAGAGCACTTAACCCTTCAAAGAGACCAGTTTTAACAAAAGCCTCGCTTTACCTGCCAGCTGACGCATCCCTCTGACCAATTCAGAAGGCAGAGGGGCAGAGCCAGCACATGAAAAACAACTCGCTATTACAAAGCAACCACAGAAGAATCATCCCACACCACATCCCACGATACCTCCAAGTCTCCAGAATAAATACATAATGCAAAGGAGACAGGGAACAATCTCCTGGTGAAACACACAGTGAAATCCAAGTCAAAGCATACCCAAAAAGTGGGAGAGTGCCCAAGCAGCTAACCAGCCCATCAAAACCACCTCCTGCAGTTGGGATGCATGAACAGATCACTCAGTTCTTGTCGGCATCAACCACCCAGCTGAGTTAGAGGTTGAAACATGCCTCCCGTTATGTCCAAACCCAAACCTTTTGTACACCACTTCAAATTATAGCAGTCAGAGGTCACATTACAACAGAACAGGAAATACATTGCAAACATGTGAATTTTAACTACAAACATCAACTTCTAGAAGAAAAGGCATGAGTCTCCCCTCCCCGCTCCCCTCATCACCAGCAACATCCACAACTGCTCCCATTTACAACCGTTTCATATAAATGCTGATACCAGCACCCCATAAACACATCAACAGCTTTGCCTCAGCATTGCTTGGCTTTCCATATCAACACATACAAATTATGAACAGCATTCTGGGTTAAAGCAGTGTTAATTCAAGCAGTTTATCAAGTCAAAATAAGAGCTCTAGCTTGCCAAGTGAAAACCTGGATTCACCCACACAGCTTCTTGCTCCAGGTAGGCAGAGAAACCCCCCATCCATCAAAGAATGCCCCAAGCAAACACAGAAGATACACTGAAGAGTTGGTTCCTTCATTCCCATCCCCAGAGAGGATGGAGCAGCACATTATCCAAAGCAAGTATGTTAGTAACAGTCAGTAAACTGGAGAACCGAGAGGACAAAAAGGCAAACAACAAAACCATCTTCTTTTACATTACAATTCAGTTCAACCTCTTAAACCCCCTTACCTGTTTTAGGGATTTACACAGCTCTCTGCCCCAGGAACCTTGGAGAGCACAACCATGGCATCCTTTTGGTGAAAGGCACAGCCTAGCAATGGTCCCGCATGGCTGCAGGACAGCACTAGGTTCGTTATCCACAGGAGGTTAAAGTATGTCAAGGCAATCAAGGGCAAGCTTGCATTTCAAGGTGTCTTCATCTGCATGTCACATTAATTCTAACAGACAGCATAACCACGAGAGGTTTCTGAAGCCAACGATGCAGCAGTGTTAGCTTCCTCTTGATAGCTGCAGTTGTCAAACGTGCCCCGAAGTCTCCTGTAGCCAACATGGAGTTGTACTCCTGCACTGGAACAGCCTTCCACACCTCAGGAGCCCCCAATACCAGGAGAACGCAGCAACTACAGCACACAACATTGTCAGGCCGCCTCTTTTCTCCTCTCACCATCTGTACTACACAGGGAGGTGACTGCAAGCAAAGCCGCAGCCGTACCTGGGGCGCGATCAGGGTGCATGCACATCCAAGGCGTGTGGAACCATTTGCTTCAAAACCGGTCAAAATAAGGCACTGAGACACCAACGCAAAGGTTTTTAAATTACCGACTCTAGCTCTCAGGAACTCTTCATCCATTCAGCACTAAACCCATCACTGCATAACTTGAAGAGCCCCAGGAGATGGAGGAGCGCCTCGCGCGTGTCAGGAAAGGCTTTTATTTAACATCATTTAAACACTTTTTTAAGGACTCATTTCTCTTTTTCTTTTGGCAATTTTGGTGCAAAACGTTTTGTTTTTTTTTTTTTAACGTGCAAGGCTTTTTTTTTTTTTTTCTCTTCAAACTTAAAAACCAAAAACCAAAAAAAACAACCAAAAACAACCAAAAAAAGACAGAATCAAAACTAAAGCCAAACATGGTGGGTGAACAAAAGAAATCACAAACTTAAAATTCAGCAACTCCAGCTCTTCGAACCAGCGAAGCCCCAGACTTGGCCACCGTTCTCAGATGCAGGGCGGTGCTTCCCTGCTTCTTGCATGCCAGCATCAGCACCGCTTCCCCGTCAAGGTGAGGAGTAAAGCAGCAAGTGACCCCCTTTTTCACTGCCGCCAAAGGGGGGGGCCACGGCACGACAATCAACTAGATTCCTTCCGCTCTGGTACAAGAGGTTGGTCAAGGCCAAAGTGTCGCTTCTCGCTCAAGACCCACAACTATGAGATCAAGCAGTGAGCAGCAGCAGCAGCACGGAACCCCTCCGCTGCAAACAAAGGGGGTCACAACGTTTGTCGTCAATTCACTTCCAGGCAGAAAAACCAACTTTTCCTCAAAAGAAACAATTTATTTAGAACGAAACAAAATCAGCTCAACTGTGAGCGCATGTTTTGAGTGACAGCTACTTTTAAGCTGTGTGAGCCATAAAAAGGGTATTCCTTTACTTTTCCAGCAATCTTGTGTACACAGCACAAAGCAAAGAGGTCATTTTTTTTTTCCACTTAAAACACGGGCATTGGCATCACAATAGCAGATACACAACTTTTTTTTTTTTAAAGCTGCCATTTTAGTAAAATGCACAAATACTAAACAGATAAGCTTTCTTCCATCAAGAGGCCCATGTAAATTCCACATAAGCCACAGCTTCTCTTCCCAAAGGTCCATTAGAGCTTGGTATCCCATGCGGTTGTCGTCTGCAGTCCACCAGCTTTTGCTTTGTAGGAGGAAAGAAAATGTTATTTCAATACAAATGTATACAACAGATTTGTTTCTTTTCTTTTTTCCCCCTTCCTGCATTATACAGATGAATATAAAGAGCTATGAGGCCTTTCTGAATATTCTACTTGGACTTCAGAAAGCACCAATACCACCCACGGGCACAAAACCTTGAAATGAAGTCACCTTCTAGGTATAGATGCAGAACAAGTAGTGCAGGGCTTCCTTTTGCACAAACGTTAAACTAGGCTTACAGTACTGATGATTATTCAACTTGCAGTAACAGTTAACGGGACACACGAAAATAATTAACCAGGAGAAAACCCAACGGAACCGGGGATAATTCAGTTGGCTTTCCTCAGAAGACCAACTCCTGAAGGCAACTTTGCAACAGAAATAGGAAATGTAGTGTTCCATGTTTCTTTTGTTCTCGTTTTGCTGTGGAATTCTAACGGCAGAAAACTCCAATATGAAAGAAAAGGTCATATCAAAAACACACCTAATAGAATTTAAAAGTGTTACTATTCAAGTACTATTTCTCAGCCATCATTTTCACACAATCAAAACTGTGGGAAGTTGAATATTCCGTGAACCATTCTCCAAACCATACGGTCTGCTTTAAGCCTAATGCAAAACATCATCCCAATCGTTCTGTTTATAACTCACTGGACTATCTGTCCTTTGGTGCTATCTGCAGAAAGCACTAAGGGGGGAGACAAAAGGGAAAGAACCCCAAAAGCTCTGTTAGTCACACAGCAAGAACTTCTTCCACTTCAACAGGCACACAGCAGACTCCCCAGGAGCACTGCCCTCAACACTGGTTTGCTTAAAGCCAGGAACTGTGATTTCCCAAGCCATTTTTTCCCTGAGTCCTCAGAAGTTTTGAGCCTGTCTTCATAATTTTGAGTCACTCCTCCCCATTAATACTTTAAGGCCTTTCACTTCAGTTACCATCAACCAGATGGTTCCTCAACCAATGCAAGAAATAGAGAACTCTTTTCTCCTCTCACCAGTCACCAAAGCACTTCAATCCTTTAACATCCTTGTTGATAAGAGAGAAGGTGAGGTTTGTGGGCCTGGCACGTAAAACCCTTCTCTCTACGATGCTATTTGTAACCCAGAAGCCTGAAACCTCTGGAGTTGAGGGTAACATCAGTGTTCACACCGCAGTCCCAGAGAACAGCAGACTGCACACGAGACAGGAGCAAACAAAGCCACTGGCCGGCAGCCAAGGAAGTTGCATAAAGTTTCCAATGCAAAATAAAACCCCCAGTAATAAAAGCTTAAACAAAAGTCTGAGTCATTTGAGGTTCTTTCCCCAAAGCATAAAGCAAAAACTATGAAATGATTCAGGAAAAGGACATCCTTTTTCCACACTAATTCAACAAACGCATGAAACAGCGGAACAGCAGCTGCACACAACGGTGGAAGAAACATTGAGCTCTCTGCTAAGAGCAATGTAAATGCTGAACACAGTGAGAGAGCTGAAGTCTGCTACATCCATTTTGCTCTATACACAAGTGGTATTACACTTCTACTTCTGTTCAGCCCTGGCCAAGCCAACGTTTAGTGGACAGTTACTCCAATGGTGCACACTTCAGAGCCTAAGAGCACAGCCAACCAAGCTGCACCAGCCTTGATGGCAGCACGTCAACTTCAGTACTGGCAAAACAAAATGTTGCCAGTCAACTGGGTTTGGACATTTAAGAACCCTCAAAGGGTATTAAAACCCTTGCTTACAAAACAGAGCAGCAACCACAAATAAACCAGATTTAAAGAAGCAGGTACTCCGTAGGGAACCAGAAAACCTGGAGTCAAATACAGCCTCGCCTGGTCCTTCTTACCCTCCGGCACAGCCCAATTTGGACTCATGAAAGCCCGTGGCAGGTACAACCACCTCTAGTTTACAAGGAAAAAGGGAAGTGCACCTAGGATGCTCTTTCCAAAAGGGTTCCCACACTGAGTTTGCTTTGACAAGCCATGTTGACCCCAAGTTTTATGGGTTTTAAAAGCGGGTGCCTGCTGTGTATCAGCGTAACAAACACTGTCCTTGGCAAGTGTAAATGTTGAACACAAACAACATTAGTGCTTCTTTTATACTTTTTGGTTTGGGGCAGATTTGAATTCCCAGCAGTTCAAGTTTGTTGGCTTTAAAACTCCACGCTTGCAAGTGACTTGGGTCAGATGGAATGAGAAAACTCCCTCAGTACCTCGAGTGAGTTCGCAGCAGTGGTGATAAGCCGCTGGCACACAACAGGCACCTGCTCGAATTAAAACAGACATTCTTTGCAACAAGTGGTAAATAAGTTGTATCTTCCAAAACAAATCATTATCCGAGTTACCGGTGTCATTTGAATAAACTCTCATTGTTAATAGTAAGATGAACAGCTGAATTCTGAGACCGATTTACATTCACACTGAAGGACAAACCAGAAATCCTGGAGTTTACCCTCAAACATTTAAGAGCATTAAATGAGGCTTTTGTGTTTCCATAGAAAAAGAAAAGTAGCTATAAAATCAAAATCTGGTTTCAAGATATGCTGCCACGTGCAAGTTCTCAGTCAGATAAAGGAAACTGAAGCCCACGTAAAGCAAAGAACTCTGTGACGAGTGGTTCAGTAAAGCTTATCACAGAAATTAATCTTGTGACAGTGAACATCAAGCAAGTACAGTCACACTTCATGTTGTGCCCATAAAATACATTCAAGTTCTTCCTTCATCTGCTATTTGCACCATTCTGCATTTTGAACTCAATTTTTGAGGTGCAAGTTGAAACAGAAAATACAGGGTACCAGCTACCCAAGGAATACATCAGAGGATGGACCGAGTAAAACAGCATCACTTTTACACTGCCCAAGTCTCTGAAAACATGGCTAAGTGCAAGGCTACATTCTGGGTTTAAGTGCAAGATTACAATTTGGAGGCCTGTAAATAGATACAGTCAGATTTACGCTGCAGTTTGGAAGCCAGCTGCAACATCCCCTCAGTTGTTGAACAAAACAACAGGGATTTAGATCCCTTCTTCATGCCTGTATCAGCAGAGTGGCCAAGGCAGCTGAAGAAAAGTGCCCAATGAGTGGGGAAAAGCACACAAGAAAATGAACTAAGTTCTTTAGAAAAAGATAAGCAAAGTTTCCTCCCAGAATCTCAGGAATGAGAGTTCAAACCTCAGCATCTTGGAGTATTTTTAATACTTCTCCAAGATGCTAAACCCCATTTTCCTCCAGATGCCTATAAAATGCTAAAACCTCATGTAATGCCCACTGTACTGTACCTGAAAAGTCCCCAGCAGACAGCAGTTCCTTGCTATTAACAACGAGGTAAAATGTTAATGAGAACTTTCCTGTAATTAACTTATCACAGAATTAAAACCATCTCTGGAGAGAAGCACACTTGCTCAAGAGTTTGCACTGTGGAACCAGACCCTGCTGTACCTGCAACTGTTTGAAAAGGGGGGGGGAAAAGGCAGTAAAACCTAAAAGCCCACAATAGAACTAAACTTATTTCTTAAAGCACCTCCTTGTTTCTTGCATATGAGAGGAAGCACAAGACATTCATGGTTTGTAACAAAGTCCTCAGCTCTTTACCAACCATTGCCACTGCTACAAACCCAAAGTGCATTTATGGGATACAACAGAACTGAGGGCAATAGGAGGAATACACCTTGTTAAGAAAGCATACTTTCAGTGCATGCATTTGGAGGGGCTGGATGAGATCCTCACACACCCAATAAAGAGCAATTCAATGTTCTGCAGTGTACCCGAGAGCAGGTGCTGCTCCCCTGGAGGACATTAACCTGGAGCCATGCAACTCAAGGGGAAAACCACTCAGGAAAGGGATCGCGCGTGCCCCACGGGGCCGCCAGACCTGAGGCCACAATGGAATTTCAAGGACTCCAAAACAAAACCATGACACCAGTCTGTTAGTAAAGACGTGCGGTTTTTCCCATTTCAATCGAGTGCTTTAAATCTGGTCTTTGAGGTTTTGGAACTCTGAGGATGAGCTTTTAAAATACATGAAATGAAAAAAGGACACGAATCAAGATTAAGAAGAGGGGAATTTGGGTCTTTCCACCCCCACTTCTCTTTTTTTTTTTTTTCTCTCATTTTTTTATGTTTTTTTGTAAATCAAAGCAGGCCGAGCCTCCCTGCTGTCCCCACCGCCAGGGGATTCCCAAAGTACCCTATTCTTGCTAACAGCTATCCAACCTTTCTGGCTTCTAACTTTATAGAAACAAAAAACATAGTAACAGAAAAACGGGCAGGGGGAAAAAAAAAAATCACCTACAAACCAAGATCTAATTTAAAACAACAACAGGGCTGGCTAAGGCTGTATCCCATAGCACCTGGCACACGCTGGAGGGGTCTGTGTGGAAGAAGAGGCAGGGTTGGGTACAGAGAACACGAGGGCCTTAGGATGCCCCACGGACAATGACCATGACCAGATAGTCATCCTCTGATTTGGCCAGCGCCTTGGCCGTGGAGTCCAGGAATTGCTGGGAGAAATCGCAGGGTGGAAAAGCGTGCAGGACCCCGCTGTTCTCCTTGTCTTTGTTACCCCCCACAGGGAGGCTGATCACCCCAGCAGCCTGCTTTTGCTTTAGATAGGACACCAGATTCCTGAGTGGCCTCTGGGTGGAGGTGGTGGCAGCCTCGCTAGCTCCGGCTGCAGAGCGGTTGTCTGATGCGCCAGGCACAGCCAAAAGGATGGCGTAGCCGTTGGGACCCGCCACTTTGATGCGGCGATTGACCTCATCCAGCTTGGGCTGGTCCAGGCGAAGACGTTGGGTGATCTTGAGCTGAGCCACTTTCCCACCAGTTGCTCCCTCCACGAGGAGGCTGCTGGCAACACCGAGGTCCCCCTGAAGCAGATGCATGTTGGACGGGAAGTTGCTGTTCTTCAGCAGGAGCATCCCCTGCCAAGCCAAGCACAGCTTAGAGGCTCCCCCAGCTTGTGCCGCCCCGTCCTGCTGCTGTTTCTGAGGAGGAGGTTTGAGGCGGGACCCTCCACCACCTCCTTCCGTAGCACGTTCATCCTTTTTGGCCGGACTTTTGCACTCCTGCGCGGCGGCTGCCGCGGAAGCGCGATGTTTCCGCTCCCGTTCGGCAGAATTCTTGCGGTCGCGCTTTTCGTTCTGCCCCCGCTCCAGGCTGCCCCTGCGAGATTCCCGGACAGGAGAAGGCCGCTCCAAGAGGAGCAAGCGAGAGGAGGAGCGCTCAGGGTCGCTACTGTAACGCTCCCTCCCTCCAAGGAGCTCGGGGCTGCGGTCCGGAGGGGAGGTTGTGGTTAAACAGTGACGCTTACGGGAGGAAGAAGAGCGCTCGCTGTCTGGAGAACGGTCCAAGTGCCGGCCTCCATCCTCCGCCAGTCTCCGTTTCCTAGGCTGATCCCTACTACTACTGCCCAACTCCCTCTCCCCTCGGTCCCGCTCCAAGGACCAACCATCCCGGCGGCGATCCAGGCTTTCCAGTGGGTCATAGGCAGCTGCCCGATTACTCCTATCCCGTACAGGGGGTGGGGGGGCCACCCACTCTGTCTCGGGATAAAGGTCTCTGTCGCGGTCTCTATAGAGCAACGGTGGCGTCCTGTCCCGGGCCCCCCGAAGAGGATCAGGTGGGGCTCCCCGGTGAGCCCCAAAAGCAGCCGCCTCCGCCACAAGCTCGTAATGAGCAGGAGGTGGCAAGGGCAGAGGCTGCAGGTAGGGCTGCTGGTACCGATGCTCGGTGTCGGCAAAGTCTACGCGGAGCCGGCGATCCGGCCCACCCAAAGGAAAACCACGCATGTGGGTGCACGCGGCCTGCGCCGCATCCAGGCTCTCATACTGGATATAAGCCCAGGAATCACCTTTGCGGTAATCAATAGTGCGAATGGTGCCAAACCGATCAAACTCCCTGGCCAGGGCAGCAAGGGGCACCCAGGGCCCAAGGCCACCCACCCAGAGCCTGGTAGTCGGAGTGGCTTTACCATACCCAATCTTGATGGGGTTGCGGAGAAGCACCTTTCCTGACATGGCCAACTTGGCCCGGTGCGCCATGTCCAGGTTTTCAAACTTAAGAAACCCATAGGTGCTGGTCTGCCCCCGCCCCGGCCTTTTGATGTCCACCTCAGTGATGACCCCGAAGCGATCAAAAGCTCGGCGTAAATCGGACTCGCTCACGGTGATGTCCAGGTTGCCCAGGAACAAGGTGCGGTTGGCTCGCTGGTCGTCCTCGGGGCTGATCTCCTCCTCGCCAGCAGCTCCAGCACCTCCTCCTCCTCCTCCACGGAAGCCCCCGGCAGCCGCCACACCAGCCACTCGCTCCAGCCCATAGGCTGGCCGCACTCGTGCTTCGTAGAAACCCCCGTAATCCCTCTCCCTCTCCAGCTCCCTGGGCAGAGGGGGCGGAGGAGGCAAACGGCCCAGGGCGAGCTGCTGCAGCCGGTAGTCTCGGTAACCCAGGGCCCCGCCGCTCCCCGCGGGGGACAGCGCCCGCTGCGTCGCCCCGGCCGGAGGGTGCCGCACGGCCGCTGCCGCCGCCGCCGCCGCCACCCCTACGGCTGCCGTGCCATAGGGAGACTCCTTATCCAGCAGCGCCGGGGAGCGGCTGCCGCGGCGCCGGCTGCTCCCCGCGCCGCTCCCCACGTAGACGGCTTCGATTTTGAGCGGGCGGTCGTAGAGCACGAGGCGGCCGCGGGCGTGTTTGGCGGCGCGGGCGTCCTCGGGCCGGCGGAAGTTCACGAAGGCCACACGCTCGTCGGCGGCGCCGGTGCCGGGCGGGAGGCGGCTGATTTTGACGCTCACGTCGCCGAAGCGCTTGAACTCGTGGAAGAGCCCGTCCTCCACCGCCTCGTCGCTCAGCGCCGAGCCCAGCTCGCTGATCTTCAGCGTCTTGTACTCGCCGCCGCCCGACTCGGAGGAGGAGGAGGAGGACGGGGCCGCTGCCGGGGCGCGGGACTCACCCCCTCCGCCGCGGCTGCTGCTGCTGCTGCTGCGCGACGCCTCCGCCGCTTTCCCGCTGCCGTACCCGTGCCGGCTGCCCCCGCCGCCCGCCGCCGTCCCGGCCTCATACTCGCGGCTGCCGGCGCGCCCGGCCTTGTCCGGGTGTGGGGCCCGCCGGCTGCTCCCGCTGTTGCTGTCGTTGGAGGCCGCCGGTGCCGCCGCTTTCCCGGCGCTGCCGTTGGAGCCGCCGGAGCCGCTCGGCTTCTTGCTGCTCCGCTCGCCCCGCGCCGACGAGGACGAGGACGCCGAGTCCTCGCCGCCGCCGCCGCCCCGCGACCGCTTGGCTTTAGCGGGCGAGCGCTCCTTGCCCTTCATGGCGGCGGGCGGCGGGGCCCCGGCCCTGCTCCCGCCGGCGGCCTCACCGACTGACTGACCGCCGCGCTCACGCACCCGCCGCCATCTTGGAAGCCGCGGCCGCGGCGGGCCCAGCCCATCCCGGCTCCCATTGGTCTCTCGGCGACAGCCCGCCGTTCTCATTGGCCCACGGCAGCGAAGCCCCGCCCATCCCCTCGCTCCGCCCTCTCCGATTGGCTCAGCGCTCTGTCTTTCCGCCGGCCGGCCTCGCGCGCCCGCGAGGAGGGGACGGGAAGAGCCCGCCCTCACACTCGTCCCCGCCCCGATCGCTCATTGGGCAGTTAGAAAGGGCGCGGCCTTCTGATTGGGGGATTTTTGCTGCCAATCACAACGTTCAGACCGTGGGAGGACTTTCCCCGCTCATTGGCTATTGGGCAGAACTTATTTCCTCCTTCTGATTGGCTCTCTTACCTGTCTGTTGCTGTAGCCGTGCTGCGGCCCCGCCCCGCCCTTCCCCATTGGCCCGCTCACTCTGCCGCGGGTTCCCGTCGTCCCTCTCAACCTCTCGCGAGCTTCCCTATCCCCGCCCCCTCTCCTCATTGGTCAGCGATCCGTTTCCTTGCGCTGCTCTGGTTGGCTGAAGCCCACGCCGCTCCCAAACCCCGCCCTTCGCTTATCGTTGGGCCAGAAAAATCTCCCCAGGCACCTGATTGGATGCGGTCAGTCGCTTGGGGATAGGCTAAAGCTGCTATCAGTCACGCTTGCTCTGACTCTGATTGGTCAGCGCGGGGAAGGGGGCGGTCCGTCGGCAGAGCTGGCTGTGCGGCAGGGGCGCCGGGCTCAGACCGCGCCGTGCTGCGGCGCGGAGCGGGGCGGGGGCTGCGGGGTCCGCCCGTCCCCGCGGCCGGCGGGGCTGAGCCCGCAGCGCTGCAAACGGCCCCGGAGCTGCTGCGGGAGCCCGGGCCCGGTCTGCGTGTGGGAGCCAGGGGAGGAGGCGCAGGGCGCAGCCTCCATCGAAGCGCTCAGACCGTTCGCAGCGTTCGCCGTTAGAACAGAACGCTACCGATCCGTTCCCGTTTTCACTCGGGAGCTGCAGCTCAGGAGGAGGTGGGGGATGGGGAAGGACAGGTTTGGTTTCAGTCTGCTGAAAAGACCCATAAATCATGGACAATCCCCTCAAAATTCATCAATTCCCCCCCCCCCCCCCCCCAGCCCCAGTTCCACACCTCCAGGGCTGCTCTGCAGAGCTGCCCCTTTGCTCTGCGTCAGAACGCATCAAGGATCACCCCTGCGAGGGTGCTGAGGCGCTGGCACAGGGTGCCCAGAGAAGCTGTGGCTGCCCCATCCCTGGCAGTGCTCAAGGCCAGGTTGGACACAGGGGCTTGGAGCAAGCTGCTCCAGTGGAAGGGGTCCCTGCCCGTGGCAGGGGTTGGAGCTGGAGGAGCTTTAAGATCCCTTCCAACCCGAACCAGTCTGGGGTTCTGTGATCTATGAACTCCAGCAGTACTCGAGGAGGAAAACACAGCCCTGCAGCTGCGCTACAGCAGAACCTCATTTATCCAGCGATGCTTCAGCCCCCCTGAGCCCTGTTTTATAATCACAGCCTAAATGGTTTGAAGTGCATGGAGCAGAAAGCACAATGTTCCCTTGCTGTGCCTCAGAGAGAAATGTCCTCACGCCTCTGTGTCACCCCATGGAAACAAGATCGCTCCCCAGGACCGGCTCAATCCAACACAGGGAGAACTGAATCCGATTTGGTTTTAATAGCGGTCCATTAGGCTGCATTTCTGCTTGTCATATCATCTGCTTCTTACAGCGACGGCACAGAGGCTCCTGAAGCTGTGGGTGGCTTTTCAGTGGTGGGTAAATAGCTGGTGGCTAAATATAGAGCTGGGAGTGATAGAAATTGTGTTTGAAATCCATATTGAGCTGCTGAAAACGAGAGCCTCCTACGTAACAGCGCTGATTTAACCCCATGGGTGTAACAGAGATGGACCCGCGATGACACAGGTGCTGTGGAGATGATTATCATCAGGTATATGGAAGACAGAAACAATGAGGTGGATGTGGATCAGAGAACCTTATCATAACCTTGGAATGGTTTGGGTTGGAAAGGGCTTTAAGCTCATCCAGTTCTATCCCCTGCCATGGGCAGGGGCACCTTCCACTAGAGCAAGAGCCTTCTTTTGCCGCGTTTCAGCTTCATCTTTGAGGTTACATCTGATAAAACCTGGCAGAGCTCCACTGCCTTGGGAGGAAATGCATCACTTTTAAAGAGCTACTGATAGAGACCAAGGTCCTCCAGCCACTTCCTCATGGTGCCTGGGGTTGGTTGGGAGCAAAAGACGGACATTGGAATTCCTGAGCTGATGAGTCACGGTGGAAAAGACACCTTGGGGGAGCGCTGGGGCACATCCCTGCAGGGACAATGTCCTCATAGGCACTTCATCTGATTCCAAGCCTCCCGACCCGCTCCTTCCAAGGGGAAACTCTTCTCCTTCTGGCTTTTTCCACCTCTGCATCAGGCAGCATCAATGTGGATCTCTGCAGTGCCTTGGTTTGGTGGCACTCGCGGTTTGGAGCAGGTTGTGGCGCTGGGAAAAGGCAACACAGCACCAGAGAGGGTCGTGCTTTGCCAGGCCATGAGAGAAGGCCTGGAGTAAGCAGGAATCTCCCCCCAGGCCCAGGCCGGATAAAGAGCACTCTGTCTGCACTTATATGTATGTGTATGAATAATTAAGGTGCCAGATGGCCCTTGAGCCCCTGGCCTAGATATACACATCTAATTACATTTGGTGGCCATGGGAGTTGGGCATCCAGGTCCCTCTGCAGAGCTGGGCTCATCCTGGAGGACACTTGTGTTGTGTTGCAAAACCAAAGAAACCTGCTGGTTTCCTGCAAAAAAAGGATTCTCTCAGGGGATTTAACTGTGCATCTGCCTTGCAAATCCCGGCTGGAGATGAGAGAAGAGGGACTCTTCATCAGGGACTGTAGCCATAGGACAAAGGGTGATAGGTTGAAACAGGGGAAGTTCAGGTTGGATCTAAGGCAGAAGCTCTTCCCTGTGAGGGTGCTGAGGCGCTGGCACAGGGTGCCCAGAGAAGCTGTGGCTGCCCCATCCCTGGCAGTGCTCAAGGCCAGGTTGGACACAGGGGCTTGGAGCAAGCTGCTCCAGTGGAAGGGGTCCCTGCCCGTGGCAGGGGTTGGAGCTGGAGGAGCTTTAAGGTCCCTTCCATTCAAAACCATTCTGGGATTCTATGATCACAGAGGAACAGGTCAATGATGGAGGAGGAGAAGCTCCCTGGCAGGATCCCAAAGCCCATCAACACAGGCAGGTTTGCGAGCATCTCAGCTGGGGAGGGACTTGCTTGGTTGCAGCTCTGCATTCGGGCGAGCTGCCTTTCTTCCCAGCTGGCCATTAGAGACGCTGGAATACATTAGCTTCGCTTAGGGGAGGCCACAAGAGCCCTCTCGGGACGGGAGCTGCCAGCCCAGACGTGAGCTCTCGCACACTCTGACCCGGGGAGGGGAGGCAAAAGCGCTTCTCCTGCTGATCCCCACAGCACCGCAGCCCTCGCCTTTTCCAGCAGGATCAAGAAACCCAACTGGAGAGCACCCACCCTGCGGGGTGAGGTTTGCAGCCGACCACGGGCAGCTCGAGGGAAGCCAGCACAGAGCAGATTCCTTCCTGCAGCCGGGAGCGCAGCGTCCAGCACTCGCAGGCAGCGAGATGGGGTCAAGTTCAAGCCTCTTCACCCTCCCCTCTGTGCTGGTGTTAACCACTGCCTGAACCAGGCTCCCTTTGCTCCAAGGACTTTGCGGGGTGATCCCTGCGCCCCATCGGCCTCCTGGAGCATCCTCACAAGGAGCAGCCCCAGGTCCCCCGGTGCTCCCCAGCCTCCTGCCCCGGGGATCGCAGCACCACGTCCCGCGGCTCTGCTCGCTCCTGCCCGTCCCGCTGCCGGCAGAGGGCAACGGCAGCTCAGGAATGGGCTCCGGCCCCACGCTGCGGCTTCCACCCGAGAGACAAGAGATTATCGGAGAGGCAAGAATAAACCCGCGAGGTACAGAGGGAATTGGCCCTGCTCAGCACACGGGTGTTTCTACAGGATGTAGGCACCTGGTTTTGGATGCCCGCCCCTGGTCCCTCGTGGCAGGGCTCCTCCTGCAGGGATGCAGCCCGAGGAAGCGAAGCAAAGCCCTGCGGAGCTGTGTATATCCGTAGGCTTCAGGTGGTTTGGCTCGCATCACCTCCAGTCCATCTGCAAGCTGGTTCCTTTGCCTTCCAATCACTGCCTGTGCTCAGAGGAGCCCAATTTTGCTTCCTACTGCGCAAGGGAAGGGAGAAGCTGGGCAGGGGCCGGTGAGAGCCCAGTGCTCACACAGGGGACCAAGGAGATGGCATCTTGCACCTCTCTTCTGCACCTGAAAGGATCCAAACCTTGTTTCCCACCATCACAGAAACACAGAGGTCTCACCTCTCCTTTAGTCCTCAGGGTGGTGGTTGTCACATCTCACAGCTCTTCCCTGTGCCGTGCTCCAGCAGCAGTGGGAGCAGAGAGTGTCCCACCGAACAGCACAGCTTCTCCTGGCCCCTCAGGGCATCTTCACCTGCAGCCCTAGGGGAGTGGAGACCAAGTCTTCACGACATCTTCCCTCCCTTCCAACTGCTTCCCAAATGACAGAGGTGTTGTGCTGAAATGCGAGGAGCCCAGAAGGTGCCTGGAGGACTCACGTGCCGACCATAAAACACCCTGGTTTTTCCCTAGTTATCCCCCTTCCCACCCCACCATCCCTACCATGCTCATGCAGCCCAACACTGCTTTCTCTTCCATCACCCATGAGCGATTTCCCACCTCCTATCCAGCTCCAGTGCCTCAGTTTCCCCACACTGTGGGTCTTCAGAGGGGGTTTTCTGTGTCAGGCAGACTGGTATGGACGATGCCCCCACCAAGCACCAAATGCCCACCAGTGCATCCCAGGTACTCCAGCACAGGTTCATCACGTCTTTATGCTACTAGCAGGAGGGAAAGATGACAATTAAACTGCACCATAGGCTGACAGCTCCATTTGTCACCTCGAGGGGAGCAGTTGCAACCTGGACACGGTCTAAACTCAGGCAGGAGACAATCAATAAAGCCTACAGGTCTGTAAGGAGACACCCATCAACCTTCATTCAGGGCTCCAAAGTCAAAACCCAGCCTGCCTTTGCCATCAGAGCAGTGCTGGAGTAGAGGAAGGAACGTGCGAGCTGAACTCCCTTGAGGTCTTGGGTTTCCAACTGACAGCCCTGGGCAAGGCTTTGCTGCTCAAGGAGACCCTTGTCCGCGGTGTAATGGGATGCTCCACACCAAGGGGTGGTGAATAATTCATGGGCTCCGGCTGATCATGAAGCTCCGAGGGTAGAGCTGGGAGCTGAGCAATGAGAGCTGCTCTCCAGAGGGGTCTTTAGCTCCTAAGAACAAGGGGATCTTCTTGCTTCTAAAGGACTGGGAGCAGTGAAACACTTTGGGATCTCAATGCTGATGGACCAGCTAGTGTGAGGGACATTGAGCTACTGCTGGCTCCTTCATACACAGAGCAGCATCACTGTGGTGGCTTCATGCTCTTCCTCCTGTGGAACCAAACCTGCCACTCATGGCTCCTCATGGGCACTGTGTTACAGATGGAATTCCGTGCCTCTCTATCCCTCTGTCTGGTCCATCAGCAGTTCACTTCCAGAAGAGCTGGGCTCAGTCCAACACCTCTTTGTTGGCTCCCAGCCTTCATGGGGGACAAGGACCCAAGCTGGGCTGTCCTCACCCAGGCAGAGGGACCAGGGCAGGTTACTCCCAAAGGAGGAAAACCATCTGGACAGGGCGGAGGCAGCGCAAAGCTGCTGCACACAGGCTGGTGAGAGCCCATCAGAGGGCTGCACGCCAGCCCTGCTCCATCAGCAGGAGCCTGGATTTGGGCTGTCGATGGAAAAGAACCTTGGTTGAGAGACCCAAAAGGCTCAACGCCTGGCTTCATGCAGTGTGGGTGCAGGTGATGGGCACAGGAGGGTGGTTGAGAGGAACCTCATCTCCATCCCACAAGCCTCCTTTCCCTCTAAGCTGTGCTAGATGCCATGGGTCTTTATCAAGAACCACTCTGCACATTTGGTGCCTGGAGCTCCCTCAAGCACGGGCCATGAATCCTGACTAAAGATGTATTTAAGGGAGGCATGGGGATATTTTTAAATGACCCCTGGAGCTATTTCTGCTTCATTTCCCTCACTTTTCTTCCGTTGTCTCTCCCTGATCTTCTCCTCCGCAGAGGACGGGAGCTCATTTTCATCTTTCCTGTCTGGTTGATGGGTGCCTGACTGGCTGAGGACAAAAACCAGCCCAAAAAAGAGCAGCCACAGCTGAGAATAGCAGCTGGGGGCAAAGCACATCAGGGTCCATCCCTCTTATCATTATTATGCTGCTCATCACCAGCCAAGAGCAACCAGGGTGGAATATTCCCGTCTGTAGCCCTGCCCAGGCACCCAATGGAGCTTTTTGCCCCTCTGGAGTCTCAGATTAGATTCAGCTTGCATGGCCAGGGTGGGATGTGCTCACAGTGCTGATGCTTTAGGCCAACCTGCTCAAAAGCAAAGGCACATCCCTGCTGCACTCAGCTTGCCGCGAGCAAACAGTGGGGCCACCCATAGCCCTAACCCCAATTTACCTTCCACTCGGCCAAAGCACTTCACTGCTTCACATCCTCAGTTCCCCCTGTCTGACACACGTGGATAATCACCCATTGCTGGAGGTGACAAGGCCCCTGATGCCTCCTGGCCATGAGCCACGCACAGACCCTGCAGATGGAAGGGGTTGTGTTCCTTAGGGGAAGGGCTGTGTGTCCATATGCACACACACACATGTGGGGTTGTTGCACCTCAACACTGCCAGGAGGGAAAGAAAACTGAGTGGAAACCCCAAACCTTTGCTGCTGAGGAGAAACTGGTTTGCTGGGTTAACCCTTTCCTCTCTGCCACTGTCTCCTTCCCCATCCTCTTCCCACTGATGCCCTTGGGATGCCACCATTGTTCATCTCCGGCCACCAGCTCATTCATCTCCCCTGCAGGTGTGATTTGCCCTTCAGGCTCTGCCCCTCACCCTCACCATCTGTCTCTTAACTCCCAGCTCCATCCCAGCTCCCCCTGCAGCAGATCCCGACTGCTTTGGTTTGGGCATTCCCTAAGGAATGTGGCTGTGGAGATTTTGCCTGGCTCCTTTGGGTGGCCAGAGTGGGAAGCAGGATTGCAGGCTTGAACAGGAAAGGGGGAAATGCTCCTTGTTCCTTCTGTGTGGCATTCCCATCCCTGGGGCGTTTCCAGCCCTGCCTTCCCTCCGAAAATCCAGACAAGAGCACTGAGGAAAGCAGGAAATGGGGATCCCAGGGAGAGATTGGATCCCTGCAGAGGTCCCATCTCCCAGGGAGCTCCTTCAGCCCCAGGGCAGGATTTTAACCTGCATCTGCACCACCCAGGGTGAGCAGCCCCAGGGTATCACTGATGAGATTCAACCACCAGGGTCCTCCCAAGCATCCCATGAGGCAGGATCCACACAGGATCAAACACATCCCAGGGGCTGAGGACACTGAGAGCTTCCATTTTGCTCCAAATCCCTCCAGAAAGCTCGAAGACCCTCCCCAGTTACTCTTCCCTGGTGATCCCAATGATCCCAAGGTAGAGGCTGCTGGTAACCATCACTCTGCAATAACCACCATGCTTGGCACATTCACAGCAAACTAAGCTGCATGAGCTGTAAATGAAACTTCTCAGCCAAGGTCCTTTGAAAGTCCTGTTGCACATTCAGCCCTGGAGATGCTCCATCAACTCCTGCATCTGTATTTCACACAGGGTGGATCTGGGATCCTTCCAGAGGATGCAGTCCACAGTGAGGGTACCCAGCTGGGAACCCACAGCAGGGTTTGTTACTGGCCCCACATTGCCCAAAGGGAACACACTGCCCCCACCTCAACTGGAGGTGCTCACCCAGAGCAGGCTTCTCCTCTGAAGCCATCCCTGGAGGACCAGGAAGGTCTTTCCAAGCTAAACTCCATGGGGGGAAGTTCCTCCCTCAGCCGTCAGAGCAGTGCGCATCTCCCCTCTCTGCAGGCACCACTTACAGAGGCAGAAATCAAGATAAATCCCACCCTGAGCTAACCCAGGTCCTGCTTCAGCCCTCCCTGGGTTGCTGTTCCCAATGGTAGCTTCAGAGCCTCCATCCTGGCCCCTGCATCCCTCCCATCCTCCAAGCTGCGGCATCACTGTCAGAGCTCTCGCACTCAACCAGGCGCTGCCATCCGGAAAAGGACTCCCAAGGGCACACGCCAAGGAAGGTCACACCACGCTCAGCTTGATTGGATGGATTAGAGACCAGTCCCTAACCCTCCTCCAAGACCAGCAGAGCCGGGCTGTGACCTTCCCAGGTGACCAGCTCCGGTTTGCTTGGGGCTGATCCCTGCAATGCAGAAGGGGAGATGCCACCCACTTCCATGGGTGTCATTCACCTGGATCCAGGGCCAGGGGTGCAGCCCTGCAGCGTCCACCCGCTCCCCCTGCTCCTCTGACCACTGTCCCCACAGGGACACAGGCAGCAGCTGAGGTAATTCACCCTTTAATGGGGGCAGATGGCTTCATTTGAACCAAGTCAGAAAGGAGCGAAGCCAGTCTGAGGATGTCTCCATGAGGTCAGCCTGGTCTCCCATCCCTGCACTGCCCTTCTCCAGCAGCAGGTGAGGTCCCCACACTGCCCAAAGCC
Source organism: Lathamus discolor (assembly GCF_037157495.1). NCBI lineage: Eukaryota > Metazoa > Chordata > Aves > Psittaciformes > Psittacidae > Lathamus > Lathamus discolor. The sequence goes on from NC_088902.1 coordinate 4,131,603, forward strand.
TAGATTCAGCCCCAAAGGCTTCACAGGTCCTTTTGTCTTTTCTCCTCCCCAAGCTTCTCTGTGCAGGAGGGAGGAAAAGACCATACCTAAATGCAGCAAAACCTCTTTGCTACTCGGTTTGGTCTTGCAGAAGCTCTTGAGATCTTCACCTTGGGCAGTTGGGTTGACCAAGGGCAGGTACTGGCATAGTTAGAGGCGATGTCATGGTCACCCAGTGGTGCTGTGCCCCAAGGACTACAGGGCAAGAGATGCCCTGACCAAGAGAATGGGGCTGATGTGGGTAGGAGAGGGGTGGGATGGGGTACGGGGAAGCTGCTGAGCAGAAGGGAGAGATAAAGACCAAAGGGACTGTGGCTTCTGTGCTGTACCAGGCTAAATCCCTTCCTCCTCGTGTCTTAGGGGACATCCCAATGATCATGGTGCCCATTAATCCCTTCCTAAACTCCCCTCCAAGCAGTGCTCCCCAGACTGCACCTCCACCCAAGCCTTCAGCATGCTTCCAGCTCTTCCCCACCTCGAGGTCTTCCCCCATATCAAAGCACCTCCTGGCTCTCGCCTTCCACCCAGGCCCAAAGCTTAGCCACACAGGTCCTATTTTACACCCATCAAACCCATCCCACAGCGAGGTCCTGGCCAGGCTGGAGCTCCCAGTGCTAAAACCCACCAGTGCCCTCCTGGCCACGCTGGTCGGCAGGGGCAAAGGAGGCAGAGCTGAGCCAAAACCCTCCCCAGAGGCCGGTGGTGAATGCAGAACGAGCAGGCAAAGGTATGATCAAGTGTTCCGCACTGCTGTTCCCTAGCCAGGCATTAACCCAGCACGGCTCCCTGTGCCCCTGAGGAGAGCCAGGCAGCCAGCCCCGGGCTGGGCAGGAGTTGTGGAAGCAATCACAGCACCTTGGATTGCCAATCCACCCTGGGAGGGGGGGAAACCACCTACAACAACTGCGCTGACCCCCTAATTCCCAGAACAAGCCCATCAGGCTCTTATCAGTCAAGAGATGGTGATTTTCCTGTAATTATCCCCCATCCCCTGTCGCACATAACAAATCCATCCTGGTTATGCAGAGAGTTTTCATAACAGGTTGCATGGCCGTAGGTGATAGCTTTAAAAAGCTCCCCCCTCCCATGGAGCCGCGCTTGCAGTGCCTGTTCCCTCCGCAGCAATGAATGCTAATAGCAAGGCTCAGCACCACGCAGGACTTTATGGCCCGTCTAATGCAGGAAGTCAAAGTTAGGGAGCACAATGGTCTCCTCCAGCCACAAAGATAAGCATCAGCCAAAGAAAAAGGCAAAGCAGCCTTTGGGAAGCGGCAGGGCACGTCAACAGCCGGGATTTGGGACATCAAAGCTGAGGCTGGGAGTTAAGACCCAGGCTTGAAACTCGGTGGCAGAAGCCGTGGCTGGCGATTTGCTTCTCTCCCACCTGCAACCATGAACCTGCCTCAGAGCAATGGCCTCATGCCAATTGCTATTCCCATCTCTCCCAGCAGTTTTCTCCCCCTAATGGGAGGAAACCCCCTGAGTGCATGGTCTCACCGAGGCTGAGGTCTTGGGGAGCCACTCGGTGTCATATCAGCACAAAGCAGCAGCTCAGCGCGGGGATTCGCAGGGCTGATAGCCAGGCAGGACACACTGACCCAAATTCCAATCAGAGCAGGCAAAACCCACCCACCTGCATCCTCCACAGGGGAAAATATGGGGGAGAAACCCAGAAAAAGCCTCTTCTTGCGCCTCAGAAGATACTGATTCCATGGAAATGCAGTCAGCAGTGGGGTGTTGAGGCGGGATGAGGTGCGGCTTCCCGCTGAGGGGATGGGTTTGTCCTGCAGGCTGCAAAACCAGAGGGGAAAAGCAGCAAGGAAACATGGGAAGAAGAGCCAGGAGCAAGAGGGATGGGGCTCACCAAGAAACTTCTCTTTCTTCCTTCCTCCTGGTGAGGTTTTGAGAGGGATGGGCATGGACTGTGCCCGTGAAAGACTTGCCCTCAGCAGCACAGGCAGCTCCCTGCCCACTGTGGAAGCTGGGGTATCCCCATTGCACCTCTTTTTAACAGCAGTGAGGGACCCAAAGTGCCCCGGAGACACAGGAACCATCCTGATCTACAGGCTCGTGTGTCTCCGCCTGCCCCCGCCTCAGCCTGCCGGGGCGGTGCCGTCTCTGCAGCAGAGACAACGGGATTAGCATCGATTTGCCGGGAGCAGCATCCTCAGTGTGGGCTCTACGCGCTTCTCCGAGTGCCCGAGAGCACCCACAGCCCCTGCGGCTCCCTCCCAGCCTCCGCATCCACAGCTCTTCCCTCGCAGCCACCAGCAGATCCTTTGGCAGAGCATCCTGGCCCCATAATGCCCCAATCAGAGGGTAGAGAAGTGGGTCCTGACCCAAATAAGCAGCTTTAAGAGCTGACCCCCAGCACGTGCATCACCTCCCTCCTGCTGGCTTTCTGGGAACGGTTGTTGTAGGGCAAACCTGTTTTCTTATATGAGAGAGAGAAAAGCATCCCTGAGACCAAAGCGGGCTGGTTTATGCCCAGATCGTTTGCCGGTACCAGTGCAAGTCCAGAGGGAAATGGGGAAAGGGGCAAACGTGCGAGCAAGACAATTCCTGGTGCTGCCTTTCGGGACGGGGAGATGCCTGCAGCCTGGAGAGCTCCTGCATTCAAATTGCTTTTCGCAGGAGCCGGGGCCCTGCTGTGGTACCTGGGACGGGGACGCGGCAGCGGCGCAAGGCGGCTCCCCCCGAGGCCGCGCAGGCAGCAGCGATTTCAAAGAGGTGCTGGGGAACGGAGGCACTTGAACATCTTTAATGATGCATGTTCCCTGTCAGCTCTGCACTGTGAAGCCTTTCAAGTCGGCCTCCCTTTGATTAGACAATAGACCTGGAGAGAGAAATGCTTCCCCTCCTTCTCCCCCCATCAACCTTTCTCCGTACCCATCCTGCCCCAAAAGGGCTAAATTTAGAAGCAAAAAGCCCATGAATTGCAAGTAAGGAGCAGTGGATGCTGCTGAGAGCAGAGCAGCAGTTCCACAACCATGTACAGTTAGCCCACAGTCTCTCCTGATGGGATTTAGCAGAGGATGGGGGCACAGAGGGGGCTCCTTACCATTCACCCCCAACTTCTACCCATCATTTCCTGGGGTACGGGAGCATTCATTACACTGTGCAGAGCCAGCACGTTTCTCCCCCATCACAGCCAGAATCCAGACCAAAGAGGAGAACCTGCACCTCTCCCAACTTCTCCCTAATCGCTTCCGAAGTGCTGCTCTGAAGGGGTTGTTTCAGTTCAGCCCCAGCCTCTTAAAAGGCCATTTCTCCCCCCAAAACCCAGCCCTGCCAAGCTCATCAGCTTACACCGGCTTTCAACACCCCAGTCAGCACCGAGGGCATGTTTAAACCAGTGAATGTGACATCCTTCTCCAAGAGTGACAAGCACTTGGGAAGCACAAACAGGTTCCAGCTCCAGCTGATTCCCAATTATTCTGCTCTGAAATTGCTCCGTGGTATTTATTTTGGAGTCATTAACATCCCATTAAAAGCATCCTGTTAAGCAGAGCTGGCTGGCAGGGAACTGGGCAGATGCGAGGCTGGAAGGAACCACGGCTCTCCCGGTATGGTGAGTTCTCCAAAACCCACTAGTTATGTCCCTAAATAGTTTCCTTCCACAAACAGTGAGATGGTGTCAGCTGCTGCTTTATTTTCTTGACATGAACAGCAGAAAATAACAAACAGAGCTGCCAATGGCAGCTATAAATGCAAAGCAGAGGCTGGAGTGTGGGGGTTCCACAGAGAGAGACCAAGGGAACACATTCAAAGGGGATGCTGACCCTGCGAGGTGCCGCCACAGCCTGGCAAAGCTGTTTGGACACCATTGACCTTCCTTTGCTTGCAGTCTGGATGGAAATGGTGTTTACTCCAGCTGGAAGCAACCACAGCATCCTTACTGCAGGCTGCTCTTCAGGCTTCTCCCTTCTTCCCCTTGGCCAAACCTCCTGCAGTCTCCATGCACAAGGGAGGACATGATGCTCTGGTGCAAATAGGGTGATATTTCCCCATCAAGGCTTAAATGCAACAGGGTTATAACACATCTCCTCACTCCACACAACGCTGATCTCTGCCTGACCATCCCTGCTTCCCATTGGTGCTGGGGATGAAGCTACGCAAGTCATCCATGCTCTCCCAGATGAGTCCTGTGGAGAACTGAGCCAGGTCACTGACATCAAGGCAGTAGATACCTGGGGTTTTGGGTTTGTTTTGGGCTCTTTTTGCTCCAGACTGTCCCACAAATTGCACTTTCCTTGAGCAGAAAGCAAAGGTGAAGCCTTGCTCACCTGGGAGAACACAAAGGGCTGGTGATGGAGCAGCCCAGGTAACCAACAGTGATAGGAGGTGATTTGTTTCATGCAGGCTCCAAGATCCAAAGAGAAAATGCCTTTTTTTACCACTGAGCATCTGGCAGGGTTAAGAACATGGCCCCAGCACAGGGTCCCCAAGCCCAGGGACATGGACTCCTTGGGAAGCTCCTGCCATGCTCCTGCCACACAAGTGCCAGGGTATTACCCCTCTACTAACCCACGCCAAACATTGGCCCAAGCCAAGATCCAAGAGCTCAACCATGAGCCTCAGACACCAAAGTCCTTCTAGTAGCACCCCTTTGACACCACGGGGAAAGGCACCATTTCCAAGATGGCACAAAACCAGAAAGCTGGGCCAAAATGTGACTTTTCTCCCTCTTTTATTCCGCAGAACAAGGAAAACAGACAATTTTTGAACACAGCCTGAATAGGAACAAGTCTGTCTAAATTCACCATGAACAGAGATGAAAGCTCATCGTGTCGCCTGTTCCTAATCCTGGAATAACCCATTGGACAGGAGCTGTTTCAGTCATGCTGAGTGCAGGCTAGAGATGGGAGAACAATTATTGATGAAAGCAGAAATGGGTTTCAATTAGAGAAAGCCAATGCCAACAGTTTCTAGATCAAAAGAAGCGTTTTCACTGCTTGGGCAAAAATCTGAATCAATCAGGCTGAAAAATGCCGCAGTGAAGAGCATTTTGGTTGGAACCATTTCTCAACTCGGAGCTTGCTCGGAGGACATGGGGCTCGAAACATCCATTTCCCGCGTAATGAAAACACATTTGAGAACCTGAAGCAGTTTTGCTGCAGATGGGATTTCATTCTTCGTCCCCAGGTGAAGGATGGGAAAAGCACCAACCGAGCTTTGAAAACTGGGTAGATTTGTTCGGGTTTGAAAAATCCAAGTACCAAATCATGTTGCAGAGGACATGGCCTCAATGTACCCTATGGCAACAGGGGTTTGTGGCTCTGATCTGTCTGTGGCCTGGTGAAATCTCTGCTCCATCTCTCTGTGAAGCCAACCAGATCCTGCTGCAGGATGGGATCTCATCAGGAGCTCTGGATGTGGGGAGCCCTTCTGCTCCCAGAAGCAGCTCATCCCTCCAGAGATGATCCATCCCAGCCCAGCTGCACAACGTTACACATCACCCATAGATCTGCCCTTGCAGGTCCAGCAGCCCCACGCACGGATGCAGTGATGGGCTGGCCAAATCCAAGACCTGGCCCTTGCTTGGTGCTTTATATCATCATGACTACCTGCTTCATTTCAGCCTCCACTGCAGCACCTGCAAGCAGTCCCAGGCTGGGTTTTCTAGGTTTCTACATGCTGGATCACCTCATGGAAGTCCCATCATAGTAAAGGGAAAGCAACTGGGAAGAAATGGAGGCTCCGGCTTGGATCTAAATGTGTTTAAGGATGAGGCTTGCTTGGAAAACTCACACCCAAAGCAGGGCGTCACTTCTGGGGACAATATAACAGAGACCAGCTCCATGGGTTCAACATGCAACAGTGCTGGAGACAAGCAGGAGAAATCCCATACATTTCCAAGATGGATGCAGCAGGAGGTGGGAAAGGGAAGATTTGCCAAGCTAGAAGATAAAGGAGAACGGCAATGGTTCAATCTCTTCCCCATGGAGACTCTTGTGGCCAACGTAGCAATGGGCAAACCAAGGCAGGACGGTTCTGCAGAGTGATCCTAAGCAATCTTCTCAATCCTCACGTCCTCTTAGAGCTTTTCTGCTCTCACACTGTGGGCTAGAGACCACCTGCCCCTGGCAAAGCCCCTTAGAGGTGCCTCCAGGCAGAGGAGAACGCGGTCCCAGCACGAGTATGAGGATCTGCTGATGGAGATAGGGGGTAAATTCCTGGTCCCACCATTCCAGGACAGAAAACCCAAACCCATCTCCTCCCCAGCACCACACCGCTCCTTTGCCTCACAGCAAGGCCAAGACCTCCTGCCACCCTGCACCACCAGCTTAGCAACCCCCCCACCCAGAAAGCGCATCCAACCCCCAAAATCCCACCAAGGGGGGATGCCAACAGAACCACCGCCTTTGAACAGCATTTCACAACGTGGTACCCACATGCCTGCTCCCCCGCCTGCATCCTGGGTGAGAAAGGACTGGGATTTATAGCCACCATCCTCCTCCTGCAGCCAGAGTTTGGCCATCCCTTTGCCTGCTCCCTACCTGCTGCTTTTTGCTTTCTCCTTTTGCAAGGGAAACGGGTTGCCTGGAGCTGGGTCTCCATGGAAACTTGGGCTTTTCAGACACTCAACGGAAAACGCTGGCACGGAGACGCTTGTGCAGGAATACTGATTCAGCCCCAGCGTCTGTAACACTGACTGCATTTTAATCCTGCTCCGCTCCCCAGCGAGCTAAAAATAGCTTCCTGTCGCCTCCTGAACTCACATAAACAGCTTCAAGCAACATGGTGCTGCCAGAGCAGAAATTCCATGAATCAGCTAAAAAAACCAGGCATAGGGGAGGGAATGGTGGGGTCTCAACCTTCACCATGCCATAGGGAGCACCGGTGTGGTGGGGAAGAGAGCATCCCGCACTTCAGGGATGGAGGAGAAGGAGCACTTGGAGCTGTGCATCACATGGGTCCTTGAGGCTTTGTTTCACCTCTATGAGATGTCCTTTTCCAGGTGTAACAGCAGCAAAACAGAGGGTTTGTGGTCCCCAAGCAGTTGGCGCATACATTGGAACGCCGAACCCAACACATAGCGCCAATGCAGGCTGGAGGGAAGGAGCCAACTGTCCCCAGCGAGGAGCCTGGGGACCAGCTGGGGAAGGGGTGATTTTGGCTGCCCATTGGTGAGCTGTGACCTGGCTCCGCGCTTTCCCTTCTTGCTCTTTGGGAAGAGGATGGGGAGGGCCAGCACATGGTGACTCCGGGTGCGGGCCATGAGGGCTGTGATCGCTGCCAGCGCCCTTGCTGTGCTTGCAGCCCTGTGTCAGCCCAGCGGTACTGGGACCGTAATAGGCAAGCGAGATGCTGGTCTCCTCCCCCCGTTAGCCAGGACTGTCCTCAGCTGACTCCAGGAGCTGCCTTTTGTAGAAGACACCCAGACCTCCTTTTACATTACAGAGGCTTTGTCCCAGCAGCACATCCTGCCCTGGGAAGGAGCACCCAGATGGGGAAAGTGAGGCACAAGCCTGCTTGCTTAGGACTTGTGTGCAAGCTGGGAGTGAACCCACACCTCCCAGCTCCCCCAGCCATGCTGAGGGGTAGGCATTACCTTTCACATCCAAAGCAAACCCCTGCACCCATCACAGAAGCTCTCCTACCCCCATTAAAAGGCTTTCAAAAGCTCAGGGGAGGGAGATGAGCCCCCATCCAAGTGGCTTTGTGGAGCCTCATCCCACCCAGCGAGGGGCTGGAGAGTTGGGGTTGATTTTCATGGAAAACCTCTGAATTTACACCTTTGCTTTTGGCCCAGCTGCTGGGAACAGGCGGCATTCCCAGGATGCTGCTCTAAACCGTTGCTTCCACCAAGAGCTGGAGAAGCAGGAGAAATGCCATTCCCAGCTGACAGAGCATTTAGGGTGGGTGATAAATGGGGTTTTGCAGGGGAAAGTTCCCCCCTGCTCTGCCCAAAGTGGGAGAAGCCATTTCCCCAGTAAAACCCATTTGAGGGCTCAGCCATCCCCAGCACCCCCCACATCCCCTCCTAAGGCTCTCCCCTGCTTATCCGGCTTTCTCAATACATGTTACAAGAGTACAAAGTAGGGATGGGGGAAGAAAAGAACATTTTTATTTCACTTTCTGTGGGTTCTAAGAGCTTCCTCCAGCAGTGGTGGGATTAAGGCTGTTGGCTCTAAAAAGCCAGAACAGCAAAATAAATCCCTGCATGGTTCATGTGGCTCAGCCAAAAATGGGCCGCGAGTCTCATTCATTCCTTGATGGTAAAGAAGCGTCATTCTGGGCTTGAGTTATTTATTACAGCTCATCATTTACCTTAAAAGAGTGGGAACTGGACACATTCAACGCCACCATCCCCATCCCTCCCTGCCAAAACAAAACCCTCAGTGCCAGCCCTATTAGATTAAGAGCCTCAAGCGTCACTGATGGGAAAGGGACACACAGGGATGCAGCAGCCAGGGACCACTGCTGAGTCCAGTGGCTGTAAATCTCCACACTGAGGTCAATGGGCACTGAGCTGCCTCCCGGATCAAACCCTGAGCCCCTCTTCCCAGCAGCAAACTGGTTCCAGGTGCTTTGGAGTGGGGCAATGCTCCAGGCGAAATGGGGATGGGGGAAATAAAGCTCCATAGGGTCCCACTGGTCCCAAACAGAGCAAGGATGCTCCTTGCATCATTTCTCTTACCTTCACTATCCCTGCTCCAAAGGCATAACCAATAATATCAACTTGGATAGCTTCACAGGCTGCTCCAGGATGGGTTTATCATGTCTCCAGTGCTCCCAGCTCCATGTCCTGCAGCCCACAGACTGTGGCAAGCACAGGTATCCTCAATTAAGAGCTGGGATTAGGGCAGGGAAGCCATCTCCTACTCTTTCCACAGGTATTCAATAGGAAGGAGGAGCTGGCTCCATGGGAGCCTTCCCCCTTCCTAAATAAATATCTTCTTATGGGGGGATGCTCAGTTCCTGCTGCCCTTATCCTGGGCTCATCCCACAGCCTGCGGCTGCCTTCACCCAGCACCCCATAAGCAGCTGCTCTCTGTATACCCCACCCAGCAAATCTGCCGGTTTTCAAGGGGTGATGAAGCCTCTTCATTGCCAGAAGGGAGCCTGAGCTGAGCTCTTAGGCAGAAGCTGTTCCCTGTGAGGGTGCTGAGGCGCTGGCACAGGGTGCCCAGAGAAGCTGTGGCTGCCCCATCCCTGGCAGTGCTCAAGGCCAGGTTGGACACAGGGGCTTGGAGCAAGCTGCTCCAGTGGAAGGGGTCCCTGCCTGTGGCAGGGGTTGGAGCTGGAGGAGCTTTAGGGTCTGTTCAAACCCAAACCAGGCTGGGATTCTATGAAAGAGGAAACTGAGGCACAGGAGATCAGTCCCTGAGAGCTGCCTGCAGAGAACCCAGCATCCCAATGAGTGACCAAACCCTCCATCCCTTTCCTTATCACCTCCCTTGCAGACAGCACCCCAAATGGTGGCCTGACTGCAGATGGGGACCACTCTCCATCCAAGATCCAGCCCCTTGGTTATCCCTGGCACGGACAGAACCCTGGGAGCTGTTGCCCTGCCATGTCCCATCCCTTCCCAGCAGCTACTTTCCTAATTTAAAACCCATGTGCCCATCACCTCCTATCCTGCCATTCTGGGTTGTACTTCCTGGATTCCAGTGACAGCCCCAGCACAGGGCCTCCTGCTTGTTTTTATTGACAGCGCCATCTTTCCCTGATCAAAATTCCTTTAAGTGCACTTAATGGCTAATCCCAGCAATCCTGTCCCCATCCTCCTGTCCTTCTGCCCATGTTCCCTATCTGCTGCATGTCCCCACGTGCTCTGTGTGTCTCCATCTCTGCTTGGTCTTTCCTTGGCTTCAAGAATCAAAGGAAAGAGTCAGAAGTGCTCCTGGAGATGGAGGAAAGGGTGATTTTTATTTGGGAAAAGAAAGGGGCTGTTGTCAGGCTCTGTCCCCATCCCTCATCCCACTTCTCCTGCTTGGCTGGTGCTGGATTTATACCAAGACGGACGGAGAGCCAAGAAACACAGACCAGGAGGGGGCTCTTGCCAAAAGCACCCGAATTCCAACCATGAGGCTCCAAACGAGCAGCCTCATGGCTTGGATTTGGGTCCTCACCAGCCGCAGGCTGGGTTGCAGGAGCTGGGGATATGGGGAACACCAGGAGCATCCCCAACACTGGGGAGCTGGATGGCTGGGTCCAAATCTGGTTTGAGGCCCTCATGGGAACAGCAAAAGCATCAACAAACTGAACGTTCTGCTCCCCTTCGGGCTTTCTGCTCCCTCCATGCTCTTCTATGCCTGGTCCTGGTGCTCCCCCAAGAGGGTTCCCCCCCCCCCCACCATGGGTCTGGTCTCTCCCATCTCCATCCCCACACCCGCCACAACCTTCCTGTGTCTCCATGGTCCATCGGGAAGTTGGGGTGCCTTTGACCTTGCCGAGTGCACAGCCCCAGCCCAGTGATGGAGCATCCAGAGCAAGAGCTAGGGAAGCTCTGCACCACCTGAGGGGGGCTGGGATGGGAGCTTCACCCCCCTTCTGCACTCAAACCCCACGGCAGCGTTGTGGGGTGAAGGCTCACATCCACCTTCATGCAGCTTCAGGAAGGTTTGGTAGCACTTCACACTCCCCCTCCTGCCCCACATCTAGGCTGTGGCTGTAATACTCTCATCCTGTTGCCCCAGGGTTGGGTGTAAGGGCACTTAACTCCCTCACCAAGCCAACAGGCAAAGAAGGAGGAGGAAGAAGATGGGCACCATGGAAAGCTTGGGGGATCCCTGGGGCCCCTGAGCCACCAGTTTCTTCCTCCTGATCATTTTCGGTCCAGGGGTCAGTGGGGAGCAGATGTGGTACAAAACGGTGATGGGAAGAGGCTGTGTCCAGGATGGAGAAGGGACCTTGTCCTGCTAAAGGAGAGATCTCCACCCAGCTTTGTACCAACCACCTTGTCCCTAAAAGCTCCTAAAGAACTTTTGGTTCCCTTGAGGTTCCCTCATGCAGCCTGGCAGGTCCTGAGCACCCCAAGATGCTCCAAGCACCCGCAGTCCCCAAATGCTGCATGAGCCTGATCCTGGGGGGATGCAGGTGTTCAGCATCACTTGACAGAGCATCCCTGGTCAGCCAGGATCCAAGGGTACATCCATGACCACAGCCAAGTCAGAGAAGCACCGTGGGGCTCTCATGAGGGCTCTCTGCAGCCACAGTCGGAGGCAAAGCATCTCGCTCCTGGCCTCTTGCTTTAATTGCTCTTTGGCCCCCAGCCACTGATTGCTCACATTTGTGACTGCTTTCTTTGCAGTTCCCTGGCAGCTGCTCAGTTCCCTCCCCTGGTTTTAACCATCCCAACCTCTCCTGATCTCAGATAAAAGACCTTGTGCCCTCGTTGTTGTTGTCAACAGGTTAAGCCCCAAAATCTCCATCCTCGAGGTGGCAGCTGAAGTCCCTCCAACTCACTGCAGCAGTGGGTTGGAGCACTGGAGTTGTTCCAGGTCTCCTTGGCTCTCTGGGGCTGATGCTGTGCCTCTCAGAGCTGGTCAAAAGATGACACCAGGAGCATCCCAGCCCCAAACTGGGGTGAAATGTTAACCCATGGATCAGCTTAGTGCCATCTGCTTGGCTCTGCGGCCAGACCCAGCCAGCTCAGGGAGGACCAGCCCATTCACCTCAATGTGCTGTTCACCCTGAACCCTAAGGATGGCACAGCTGCAGCCATAATGCCGATTATTTCATCTTTGATAGTCAGAGCGGGCAGAGCCAATGCATTTGTCAGCTCTGCAGAGCCTCTCCTTCAACAAATGAATATTGTGTGGATGGTGAAACCAGTCTGCTGTGGGTTTTCCAGTGGGCTCTGCTCCAAGATGTGCAATAAAGTGAGGAGCTTGGCCACAACATCCAGGCAACGCCACTGCTGAAATCGCCATTCCCACTGCCAGGGACATCCCAGGGTTGGGACAGGGCTTTGTGGGCACAAAGGATGCTGATGGTGAGGAAACACATCGGCAGGAGGGGTACAGGAGCTGACTCAGCTCGCGGATGTCTTTATTTGAACTCTAGTACGGTTGGACAGGTAGAGGCATGCGAACAGGACAGACAGAAATGGGAGTAGTATTGCCTTGATCACAGAGATATGTAACAGCATTAGAAAGACACTGACCCTTCCAGGCCAGCTGGGTTCACTCCACCTCAGCCACCGATCGCTTCCCATCCCCATCCCTGTGCCCCAACAGACCCACTCACCCCCTTCATCCTCTGGGGTCTGCACCTTGGGGTGAGCACCCATGGGAGGGGGGTGATGGGGCAGCCACCTGCTCATGGCACCTCAAATGGAGCCTTTGAAGCCCCAGAGAAGAGTCCCCAGCGGCTGTGTGATGAAGGAGGGGTCAGAGCGTGGATGGTGATGTCCCGGTGAGGCTCCAGAGCCGGAGGAGCGAGGTGCATCCGAAAGCAACGGGCAAGGGACAGGGGGCAGCCCGGGGGTGCACTGGGGACATGGGCAGCGTGTATGTGGCAGGGCTGGCAGCAGGCAGGGGAGCGGAGCCACCCCCAGCACCCCGACCTGGTCCCATGGCTCTGCAGCACCTCTTGGGGGGGGACCCGGCTGCCAACCCCCTGCCCCGGCCACAGAGCTGGTGGCTGGAGCTTTGGACTTCTGTGGCGGGCAAGGAAAGCTCCTCTGGGAGAGCATCCCTGGGGGCATGCATGTCCCGACCTTGGGAAGAGCATCTCTTGGCCTCAGGTAGAGCATCTTCCTTGGGGAGAGCATCCCTTAGTCTTGGGGAGAGCATTTCCTTTGGGGAATGCATCCCTCAGCCTCAGGGAGAGCAACTCCCTCGGAGAATGCATCCCTTGTCCTTGGAGAGAGCATCTCCTTCAGGGAGAGCATCCCTCAGCGTTGGCAAGAGCATCACCCTTGGGGAATGCATCCCTCGGCCACCAGGAGAGCATCCCTGGGGGAATGCATCGCTCAGCCTTAGGAAGAGCATCCCTTGGCCTCAGAGGGAGCATCCCGGAGCCTTGGGGAATGCATCCCTTGGGCAAAGCATCCCTCATCCTCAGGGACAGCATCCCACCACCTTGGGGACAGCATCCCTCAGGGTACGCATCCCTCTGCCTCTGAGAAAGCATCCCTTGGGGACAGCATCCCTCAGGGACGGCATCCCTCACCGAGGTGCTGCCTGCATCCAGCCAGAGCTCAGGAGAAGGTGACCACCTCACCCTGGGGGTAACTGGAAGAGAGGACATCTTGGCAGGTATCTGCAATTAAAGACACAAGGATTAAACACATTAGACACGGCTTTCATCAGCTGATGTGGAGAAACAGAACAGCGAGAGTGAGATTGAGCTTCCAGGGGACCAAACATTGCAGGGTGAAGAAACCAGGGTAGCTACAAAGTGAAATGGTTTTCTGCAGAGGGATAAAATGCTGCTATTCCGTCCGTATATCGGGAAAAATGTTTTACAAAGCCTCAGAAAGGACCCAGAGATGGAAACCTGGGAAACAACGTGGAGTCAGGCTGATTCTGGGGGTCAATATGATGGGCAGAGGAAAGAAGTTGTCTCTGCTGCAGCCCTCTCCTGCAGAAAGCCGCTCTTGACAAAAACTTCCCGAGCCAGATGTCCCAGAGCCAAGCCTGGTGCATTAATATCCCACAGTGTTTTTCCTTGTCCCTCTCATTTGTTATCATTGAATTAATTACCACTGATTGGAGCTCTGAGTCACAACACTGCCTCTCCCCATGTGCCAGGACCCAGCTTCCAGGCGAGGGGCCATCAGAGAGGGAGACAGTGCCTGATCCACCCGATTAGGCATGGAGCTGCCCTTTCTACCCAGGGATTTGGCTGCAACCCCCCCCCCCCCCGCCAGCTCCTGAGCAGGGCTTTGACCCAACTTTCCCCTCTGAACACCAAACACAGCTCTGAAAACATCTCATTTTCCCCAAAAGAAAGGTCTCATCACCTATTGAGCATCGCTGCACAGCTTGGATGAGCAGCATCCAGATGCAGAGGCTTTGCAAAGCCACACATCCAGGGAAAAACCCTTGGGATTAAAAGTCCCTCAATCCCAGGGCTTGCAGACGTCCCCACATATACAGCTGCCAAAAGGACTGGTTTGGGAGACCCATCACCATCCCCCAGCAGCAATATAGGGACCAGCAGGAAGCGGCTGCTGCAAAACCTCCCCACTCCTGGTTCAATCACTTCTGCGAGCAGCTAAAAGCTCTTGGCAGAGCCTGTGGCCTGCTCGAAACACTCCCCATCAGGTCGATTGATCATCCAGGGACACGACTCGGCTTTTAACTCCCATCTCCTCCCTGTTCAAAGCCATTTTGTGCGTGAGCTCGAGCCCTGCTGCCCTCAGCCCCCAGGGACCTGCCTTGGAAAGCAGCTTCCGAGCCCCGGAGAAAATTAGCACCACTAAAAATAAATAACAACAGCAGAGAGATTCTGTTCTCGTTGTTAAATCACTGCCCCCCAGACAAAGCCACCACGGGAAAACCGCCCTCCTGCCTCACCTTATTGCTCCTAGCTCCAGCAGCAGGTTCCAGCCCGGAGAGCATCCTTGCAGTGCACAGCACCTTCCTCAGGCTCAAGCCATTCCCCTTGGCCTGTCCCTACAGGCCCTTGTCCCAAGCCCCTCTCCAGGTTTCCTGCAGCCCCTTCAGGCACTGGAGCTGCTCTCAGGTCTCCCCTTCAGGAGCCTTCTCTTCTCCAGGCTGCCCCAGCCCAGCTCTCTCAGCCTGGCTCCAGAGCAGAGCTGCTCCAGCCCTCGCAGCATCTCCATGGCCTCCTCTGGCCTCGCTCCAACAGCTCCACGTCCCTCTTGTGCTGCTGCCCCAGAGCTGGATCAGGGCTGCAGGGGGGGTCTCCCCAGAGCACAGCAGAGGGGCAGGATCCCCTCCCTGCGCTGTGCTCGCTCTGGGGGTGCAGGCACACACTGCTGGGTTTCACACAGTCCCACTTTCCCCTGACAAGCATCTCCCCAAACACCCTCAAGCACTGCATTCACAGGCTGCCAGCCTCCAGCTGCTCCAGCACAATGTTTGGGTAGGTCCTACATTAACTCCTCTTGCTTTGCCAATGCACTTGCTTCTGGTTTTGCCTTCTTTTTCTTTCCCCCCACATTGTTTGCAGACAAGAGGCTCAGGAGCTGCTGAAAGAGGAATCACCAAAAACCAAAACACTCCTGCGGGGATGGCTCCCATGGTCACCTCCCCAAGGCTTCCCTGGGCCACCCCAGGACACTTTTCAGGTCCATTTCCTTCCACCTCTGACACAGGAGGGGTTGGAAGAGCCAGCAGTGCCTCACGGGGCAGAGCATCCCACTGTGGGAGTCAAACACCTCCCAGCCCACATCTGCATCTCCCACAATGCCCATCTCCATGGACCACATAACAATGGAGGATGTCAGGATGATGGAACGAAAGCCAGTGGCCACCTGCACCTGTGAGGACCAGAGATGCTACCCTGGGGGGCTGCACATTTACAAAGCCACCTCTCACCTTGGACATCATCTGCACAAGCCAAGGGCTGGTCCCCAGCCTTGTGTTGGCGCGGTGTTGCCATTGGGCTGATTCTCTTCCCACAGAAAGCCAAAGGATTATACGTTCCATGGCCACCAGGACATATTCCATACCCCAGCCTGTCCCACATGAGGGGAAGAGCATGATCCACTCCCCAGCAGTTAGCAAAACATTTTCCAAGCCTCCATATACCTTCTCATGGGGGAAAAGCATAAGAATCCCATCTCCAGTGGAGGCTGGGGCACAAAGCCCCATCCAACCTGGCCTTACGGTTTTCCACACCAAGCAGCCAGCTCCCGTGTTTGGATGAGCTGCTTTGGGAGCCCCATGGGGAAAAGGAGAGGATGGGGTCTCTTGGGATCTGTGGCTGAGTCTGCTCCAGGTTAAGTAAGAGACTGGGAGCTGGGAGGCACCTATTTATAAGCTCAACTGCATCTTATTTTGCATCTGCCTCTGCTCTCCCTGTTCCTCGTCAGCATGGGCAAGGGATGGGGTTGCTATTTATTCTACATTGGGTTTTATTGTCATCAAATAAGCACTGAGGATTTTTCCTGGCAGTGCTGGGGAAGCCAGAACCAGGCTGCTTCTGGGTAGAGCAATTACTCTCTTGACATCTTCACCTCCCGCCCGGCTGCCTGACAGGCCTTTCTGTTTCCTCAGCTCTTTCAGGCATCTCCTGAGAAACAGAGCAGTTGTTGCACCAATAACAATTAATATTTGCATGTAACCCGGGATGGCAGCGCAGCCTCCACGCAGCGCCGGGGCTCCGAGCCTTCCAGGAGGAAGAGAGAAGGGCAAAGCTGCTGCTGAAGGGGGAAACTGTCCCCAAATCCCTCCAAATCCACAGGACGAGGCTGCTCTGGTGTTACTCCTTGCACAACTGCTCTGTGCACTGGGGCTGGATCGTTGTTCCAAAGTGCTGCTGGGCTCAGCAGACACACACAGAGAGGGATGCAAGGACTCAACATCAGGGCAGCAACACCAACATCATCCCAATGGAACATCTCTGATCCTGCTGTTGAGCATCACGTGCATCTGCCGCCATGATGGGAAGAGGACTACAGGGCACTAAAACTGCCCCTGGTACCACACTGCTGGGCAATACACTATACACGGGCAAGGGGCACATATATATCATAGAATCAGACTGGTTTGAGTTGGAAGGGACCTTAAAGCTCATCCAGTTCCAACCCCCTGCCATGGGCAGGGACACCTTCCACTAGAGCAGCTTGCTCCAAGCCCCGTCCAACCTGGCACCATGCTATATATATGGTATTCACCATGCTTTATCCGCATGTTCCTACTCAATCACAGCATCCCACTGGGAACAAAACAGCAGATCAGACCCAACACACTCCCTCCATCCCATGGGAAAGCCTCTTCTCCAGGCTGGTGAGCTCACTGCCCCGACAGTCACTGCACACCAGTTGATTTTTGGGGGGCGGGGGGGGGGGGGTGCTAAATGCCATTTTAGGACTTGGGCATAAATCAAGCACCCTTCCTTTCTCTCCCTGCTTTTCCCCTTAGCTGGAACGTGTGCTCCTCGCCAGATCCCTAAACATAGATTAGTGGCTGGGAGGATATTCGGGGGAAGTATCGTATATTCTTGCTCTATTCTTATCCTATTCTCTAGGCAGCCAATTTTGGCCGCTGTTTGAGATAAAACCCTGAGCTCCAGAGATATTTAATGGTCTGCTCTTCTGTTCCGCTACAGCTCCTCACAGAGTGCTATCCAAGAGGGGATTAACCGCTGCCAAGTCGCCCCCAAAACCAACCCAGACCCCACCTAAAAATAACAACATGCTGTTTTCCCCCTCCTGCATCCCCCAAATCACTTGCTCAGAAGGCGGCGGGGAGGAAGAGGGACAAGATGCGATGGGTTTCTCAACAGTTTGGTGCCTCCCACTGAAATCCCTCTGTCTCCCATTCGGGGCTGGGTTGGTTTAGAGGAGCTTTTTGCACATTAGTCATCCCTTCTCCCGAGTTGCATAACGCCACTGCTAAAAATTGCCTCCTACCGGCTCCATGTCAGCTCTCACACTCAAGCCTCTTCGCTCTGATGGGGAATGAAGGGGGTTTGGGGGTCCACCGAAGGTTTTTCCACATGGAGCAACCGGCCCCAGTGTTTGGATGAGCTGCTTTGGGAAAGGAGAGGATGGGATCTCTTGGGACCTGTGGCTGTGGATCTGCCCCAGGGTTAATCCTCTGCTTCCAAGAGACTCCAACCCCAAAGTCTGAGGCTCTTGATGTGCTGCTTCTGCAAGAGACAGGGCAGCAGCGCAGGGTTTTCATGCCTGGCTCATCCCCAAAGTCAGTGCATGACCTTGGTTAAATCATTTATGATTCAGAGACCACTGAAAGCAACCAGGGTGACCTTCCCTCTTGCATGGGCTGGGGCTATTCCAGCTCCTCCTGCTTTGAGAGGAGCAGCTCCCAAGGGCAGGATGTGCCAGATAAGCATCAGTACAGTGCTACCCTACTCACCCCTTCACCCAGTTCATGGGGGTTTGGGGGGATTCAGGAGCCTGGAAAGCTGCCCAACTGTTAGAGGTGGGAATACCTTTTAATTACAGAAATCCAAGGAATGCAGCTACACCAATGCACATCATCAACCCGGGTGCTGCTGGCAAGGGGTGTATCAGTACCATGGCACAGAAACCACCACAGGACACCCTGGGCAGAGGATGGATGCTCATCCTAATTACTCCCTGAATCCAACCAGAATCCAGCTCCAGCACCTGGTCTATGTGGTGCTGAGCTGCCGCCATCAAACCCCATAATCCAGCTCACAGCACCAAGGGGTTTTGCCTGCTTTTCTGCTTCCTTTCACCTCTGGCTGCTCTGCTCCCATCACTGAGGCAGGGGAAGGCAGGGAGGAAAGAAGAAAAGCAAAATAAAAGGCAAGTGCTTGTTGTTGGCCCCGTGTAGGGCTTGGAGGGGGGTGTTTTGGAGATGTGGTGACTGGCTCCTCCTGGCAGCTCCTTCAACTCAGTAGGGAAGAAATAAACCGAGCCAAATGAAGCACTCAACGCTTCCTCCTTGTGTAGCATCTCTTGCACTGTGCCTGCAAGGAGTTTTACTGCAGGAGGCTCCCGGTGTTCACTGTTGTCTAAACAGAGGGAAACTGAGGCACTGGGAGCCTGGGAAGGAGCAGGGGGATCCTGCCTATGGGATCTGTCAAAATGCAGCTCAGCTCCTTCAAGGTGCAGGGAGCAGTCATCCACCAAGGGGATCCTCACACTGCAGCATCCCCTGAGCACCAGCTCTGGGTTGGCCGTGATGGAGGGGAAGGGTAAGAGCCCCAGAAAGCTCCTGGGGCTTTTGTTATTCTAAAACACAACCAAAGGTAAGCTTTGCTCCCCATCCTCTGACTGAAAGTCCCCAGGCTCCAGCACCACTGAGGTGGATGCACTCAGAGCAAGGAAAGAGGCCAAGAAAGCAGGAGGAAGTCAGTCAAGAGCAGGGCTGCACCCACCAACCCAGCTCCCTTCAGCCACCCAAGACCCAGATGCCTCCAGAGAGGCAGAATTGGGATGATGGAGCTGGAAATTCTATTGCCAACAGTGCTGGGCTGATCCCCAGGGTGAGCACAAGGCAGGGGGGGGATCCTGCCCCTCTGCTGTGCTCTGGGGAGACCCCCCCCTGCAGCCCTGATCTGCTGGGACAGCAGCACAAGAGGGACGTGGAGCTGTTGGAGTGAGGGCAGAGGAGGCCATGGAGATGCTGCGAGGGCTGGAGCAGCTCTGCTCTGGAGCCAGGCTGAGAGAGCTGGGCTGGGGCAGCCTGGAGAAGAGAAGGCTCCTGAAGGGGAGACCTGAGAGCAGCTCCAGTGCCTAAAGGGGCTGCAGGAAACCTGGAGAGGGGCTTGGGACAAGGGCCTGCAGGGACAGGCCAAGGGGAATGGCTTGAACCTGCCCGAGGGGAGACTGAGCTGAGCTCTTAGGCAGAAGCTCTTCCCTGTGAGGGTGCTGAGGCGCTGGCACAGGGTGCCCAGAGAAGCTGTGGCTGCCCCATCCCTGGCAGTGCTCAAGGCCAGGTTGGACACAGGGGCTTGGAGCAAGCTGCTCCAGTGGAAGGGGTCCCTGCCTGTGGCAGGGGTTGGAGCTGGAGGAGCTTTAGGGTCCTGTCCAGCCCAAACCAGTCTGGGAACCTCTGAAATGAGCCAGAACTCAGGGGACCGCAGGTTTTGCTCCAGTTCAGGAATATCACTCAAAATCATCCCAAAACCCAACACGTGATCAAAAAGCAGCAGTACTCCAGGGAGTTGGGCACTTCAACCACATCCTGCTGACAATGGGGATGACCCAGTTCAAACCCAGCTCCCATCCCCATGGGGATTCTCTCCATAGCACCCTGCATCCATCTCAAAAGAGGATGCATCCCTCCCATCCATGTAGGCATTGTTTTGTTGCAAGTCTCTCATTCTCCCACTATTCAACAGGAGTGGCACTTCCCCAACCACTCCTAGGGATCCATATTCCTCTCCCCACCACCTCCCAGCTCCTCATGGAATCATCCATATCTATTTGCCAAACCTTTATCCCAACCTACTTTTTCTCCCCACACCCAGGCCAGGGCCCTAGAACCTCCATGGTCTGGTTTTCATGGATGCCAAAGCCACACTGAACCCCATAACCATCCCTGGGGTCGGACAGAGAAGCAGACACAAGAAGGGAAGGAGCAAGTGTGATTTAGGCAGAAAAAGGCACAAAACAGAGGGGAGCTGCTGCTGGGCAGGGAATCGAGGTTTATTCATCTGTTGCCCCCAGAAACCTGAAGCTGTTTTTAAAACTCGGAGTTAAAGAGACCTAAAATGATACGAACTCAGCCATTTCCAGCACAATGATCTATAATTGCATGAGTCAACGCGTCCTCCCTGCATCTCTACCACCCTTTAACCCAAGCGCAAACAGCCCACGGGAAGGAGGGCTCGACACCAGAGGGAATCGCATGGGTTGGCCCAGTTTATTTAGGATGAGTAAAGGGGAGGGGGGAGAAGGGAAAACCCCACCTGCTCCAGGGATTGTCCCAAACACATGGAGAGGAGACAAGTTCAACGGAGACGTTACGCGTCCTGCAAACCAGGCAGGGGGAGCACGGCGACAGCGCAGGGCTGGATCGGATCAGAACCCGCTTCTCAGGGCTGGAGATGTCCCAGCTCGGTCTCCTGTGGGCACGGGCAGCGCCGCGGAGACCCGGTGTCACCGGGGAAGGGGGGGGACAGAGCGACACGACACGGCAAAGCGGGATCCGGGCGGCGCGTTAGAGGATGGAGGGGACGGGAGAGCAGGGACGCCGCAGAGGACAGGGAGAGCTGCAGTGGGACGTGAGGGGAGCCAAGCCCACCGTGGATCCTGCCACGCCATCTATGCTGCTTAGGCTCCGGGATTTTCCATAGCCTTGGTGAAGAAAACGGGACAGGTTAGAGCCGAGCAGCCTCCTTCCTAAGGCTCGGAAAGCAAAGAGCACCAGGGTGAGCATCGCCCAGCCCCGCACCCCAATTCAACCCCCGAAAGAGCAATCAAGAAGGGTTTATTGAGGGCAGCCAAGCTTCTGGGATCATCCAGACCTTCCCCTCCCTTGCCCTCAGCTCCCCCAAGCAGCGCCAGCCAAATCCAGGACTCCGGAGTCGCTGATGCTGGGAAACCAAACCGTTCCTGGGGGTGTTGGGTTTGGTTTCCCAAATTGCTCTGAATGAGGAATGAATCTGGGGGGTTTGTGGGCTGAAGCAAATGGGGAAAAGCAGCAGAACTCAAACATGGGATTTGGAAGGAGTTATTCCCCCGGCTCCCGTTTTTAAGCCGGCTGTAGCAGCAAGCTGCTGCTGACACCTTTCTGCATGGAAAGGAGCAGGTAGATGCACTCATGATTTTCCATGAGAAACTGCATGAAAGAGCAGATATTTCTATTGCTTTAAGCACAAGAGCCCTTCCCACCCCCCACAAAGAGCCAGAAATTGCTCCAGCTTTTATTGGAAAGCAACAGCCAGAACAAATGCTCTCACAAGTCAAAAGCCACTTGTCTTTCTGGACAGAAACTACCTATTTGCAGTGAAAATTGGCTTTTTAGGTCTCTGCAGCAGCCCTGTTAAGACATGAGCCCCGAGAGCTGGATCGCTGCGGCTTGCAGGGACAGCTCTGCTGCCCAGATACGGAAAGATAAGGATGGTCCCATCCGGGATGATCCCAACCACCCTGCACCGTGCTGCATCCTCCTGGGATGAGCGAACCCAGCCGAGCCTTTGCCTTCCTTGCAAGCACCAGCGAGCGCCGGAGCGAGCGGGTGCGTGGACACGGTCGGGGGGGGGGAAGGAGGGAGGCGGCTCCCTGACAGCAGAAAAACAAGGTGATGGATGGCCCCTTCGGCAGTGCCGAGCTTGGAAACCGGCCCCGCATCCCCCCGGGGACTTCGTGGCGCGTCCTCAGGTTCTGCTTCCATGCAAAGGCACCGACAGTGGGAGCTGGAGCGGCTGAGGAGGTTTTAGGCTTGGATCAGGGATTAACGCTCACGGCATCACCCCCGAGGAGGATGCTGAGACATGAGCATCGTCTGCAAAAGGCTCCAGAGCCCTGTCCCTTTAAATCTGGTTTTTATCCCCTTTTAATACCTTTTCCCTAACCATTTCCCAGCCGCAGCAGCCGTCAGGGATAACCCAGCCCCCATGTCCAGGGCACGGAATGCTGCCTGCCTAAACCTGTTGCTGACTTCAGCAAAGCTTTTCCTCTCCCCACATTGGAAGCAAGAGCAGAATCAGGCCCCAGAGAAGAGAAGAGCAATTTCCTTATTTCCTTTTTGGCATGAATCCACACAGCAAGTGAGGAGGGAAGCCAGCGCAGCACTGAGCCGGTGGGAGCAGGGGATGTTTCCCACTGAGGATGCTTGCAGCTGATGCAAGGAGCCGTTGCTCCTCAAATAACCCCCAAAAACCTCTCTCGGGCTCATCCTTCCGCAAGCCTGGCTCTTTTCAAAGGAGCACAGAGCCTTCTTGAAAAGCTCACGCATTCCCCTGCCACCCTGAGTCCATACAATGGGAAGCAATTGTGCCAAGATGCAACTGGTCCCTGAAAGCTTGGGGTTGTGGATGGATCCAGCACCCAAACAACATCAGTTTGGCAGAGAGATGTTACAGGGCCTGCTGGCAATGCAAGGACCCGCTGATGTGATTGAGCACTTTATAGGGATGCTCTTTGCCCTCTTGCTCAGATCACTGCATAGAAAAGGATGGCAATGGGCATAGGAACAGGGCCAAAGTCCTGCTGCCAGGTTTGATTAAGTCTCGAGCATCGCAGTTTGGGGTGGCATTTCACAAAGATGCTCGATTGCCCCAGGGTCTCTCTGTAACAGGACTCCGAGGGCAAACCCGCCCCAAGCGCAACACTTCATCTTCTCCTTCAATTTATTCCTAAACCACACTCATGGGAGCAGCTGGGAAGGAGCTCAGGGCTCCAGTCCTCAATGCCACCAAACCCAGGGCCAGCTGCCACCATGGACTCAAGCAAAGTACTAGAGAGTTGCTGTGCTAATGGCCTCCAGTGCTGTTCCTTAACGGAGCCGGTATCCCAGTAACTCACATAGGTGCCAACTGAGGTCACTGGAATTGCTTTATATAGGGGTTTGTTGCCAAGGAGCCGTATAGAGGCATCTTCTGAGCAGAGCAGTGGGGCAATGCCGTGTTGCCCACCAGCAACCGCTCGCACGTGCACGCTCACATATGCTTTGAGCCAGCAGCAGATGGGGACAGGGTAATGCAAGCAGAAGCATTGCCCAGGAACGCCTGTGCTTGTTGATAACAACGGCCTGGTGCTCAGCTGTGTGTGCATGCACTCACACGTGTGTTCCCGTGCAAACGTGGGCTTGTCCTAGCTTCATTCCCCCCTCCCTAACCCAAGCATCACTCACATGAGCATCCTCGCGCTCGAGCCCACACTGCTCAAGCCACATGCTGGTCACAGCCCTGCACTAATAGCAAGCAGCAGACTAAAAATCAGCCGTGTGATGCTTTGGGGTTTGGCAACCAAGCCAAAAATTGCCACGTTGCCATGCTGAATGTGCAGTCAAAGGGAGGTGCTGCAAGAGCTGACCTGGAGGAGAGTAAATCCCCTTCCTTCCCTGTAACCCCGTTGCCTGTGGCTCCTCTTGAAATCACAGAATCCCAGATTGGTTTTTGTTGGAAGGGCCCTTACAGCTCCTCCAGCTCCAGCCCCTGCCACGGGCAGGGACCCCTTCCACTGGAGCAGCTTGCTCCAAGCCCCTGTGTCCAACCTGGCCTTGAGCACTGCCAGGGATGGGGCAGCCACAGCTTCTCTGGGCACCCTGTGCCAGCGCCTCAGCACCCTCACAGGGAACAGCTTCTGCCCAAGAGCTCATCTCAGTCTCCCCTCAAGCAGGTTCAAGCCATTCCCCTTGTCCACTCTGGTTTCACTCACTACCTTTTCCCTAGAGCATCATAACCAGTCTCAGTGGCATGGGGGATGATGGACTCATCCTACCTCCATATCCCTCCACCTAAGCAGAGGACAGGGACTCATGTGCCAAGACAGACCCATCCCAATGTGTCTGGGCCCCAGTAGGACACATTTTAGGGGACTGCTGAGCAGACCTTGAGTACTGAAGGGAAATAAAGGGTCTGGATATGTCACCAGCAACAAGGGAGCAAGGAAGCAGCAAGAGGGACAAGAAACACATGCCACACAGCAATCCACTGCAATTCAGCTTTATCTTCTCTAAGGCCCATGTCCAAGGGGTGGTGGGCAGGGGTAACTTCTCTCTTTGAGCTGCTCCAGTGAAACCAACCACTGGAATTGGGCTTGAACCATGATGGATGCTGAGATCTGCAGCATATTCCTGAACCAACTCCAGCTCCTGATTTCCACAGCTTGTACAGACATCAGTACCTGTCCCAGGATCTGACAGATGGCCATCAGCAAGTCGGGCTCAGAACCAAGCTCATCTCAATTTGCAGAGCTGCCAACATCCCAGTACCAGAACAAACAGCCTCAGCAGGAGATAAATCAGGATGAGGGAAGAGGCTCTTCCATGGCTCCCGACAGCTGGGCGCATGAGGCTGCTTTGCCCCGCTCATCACCTCTGGTCACCACTAACCCTGACCACACTGGAGCATCTCACAGGGAAGACATCATCCCTGAGCTTCCCTGGAAGCATCGCACCAGTCCATCCCCAACAGCCCAAGCATCCCCAGCAATGTTACAGCAACAAACCTTTGAGGGCCTCCAAAGCACCAACAACACGAGCCAACAGAGCTTGGTATGCAGCTCAGACACAACACATCATCTCTTCCCCTCCCTGGTCCCAGATATTGAGGTTCCCTCTTCCCAAAAGGTGTCATGCATCACTCATGCCACTCTGGACACCAGATCCACCTTTCTCCAGGTGAAAGACCATTTCAGCAAGGTGGGGGTAAGTGACCCATGTCAACATCTGGTTTTAATGATGACATTTGCAGGAAAGACACCAGAACAAGCCAAGAAAGATCACCAAAATGCATTTTTTAATAGCTGCTGCCACCAGGCAAGGAGAAGAACCTGCTGGTCTCCTGCAACTGACTAATGTGATTCGGGAGGCCAGCAAAAGCAGCACTGGATCCTCAGCTCTTAGATCTACTCTACTTGTTCTGACTTCAGCAGGACCAAGCTGAAATGCTTCAGTTGAAGGGAAGCCTGACTTGAGTATCTTGTAAGGATGAAGATCAGCACTGCCTTTCATCCTTCTCCTTCATCCTTTCCAGTTCAGCATCCCCCCAGACTGGAGCAGGACCAGAGCCCCCTCACCCCTTTCCATTAGCAGGCATTAAGAGATGAACTGCACAGGAAAAGACACTTCCAGGAAAAACATGAGGCATTTCAAGGCAATATTTGCCTAGCACCCTCCTGCCCAAAGATGAGCAAAGCTTTGCGTTTCTTCCCTCTTCCTAAGGGATGAGGTTGTGCAGGGATGCCAAAGGGAATTCTTGATTTCCCTTGAAGAAGCAACCAATTTGCTTCTACTAATGGAATAAATGTGGTTGCCCCCAAACAGCTCCCTGTGTCCCAGAGCCCATCTTGCCTTTACCATCCCAAGCAATGCTATAGCAACAAACCCTTGAGGGTCTCCAAAACACCACCACCACGAGCCAACAGGCCTGTATGTGCAGCTCAGAGATGCTGCACATCATCTTTTGTCCTCCCTGGTCCCAGCTCCCATGCCCCATTCCCTGTGAGATACTGGGGTGATGGTACCAAGGAGGTAGAGGTAGGTCTTCATCCCACACCACCCTGGACACAGAAGCAAACTACAGAGCTAAAGAACTGAGCTGTGTCTTAAGAGTTATCCCAGCATTCGAGGGTGCAGCTGGATCTTGTGGGTGAAGGTGGGGACTGGATTTACCCTCCCGGGGGCTGGGGTGTTGGGAGTCAGGCCCAGGGCACGCTCAGTGGTGGGGCAGAGAAGGCTGGAGGCCGGTTGAAGGGATCAGGCTGAAGAGGAGATTGCTTTGTCATGAGAAAGAAGAGTTTTGTGTTTTCCTGACTCCTCTCCCCCACAGTTTCCCATTGGAAACCTCAACACTTAACTCTCACTTTCCAAACCCAGAGGAGACAGCCCTGCTGGCAGCCCGGTGCTTTTGGCAAGGCAGCACTTGACACATCGCGGCTCCCCACGCTCGAACCCACCAGAAGACATCAGAGGGGAAAAGGAAGGGAAAAGCCTGTGGATTCTTTTCCCTGCTGAAAGCCTTTCGACCACCTTCAGTCCCAGCCCCAGGACAGATGCCCCCTTCACACCACCCTAAGATGGGTGATTGAAGCCCAGTGGGAAGAGTTGGAAGGACAGGAGAAGCTGGAGCACTGAGGAGCAAAGGGACAGTGCTGTCCCCAAGGAGGGCAGTGCCACCAGCCTGGGGTCACAGACCCCAAATGGTGACAATAGGGGAGGGGAACTTGGGGGATCAGAACTTGGGGGAGCAAATAGCAGAAGTATAGAGCTAGCATAGAGAGAGGTGGTGGACGGACATGAAGCAGATGGAGAGGCAGGAGGACAAGTGGATGTGGGGAGCAGAGAACAACATCCAGGCAGGCAGATGGACATGAACCACTGTCTTGGGTCAATGCAACAAACCTCCACCTCCCACCTAAGCCGTACCTTTCTGGATGCCTCCATCCGCCGCACAGGAGAAGTCACCTGTGGCCAGCAGGAAGCACGTGGAGGATTTCTTGTTCTTATCCCGGGTGCTGGAACGCCGCATGGGCCGCTTCTCCTCTTCAGTGGGTGACAGTGGCTGCTCCTCATCTGACAGCACCACATTGGCCTCACCGTTCTGCTTAGAGTCTGCAAGAAGGTGGCAGAGACCCATCAGCAGTCGAGAAACCCACAGGATGAGGTGCTTGGGGTGGACAGAAGGGTTTGCTTAGACCATGCAAGGAAGCAGAAAACCACTTTGCAGATGGCCCAAAGCAACACCCACAAATTCAGGTCTCATTCCCAGCCTGGACGTGACAACTTAGAGTGACCAGGGGAGCAGGACCAGGCTAGATCCCAACCCAAGCAGCAAAGAGCAGCTTTTGCTCCTGCTGAGGGTTATATACCCTGCAAAGCCAAGCGGAGAAGAAACACCCCTGGTCTTTGAGATCCACCCACCTCTTTGATGGGAATTAGCTCTCCAATACTCCCACAGCTGAGATAAGGGCTGCTCAGGTTAGTGGTGAAGCGTTAATTGATGGCATCTGACTCTGTGGTTCGTTAGCTGAGAGGATGCGATGCTCGGGGTCTGGCCTGAGCTCCTGGATCGGTGGTGGAGTGAAGGGATAGGGTTGACCTGTTCCTCAAGAGCAGCTGGGATGTGTAGGTATGTGGAAAAGGGAGATTTGTAAAGGAAAACTGCTACGGGGCCTTTGTAGCTCCTTGTGTCCTCACAGGTGAAGGACCATCACTGCTACACACATGTGGCCAGATGTGTGGCTGCTCAGGGCTGAGCTCAGTGAATGCCACATCATTGATGTGACACAACTTAGGACACAACCAG
Organism: Lathamus discolor; assembly: GCF_037157495.1. Taxonomy (NCBI): domain Eukaryota; kingdom Metazoa; phylum Chordata; class Aves; order Psittaciformes; family Psittacidae; genus Lathamus; species Lathamus discolor. Next base: position 4,159,140 of record NC_088902.1, read on the forward strand.
GGTCTTTCCTGTTTCCGTGCTGCAAATTAACTCTCCTGACCTGAAGGAAAGTCTGGCCAAACCCCAAACTTCAGCTCAATGCATGAGACCAAACCATAAAGAGAGAGGATTTGGAGCAGCGCTGACTTTACCAGGCAGGGATGCTGCATCTACTAGAAATTAATGGGGAGGTGGGGTCAAGTCCCAGGGAATATCCACGGATTTATCCTTTTTGCTGAAGCTTGTCCTGGTTTATGGTGGGAGGAAACAAAACAAAATCTACCCCAAAGGCATTACCAGGCTAAGATGGGAAGAGGGCAAAGTGACCTCTGTCAGTGGCAGGAGGAAATGGGCTGGGTAGGGACACTTTGAATCACACTATCGAGATTTCATCTATGCCATCAGGAAAGCATTATTTGGCCTTTACCCCCCTGATCTTAATCTGCAACACCCTGGTCCACCAACACAGCACCCAACACCCAGACACCCAAGGGCCCCAGCCCTTTCTGCACCAAGATCTCATCAACCCAAGAGCTGGGGGCTGTATATCCAGCAGCAGGGCAGCTCTCAGGGGCTCTGGGATACAGGGAACCAAAGACATTGCCTTGGGGGCTCCTCCTGGAGGTCTCCCCCTCCCTCTGCCCCACTTTGGGGGTCTCACCTGACCGTTTCCTCTCAGTTGCCCCCTCCTCTACCGCCAAGGGGCAAGTGTCGCTCTGGGTGCTGTTCCGGGGGGAGTTCTCCTCGGATTTGCAGTAGGTCGGGGAGTCCAGCGGGGCCGGACGGGGTATATGCTTTTTCTTCTTCTTTGGCAGCTTCTGCTTGGCCATGGCCAATGAATAGTACATCCCAAAGTTATTGACAATGACAGGCACGGGCATGGCGATGGTGAGCACCCCAGCCAGCGCGCAGAGAGCCCCCACCACCATGCCCGACCAGGTCTTGGGGTACATGTCGCCATAGCCCAGGGTCGTCATGGTCACCACAGCCCACCAGAACCCAATGGGGATGTTCTTAAAGTGAGTATGGTCGCTCCCACGGGGGTCGGACGTCTTGGCTCCAATCCGCTCGGCATAGTAGATCATAGTGGCAAAAATCAAGACCCCCAAAGCGAGGAAGATGATGAGGAGCAGGAATTCATTGGTGCTGGCCCGGAGCGTGTGGCCCAGCACCCGGAGACCCACAAAGTGCCGGGTCAGCTTGAAGATCCGGAGGATCCGGACGAAACGGACCACCCGTAGGAAGCCCAGTACGTCCCGGGCAGCTTTGGAGGACAGGCCACTGAGACCTACCTCTAGATAGAAGGGCAAGATGGCCACAAAGTCAATGATGTTGAGCAGGTTTTTAACGAAGAGAAGCTTATCTGGACAGCAGATGATGCGAACCAGGAACTCGAGGGTGAACCACAGGACACAGACCCCTTCGATGTAGGTGAGGATGGGCTCCGTCTCCACTTTACGTGTCAGCAGGATGGTCGTGGTGTTGCCAACCACGAGGGTCTCTGTCACGTTGACGTCGATGTTGAAGGCCTCGTGTGTCTCCAGGCAGAAGGTTGTGATGGAGACCAGGATGAAGAAAAGCGAGGCAAAAGCAACTACCTGCAGCAGTAGAAACCACATGGGCCATTAGCTGATTTGGGTCAACCCCTCCTGATCCGGGACAACCTCTCCTCTTTGGAGGAGAGCAGCAATTATGAACCACCCTGACAACAACTTTGGGGCAGCCTGAGACACACCTCTGGTGTCACCTGCCTTCGGTCCACCTCTTCTAACCCCTGCTAGCGAATAGCAATAGTAGGGATGGGAGAAGTCCTCAATCAGTAAAACAAGTGCACCAGCCTCAAAACACCCCAGAGCTAAGCTGCTGCCCCCCACTTCCCCAAGCGTCAGGACTGAAAATGAAGAGGGTTCCCTGGACTGTCCCATGAGTTGACAGCAAACCTCAGTGTCTGGGGCCATCAGTCCAGAACCTTTCTCCAAGTGTTATGATAGGTGCATGGGAAGATGTGCTGGGCTCCAGATGTGGCTGGAGATGTGCCAGAAATGCCAGGGGTTGGGATGAAGGGAGACCTGCAGCACATGGGTTTGGAGCAAGCCTTCACTGGGAACACACATTAAAAGGGGACTTTGAGAGGACTAAGTCAAAGATCTTTCCCTCACTTTCATACCAATGCCCCCCCCAAGGTGAGACATTCACACCATTCACAACTGTGAGGTTTGGGGTCTGGATGTATCAGAGGTGGCCCTTTTGTCCCCTCCCTGCTCCCTAGGAGTCAGGGGTAGATGATGTGCCCACCAATGCTCCCAGCACTGAGAGGGCAGGACAAGGACAAGAGGATAGGCAGAAGTCAGCGACCTGATGATGCCTGGGCCTGGTGTCTCCCGGATACTCCCATTTCTCCCCTATGTCCAACCAGTGAGCCCAGTTGGACTGGATGAAGACCTCCATCCCTCTACATCATCTTCTCCCTGCTTTGCCTCAGATGAGAGCGAGAAGGGGCCAGCAACACACAATGGAAACCTCAGGCTGTGTCAGAAAGAAACCACTTTGTCGTCCCCCTATCAATCCTGCTCAGCCTTCCCAGACAGGATGAGCTCATGATGAGTCCATTATCCATCTGCTCCCAAAAGCCCCCGAGGAAAAGACTCCGATCAGCAAAGCTCTTCTTCTGCCTTCCTCCAGCACAAAAGCGCGGCAGGTTTGGCTTCCCTGAGCGGATCCCGCTCAGCACCCTTTGCTGCTCACACACCCGAGCAGGATGTGACCTTGTGCAGTCGAAGCCACCCGAGTGGCTGCGTTCTGCAGGCAGCGGCACCGAGACACAGCCCAGGTCCTCGGCTGGAGTGAATCAGCAGCAGAGACAGCCTGAGTCACGCTTGAGAGAAACCCAGCCCTGGCCACCAGCAGCAATGTGCCAGCAGCCCTGAGCCTGCCGGGAGCATCCTTGAGGGGTGTCCCCAAGGGCAAACCCATGTGGGTGCAGCACAGAGAGCTTCAGCCCTCCAAGGGTTTTCACAGCCCAGAAACCAAACGTATCCTGGGCTGCATCCCCAGAGTGGGAGCAGCAGGATGAAGGAGGGGATCCTGCCCATCTACTCTGCTCTCATGAGCCCCCACTTGCAGCACTGTGTGCAGTGTTGGTGCTCTCAACATAAGGAGGACATGGAGCTGTTGGAGAAAGGCCAGAGGAGGCCACAAGGGTGATCGGGAGCTGGAGCACCTCCTGTGTGGAGCCAGGCTGAGGACACTGGGGCTGCTCAGCCTGGACAAGAGAAGTTGCAGGGAGACCTCAGAGCAGCTTCCAGGGTCTGAAGGGGGCTACAAGGATGCTGGAGAGGGGCTCTTCATCAGGGACTGTAGTGATAGGACAAGGGGTGATGGGTTCAAAGTGAAACAGGGGAAGTTCAGGTTGGATCTAAGGCAGAAGCTCTTCCCTGTGAGGGTGCTGAGGCGCTGGCACAGGGTGCCCAGAGAAGCTGTGGCTGCCCCATCCCTGGCAGTGCTCAAGGCCAGGTTGGACACAGGAGCTTGGAGCAAGCTGCTCCAGTGGAAGGGGTCCCTGCCCGTGGCAGGGGTTGGAGCTGGAGGAGCTTTAAGGTCCCTTCAACGCAAACCATTCCATGATTCTAAGTTAGGAATAAAGTTTAAGCCAGGCTCTAATTGATGGAGAAACCTCTGGAAGATGATTCTCCAGCCCTGGTGATAGACACCTGCTTGGGCATGTGCTGAGATGCTCTGTGCCCTTCACATAAGACCACACTGGACCACATGCTGTGATGTGGCTCCATTGGGGGCAGCTCCAAAAGCAGCCCTCACCCATCAGCTGTGCACAATTTGGGAAGCAAACCCAACCAAAAAGTGGGATCTCAAAGCAAGACCAGTTTAAGCAGACAAACATGTCCACACATGGCCAAAATAACCCACTTTTCAGCAGAAGGCTGAGCAACATTCCCAGGTTTCCCTGGATGGGGAAGCACAGGAAAACTGGAAGAGTAAAAACTTCAACTCAAGGCAACGGAAGAGGAAAGAAATTACCAAGGAAGAGAGTAAGACCCTGGAACACTGTGGGAATGAAGCAACTGCTGCATGAGCCGTGGAGGTGAGAACTGATTTAGCCCCAGGAGCAAAAGCAGCCTCTAAAAATAGATGAATCAGGTTCACAGCCGGTGCCAGCCATCGTCCCCCTGCAAAGTCAATGGTGCTGCTCCAGTTCTGTGTCAGCTGCGGATCCAACCAGAGATGGCTTAGTGCAGCTTTGGCCTCTGCTCCAAGATCAAGTAACCACCAGTACAGCACTGGAAGTCTCACCAAAGAAACCCTCCACAACCTGCGGGTGATCTACACGATCTCAACATGTGCTCAACGGTTTGAGATGGATGTTCCATGACCCTAGAGGGGGTCACTGGCCTGGAATTCCCAATGGAAGTGAGATTCAGGACCCCACAAGCTGGGCTGCAAAGGGATAATGAGGAGAGCTTGGAAGTAGAGGTGAAATCACAACCAGGGCAGCTTTTCATGGGGAGAAAAGGAGTTTTAAACTCCAACTGGGAGTTTAGGGACCAAATTTCCACTGAGACTGGAAGAGACACAGGAACCAGTGATCCCATGGGATTGATGCTGCAAGGAAAAGAGGCTAAAATCTTGGGGAGGAGAGTTTCTAACCATACACTCACACAGCTGCCAGCTCAGAAGGTGCTGGGAGAGAGGAGCTGGAAGGAGGGAAAGATGGAAATAGCCAGGAGCCAACTGAGTCAGGGCTCAAGGGGCTGCTGCATGGACAAGGAGGAGCGGGGATTGGAGATACACAGCCCTTGAGTCACTGCTGTCAGCACGGAGGGAGAGTGTTCACACACACGACCTGGTACCGCTCTCCTGCCCAGTGCTGGCAGGGTTTGGGAAGACCGGCTCTCCAATGCATCCGCAGGCCAAACGTGGTGGTCAGCAGCACCCCTTCTGCCCCAGAAAGGAATAGGGAGACTCTAAAATGGGGAAGCATTAAAGAAATGCCATTTCAGCCATCCCAAAACACCACAGCAGCACCATGAGAGTTGCACACGCAGAGATGCTCATGGGTTCCGGAGCATCCCAGTGAGGGATGGTGACTCCAAGCCAGCAGCAGCTCCCCACATTAACTGGGTGCACTGGGCAGGATGCACTGCTCCATGCCTCAGTTTCCCCTTTGCCAAGGCAGTTCTAAGCCATTGCAGAGCTATACTGATATTTGAGAGTGGGAAATAGGAACAGAAGAGACTGTGGGGGATCCCACTGCAAGGCCACCATCCCCATGGCAGGACTAAGCTAAGCCTTTACCCTGGAGCAGGAAGAAGGAAGCGGGGAGCTCCCAGCGCAGACTGGTCCCACTCCAACCCAGGGCTCGCATCACAACCTGTTCCCTCTCTGCTCCCTCCAACACACTCCTGCTAAAGCAAATGCCTCTCCAAGAGCAGCTCAGCACACGGGAGAAGCAGAACCAAAGAACAGTGTGAAAAATCTGAGCTGAATTATTGTGCTCGGGTTTATTTTGGGGGTTCTTCCCTGGTTTATTTGGAGCTTTGCACCACTCAGAGCATCTCTCCGAGGTGATGAGCCCTCAGGGATGGGCAAAGGATCAGGTAACCCCTTTAAAACAAGTTAAGCTCTTGCTGGCCGAGCATCCTCTGCGTGTGTGTGTTGCTTTTGTGTTAGCAGCAAAAACACTGCCTTGACAAAATGACCCCCTGCCCTGTGTGCTGTTGGTGGGTGTGAAATGCCTGCAGGATTTCTTACCATTGAGGGCTTTTTTTACACCTCTAAATACATCCAGAATTCATTTCAAGCCCAAATGCCTTGATGTGTGCATGTGGTGGATTGATAAACTGTGTGATGGGGGATACACATGCAGGGATGGGATGGGGTGGGGATGGGATAGGTGGGGATGGGGGGGGGGTCAGTGGGCAGCACTTTGGGAATGATCTAAAAGTAGCTGGGAGAGGAAACACAGGCACAGAATAGTGCCTAGGCCAGGCTGGGAGCCCAGGGATGCGCCTGGTTACGTGGGATACATCCTGAGTGTGTCAGTGTCTGTGGGTAGGGACTGTCTGCATGGCCAAGGAGGGTCATGGGGGGGGGGGGGGTGTCTGTGCATGTACGTGCTCCTCTGTGTGTGTACCCGGTGTACCTGGTCCTCAGGGATGTGTGAAGATGGGGGGGGGGGGGGGGGGGCGGTATTTGTGTGTTACTGTGGCTCAGAGCCTGTGCTCACACTTGCTGATGGGCACCGCATGCTGCATGTGGACAGCATTGATGCGGTGATGGTGGGGACCAGGGTGCGGGGACCAGGGTGCTGGTGGGGTGCAGGGAAAGGTGCTTGTGTAGAGGCACAGGGTGTCCTCTGGCGCTGCTGATGCTCTAGAAGAGGAGCACAAGCTCCCTAGGCATAACCATGAGGATTCCATCTGCTTCAGGACCTGAAGGGAGCCAGCAGGCACCCTTCTCCCCACTCCATACCATTAGATGTGGCTTTGCACACAACCCAGTGAGAGGAATCCAAGCAACCCTGCCTGTCCTGGAGCATCCTGAAACTCCAGCAGGACTCAGCCTTGCCAAGGACTCTCCCTGACAATCCCTCATCTCTGTGTGCCCAGGAGGCGGGCAAAGGGGGAAAGGGATGGGTTTGCTCCCAGTTTCAGACCAAATGCGATGCACTGGGAGGGGATGGGGAAACGATGGAAGAGATGTCCTGTAGGATGAGGTATGGCCCATGTGCCCCATCGTGGGAGGGGGATGGCTATGGTGGGGCCCACTAGCAAAGTCCATCTCACCCATGGGGATGGAGAGACGAAGACACAACCCCAGGATCTTCCCATCCCACCTTCCCACTGTGTTTCAGGAGCTTACCCTTGCCGCCTTGGATGAGTAGGGATCCTCAAAGAGCGCCCACATCCTGGGCTGCCAATTCCGACAGCAGCCAGCCCCTCCGGCAGCCCCCGCTGCACCTGGGGGCCTGTCATCCATGCCCAGGCGTTGCAGGGCCATCTCCCTACCCCCTTCCTCTTCAGGCTCCTCTCCCCCAGCCCCTCCACCAGGCTCAGGACTCTCGAAGATGTCCAGGGCCTCTTCAGCATCGCGGTGCTGGCGGTAGGTCATCCAGCAGCACGGCTCCACGTCCGTCTCATCGATGCCCCAGTAGGTCAGCTCCTCCTCGAAGAGGGGTCCACAGATGTCCGCAGGGCAGTGCAGCTTCCCGGTGCGGTAGTAGTTGAGCACATAGGAGAAGATCCCGGGGTGACGGTCGAAGAAGAACTCATTGCTTTTCCCATCAAAGTCAAAGTTGCTCTGGGCATCGGGGTCGGCCAACCAGGCCAGGCGGGTGCCCGGCAAAGTCCGTAGGGTGCTTTTGTAGGTCTCATGCCGGGTGCCCCCTACATTGATGGTAATCTTGTCCGAATCTTCCCCCTTGCCCATCTCTTCCTTCAGGCATGTTTTGGAGGGTGGTTTGTTCCCAGACTTGCGTCCACGGTAGGAGGAGACACACACCGAGCTGATCATAGATTTCGGTGGATGGGAGATGCACGCTACGCGCACCCTTCCTCCGGGCGAGGAGCTGAGGGTCGGCGGAGGCGGGAGATGGGGGGCACAGATGGGACTGGGGAAGGGGGGAAAAGGTGGGGCTCAGCCTTGGCTCTGGCCTCAGAGGGGAGCAAGCTGGAGCCGAGCCGGACACCGCTGGCTGCTGGGGGGCACAGCAAGGGGAGGCTGCAACCTCCACCCCCCACAAAACCACCCCCCAACCCCGAATAAAACCGCCCTAAACCCCAGGAGCCAGCCCAGCCCCAGCGGGCAGCAACAAGTGCGGCAGGAGGGGGCTCGGGGCGGGGGGGACACAGCGGCTGACCCGGGGGATGCGGACCCGCCTGAGGATGCTGCTGACGCTGCTGCCGTCGCCGAGGCCGGGCCGAGGGAGGAGGGATACAGGGGGTTGAGCCCCGATCCGCACCGGGCAGCGTGTCCCCCCCTCCGGTACCTGCAGCGCCCGGCGCGGGGGGGCCCCGCCGCCCGCCCCTCCCGCTCCACCGGTTCCGCGCTCCCTCCGCCCCCCCCCCCCCCCCCCCCCGGGCCGCGCTCGGGGAGAGGGGGGACGGCGGCTGGGGGGGGGGGGGGGGGGCCGCGTTCCTGGTTCCCGACCGGGGGGGGATGGATGCGACCCCTCCGCCTCCCCTCCCGCTGTCCCCCCCCCTTCCCCACCCCGGCCCTGCCTTCCCTCGGGGGGGGCTGCGGCGCCGGGGGCCGCGCTCACGCGTGGCCGGGCCGGGGGGGCCCTGTTGCGCCCCGCGGTCTCTCCCGGCTCGGCGGAGGGAGCAGCTCCGGGGCTCGGCGGGGGAAGCGGCGCCGCCGCCGCACCCCCCCCCCCCCCCCGGGGCTTTTATAGATCTGGGAGCAAGCGGCGGGGTTACGGGAGCCGGTACCGCCCCGCCGGGGGGGCCGGGGACCCCCACCCAGCCCCAGCGCCCGGCTTCACAGCCCCCCGCTGCGCCCCCCGCCCGCCTTCATCCCTCCATCCCTCCCTCCCCGCCACGCTCCTCCATCCCGCATCCCTCCCTCCACCCCGCATCCCTCCGCCCCGGCCCCCCCGGCCCCCCGCACCCCCAGGCCCCGCTCACCTCCCCGCGGCTGCGGGTGAGGGTCTCGGGGCTCGGTGTCAGCGAGGAGTGAACCCCGGACACCCCGGCTCCGCTTCGCGCCGGAGGGGAAATGCAGCCCGGAGCTGCCTGCGGATCCGGAGCCAGCTCTTGGCAGAGGCTCGAGCAGATCCCATCCCTCCCTGGCTCGCAATCCCTCGCTCACCGGGAGGTCAGGAGAGACCGACCCCGAGCGCGGAGCCGTGGCCGGTGGGGAGCCGGGTGCCTGCGGACAGACCAGACCCCCCCTTCCCTCCCATCACCCTCCCTCAGCATCTCCTCGTCCTCTTGCAGCTCTTGAGTGGAAGATGCCCCTTCCCCACGGCTGCACCCCGAGGCTGGGAGCAGGGTACCAACCACCCCAGCACCAGGGGCCCTTCCCCTAAACCCTCCTCCTTGGGGGGGGGTCTTGCACCCCCGGGGTGCTGGGGATGCTCAGCCCATCTTCTGGGGATGCTCAGCCCCATCTCCTGGGGCTGGGGAGGAGGTGAAGAGCTGAGGTGGCCCAGGGGACAAGGCTGTCACCACGGTGAAGACCGGAGGGGCCCCATGCTGCCAGGGTGACGGGGTGCAGGTGCGTACTTTGGGGTTGCAGATGGGATCCAAGCCCAGCACAGGCCCCCTATTGGGGTGTCAGGGGGTGAACCGTGGGGGTCAGCACTTGGATAACAGAGTCTTTGGTGCAGGGTGAAGGGACAGTGAGTGGGGGATGCTGCCCCACTCCAGCATCCCCCTCTGCACCTCCCCAGGCTCTGAGCATCCCCTAAAGTCCCTCCTCACCCCCTGTCCCAGTTTGTCCCCTCAGTGCCAAGCTCACCCCTTACTGGGGGTGTTGGGGGGGGTGACTGGGGGCAAAACTCCACCCAAAACCACCACCACGAGGCATGAGAGCCGCGCTTCAGATCTTACCCCCAAGAAAGCCCTGCTCCAGGAGTATCTGCAACAGCTTCCAGGGCCGGATCCTGAGCGGGGGGAGGCTGGTGTAGCTCCACACCCAAACCACCCGGGGCTTCACCAGCGGGAGAGCTCGGAGCCCCAGGGAAAACCGTGCTGGAAAGATGGAGCCTTGCATCACCGGCCAGGCATTGCAGCTCAGCTCCTCATCCCTGGAGCGCGGGCTCGGCCGGGAGGGAAGGAATGCTGCGACCTGCTGCTAATATTTCATCCCGGTGGCTTTCATCCCATGGAGATCTTGGTGTACCCAAGCGTGGCTGATCCCGGGGTGGGAGGAGGTGGCCAGGCAGACAAATGGGTTGTATCTGGGGAAGGAAGAGATCTTTAAGCCAGCAACACCCGCCCAAAGCTGTCTGCTCTCGAAATATGCCTTCGGATTGTTAATGTCCATGAGAAAAAAAAAAAAAACCCAGAAAGGAAAAGAGAGAAAATAGAAAGAGCTTTGATAAAAAAGGGCATTTTTGGAGCACTTCTGCAGGGGCCTCCTGCAAGGCTGAAGGTGAAGACATCTCAGATAACATCCACAGGGGGGATGCAGTGAAGAGCAGATGGGTCCCACAGCACTCAGGTGGGTCCTGAGGATGGGTAGGGGACATCTGGGTGCCCCCCCCCATGTCTCTGCCCTGTTTCTCCCCCTGACCCAGCACAGCACCATGAGCCCTGCACAGAGGACATGTCCACAGCTTGGCACACCAAGGCCAGCACAATGGGCCACAGGATGCTCCAAGAGCTGTATGGCCTAAAGGAGAGTTTGGGGATCATGCCATATCCCCATCCATAGAGGGATGGAGGAGGAAGGTGGACTTCAGCTCGCTTCAGGGAGAGACAATCCTGCTTTGAGGTACAGGTGGACAAAGCAACCTCTGCAGGTTCTTCCAGCTCAGGATTCTGCTCATAAAGAGATGCATTGAACCTCAGCAACCCCTTAGATGCTCCAGTCAAGGCCTCTGCCCTGCTCCTTTCATGCTTTTGGTGGGACAGGTCACATCGCAGGTCTGTGGATGGTGGCACCCACAGCACCACAAGGTGCTGATGCTACAGAGCAGCTCCCCAGGGGATGAGCCTCAAGCAACCGTTTGGGATGCTCCCTTGGAAGATGGATCTTCCCAGAGCATCCGTCACAACCTGCAGGCAAGGTCCACCTCTGCTGGGGGGATTTTGCCACTAAATTGTTCACCACCAGCTGAACAGGGCTATTTGGGCTGCACAAGGGTGCTTGGACACCGTTTGCAGCCCTGTCCCTCCCCATGCTCTGCCTGGAAGGGGAACCGGCTCATCCCATGATCCCTACGAAGTGCCTGCACCCCGGCGTGCTTCGGAGAGCGCAGCGCCGGGCGCCCATTGCTGCTCTCGCACAGTGCCACCTTGTGGGTCCTGCCACTGCGCTGGAGCCAAGGCGAAGGAAAACCACAGCAGACGAGGGCGTCTCGGTCCGGCGGCGAATCTGGCTCCATCCACAGCATCACTGATGTAATTGTGCTCCATAAACACGGCCTGGGGGCAGGAGGAGGAGGCTGCGCTGGAGCGGGGATGGGGGTGGTGAGCGTCTGCCTTTGGAATGACTGGGAACGGGTCATGAGCCTGCTGAGCCTCGGTTTCCCCATCTTTAAGCGCCGGGATAACTGGCTCGGTTTTCCTTTCCGGGGTGCTCAGGGAACCGCTTCACGGTGCTGTCAGTGGCTCCACCGTGTGTCCGTACCCTGGTCAAGAGCTGTTTTGAGATGGGACACCCCAAACCCACCTCCTGATCCAACAGCAGCAGCTTTCACTTCTCACGAGGCTCTGAAGGTTCCCTGCCCCACTGTCATGAGACATCATTTAAAGAATAAACCCCCAAACACATGGTTTCAGCTTAAATTTCACACCTGGGTCTCTTTTCTCACCCCACAAGGGCTGGAATCACCCTTTGCAGGTTGTCTCATAGAGCTGTTTTGTGGCACCAGGTCCCTCCAGACCCACTCCAAGCCCCTGGCACTCTATGGGGTGGATGAAGCCAGATCCTGCCCCACTTACCTCCTGCCCCAGGGCTTTTCCATGGCAGCAGCTCATTGAGATCCCTGTGGTAGCTGCAACCCCAAGGATGCAGCAGAGGCGCTGCTTGGGGTTTGCTTTTGCAGGCAGAAAGAGGGATCAAACAAATCGAGGTCCCTCCAAGCTGTGGGGTGGCCTGGGGACAATGAGCCTTGTTCAGGGTCTCTGGGTCCGGGATCTGAGTCTCCTCCCAAGCCCAAAGCCACCCAGCACACACAGCAGTGGGAGCACAAGGGTGGGCTGAGGCCGGACAGCTCAGCACAGCAGTGAGCACCACGTGTAGGTACCACAGAGCCTGAGGTATCCCCCTGAGCCTGAGCCAGGCTCAATTGGTGCAGCACCTGTAATCCTGCATCTGTGCCACCACATTGAGGATGAGGAGGAGCTGGGAGCATCTCCATCCCTGCTCCACAGACCAGGGCCACACTGGGGCTCAGAGCTGCTCTACGTGTCCTGGTCATCACGCCTGGGGGATGTTCTCCCTCAAAGCCAGGTCCTGGACCTGGGCAGAGATAACCCATAAGCCACCTCCTGCCTCCACCATGGCCAGTGCTGCTGCTCCAACCCCTTGTCACACACTCAACCTCAGTCCTACACCAACACCTCCAGATGGTGCAGAGGTGCTTAGGGAACCTGCTCTGCTCCTTCATGGCTGCCACCGCAGCACGGATGAGTTCAGGTCACAGCCACAGTGATACCCTGATGGCATCTCCAGTGCTGGTGCATCTCATCTGCTCCCATCCATCCTGTTTCTTCCCCCCTTTCTCATGCTCCCCAGGACTGATTCAACCCTGGAGTTACCAAATGAGCTACAGAAGATGGGAGGGAAGAGGCAGCCGCACTCTCAGCCAAGCCTGTTCCTAAGCAGATACCCAGGAGCTGAACTCACCTGGGGCTGCTGGAAATCCCTGGTCCTTCTCCAGAGGGGATCTCCGGACTCCCAGTATCTCCCAGTACTCCAGATAGGCCACCGGCAATAGAACCAGGTGTTGTGCAGAGGAGTAGATGCTGCATCTTAGCAGTTTGCGTGCCAGTGTGCACTGGTTGAACTGGTCCAGGGTGGAAGATCACCTCCACGATGCTCCTGAGGCATCCTGAGCGAGCCCCTTGCAGGGGCTGGTGCTGGATGGAGAAAGTAAATCAGAGGATGAGGGGAGACGGGAAACCAGTGGCGATGGACAGGCCAGGGAAGGACAGAGACATCGATCCCATGGGTGCCAAGAGCCCATTGCTTTAGCTCTCTCCAACCCCAAATCTCAGAGAGCCCCCACAGGAAACAGAGACAGAGAAGAGTCGTGGTGAAGAGGGGTTTGGTAAGAAGAGACTTTAATCAGACTCCATTACATCTGTTACAGGGTTCTCTCCACTGCTGAGGAGTCGGGCCGGCACGGCACGCGTGGTAAATACACCGGCTACGAGGATACACGGGACAAGTTACTACGAGATCTGTGCTTTTACCTGTACAGGAGGGGTTCACCAGCGTTGTGCTTGCCCACAGGGGAGGTGGCCACATCCTGCATGATGCCATGTGTGGTCCCCCCCACCCCGGCCACCAAGGCCACCCGGCTCTTCTGGGTGAGACCCAGGCTCGGGGCAGGATGGGGGATGAGAGGAAGGCAGTGGGGGTTGCTCCATGGAGGAACTGGGGGTTGCTCCATGGAGGGGTTTAACGTGATCTACCAGGGTCTGGGAGAAGGCCGGGGGGGAAGCAGGGGCTGGTTTGAGGGGGAAAGAGCCAAGGGACACCCAGGGATGGTGCCAATGAGCAGAGTACACCCATCTCCAGCCATCCCCATCCGGGTGAAGGGCAGCTCCAGCCACACCAGAGCACCGACAGCAGATCCGATGCTCTGGATGGAGCATCCCAGACCCAGCCCTGTGGGGACTGCATGAACCCCCAGACCCACAGCACCACCAGCACCAGCCATCCCCTCTCCAGACCCACTGAACCCCTCCCCAGCTCTGTCCCCAGGGAGGGGACAGTGGTTTGACCCCTCCTGATCCACCCAGCACATCCTTGTCGTCCCCCCCCCCCCCCCCATCCTGCTCTGAGCAACGGGATCCAGGCTGGGAGCTGAGCAGGACAGGAATATCAGCAGTGGTTCCCCTTCCTTCTCCCACTGCCTGGAGGAGAACTGAAAAGTGCCTGTGCTCACAAGTAGCAGCTATTCCCTGTGCCTTTGTGGGGAAAAAGAGGGGAACAAGCGATTTCGAGGGCTAAAAGCTACTGAGGATCAGCCCGACCCGCAGCTCAGGACCCCGAGGAGGTGCGTGGAGGGAGAACCTGCCCTGGTGAGCAGGAGAAACTCCCCCCCTCCAGGCTCCAAAAGTGACCGAGGACAGCAAGAAAGTGAATCCCAAACAAACCCATCCACACGGACACACACACGGCATCTACGGACCAACACGCGCACGCTCACACGGCAACGACACGGATCACTTCCACTTGTAACACACACCCCCCCCAACCCCACACCCCGCGTCCAACACCGAGCAAATGCCATGAAGGAATACAGTATTGCCACAGATAAAAAGGAAGGTGTCATCCTTCCTCCTCCTCCTCTCTGCTGGATGCCCCAGGGCTGATGGATGCCCTGGGCTAAGGGGGGGGAAGGAAGAGCCACACATGAGAAATCAAAAGGTAGAAATAGGTCCCAATATACAATGAGAATGGATCTGTACAGCACTGGGACTGGAAATAGGTCACGGGCCACTTTGGGATATGTTTTGTCATTTAACAGCATTTACAGTAACATTTACAGAATAAATATACAATAGAAATAGAGACTCTCTAGGTTATGATTCCATCTCCTCTCTCTGTATATGCTTTATGTATCTATATAATAGAGCTTCTGTTGTTACCTTCTTATTGACTTTCCCTCTTATTGATGCTGCAAGAAGAGGGGAGGAAAGCGAACGCCTCCCTGGCTGGCTTGGGAATGATGATGGGAGAGATGGAGGGCTGGATCCTTCATCCCGGGGTCTGAGGAGCATCATGCCATGGGAGCAGATGGGACTAAGCCCTTTGGTGTCCTGCTCTGTGAACTCCATGGGAGCTGTGGTAGGAATCCAGCCCCGTGCTTAGGGGTATTGGGAAGGTGACTTTGGGCAACGATTTGGCTCATCCTCTGTCTTGCTGGTTGGGTGAAGGAAAATGGGGACAGAGGGAGAAGTAAGAGATGGGAGGGAACATCCTGCCTAATGATGGGGAAATGCCACAGGGTTTGTGCTTCTCCCATTCAGATACAATGTTTGATGGGCAGGGGAAGGAGAAAGGCAGCAGCGGGGATGGTGAAGGGGGGACCACTGCAGGAGAGCCCACACAGGGCTGGCACTTCTCAGAGCCATCCAAGACTGAGCTGCTTTGGTTCAGGCCACGTCTCCATTTCCCCCTGGGCAAACAGTTAATGAAGGGCCTGAGCTAATTGTCCAGGAAGAGTCTCAGGGTCACCAGCCAAGACAATGGACAAGGGTTATAAAGGATCACAACTCACAAGAGAAACGTCATTGTGGGGACCTCCTGGCCTCAGGGATGGCAAGAGAAGGTACCGTCTGACTTCACCTCCCAGCCAAAAGGAGAAACATGGTGGAGTAAAAGCCATTGACATGAGAGCAGAGGAGGAAAGGGCTCATGGGCAAGCACCCACAGACTTGGCCTTCAGACTGGCTTGAAGCACCATCATGCATGATCTAAGCCCAGCAGAACCAAGGATGAGGAGTTCCCTCAGCTTTTGGAGGCCATAGTAACATGCTGAGAGGAGAGAGGGGGGCAAACAAGCTGCTGCTCTCCTGTCCCGTTTGGGAAAGAAGGAAGATGCCACCTAATACTTGACAGCAATGCTTGGCTACATGTAGGATTCAAGGAAATGACCCTCAGGCGCAGTGGGAGAGACTCGGAGCTGGGAGATCCCAACCTTTCCTAGAGAGCCTGGGGAAAACCAACATGAGGTCCCATCAGTCTGGTCCCCAGACGATGTGGATGGGGGATGATAGAAGCCCCTGGGCTCTAACAAGGGCTCACCAGCCTGGATCGAGAGCTAGCGGGGACACCAGGACCTGCCATTGATTCCCAATAACTGCTGCTCAGCAGATGCCTGCTGCCCCCAAGAGCTGGTTACCCCCATCCAAAGGCTGGTGGGCTCCTGTGGAGGTGCGACAGGAGGTGTTAGAGACCTCCTGGTTTGAAGCTATGAGAAATGAGGACGTGCCCAGAGCAAATCACTGCCCAGGTCACTGCACTGGTGGGTGCAAGGGAGGTAAGTCAGGAGGTGGTTTCCTGAGAGCTAAACCAGGCCTGTGGTAGCGCTGGATGCCCCTGGAGAAGCTGGATGCTTCTCTGCTTGTCCCTCTGGGACATCTAAAGAGTGTGGCAGGAGGAGACACTCACCATGCCAGGGGTTTGGTTCAGCAGAGCACCCCACATGTCAGGAGTAACTCCAAGAGAGCACTCCTGACCCCCATCATGGGAGCCCCATTCAGACCCTACATGCTTGCCCATCTCAATCACCTTCACTCCGAGGTCCTTCTGCCGCTCAGCACAGTAACTGCCCAACCATGGAGCACCCCATGGATGTGACACCTCCATGGCCCACAACAACCCGCAGACACTGTCCCCATGCTGGTGGCAACACAACAGATACCAAGGGTCCACCATCCACTGTCTCACACCCTGCAATGTCTCAGCCAGCCCCGTGCTGCTCCCTGGCAACCCTGGTCAAAATGTGGGGGTTATTTAGGTGTGTCCACAGCTATAAAAACCTACAGGAGATACAACAACAACAACGATGGTGACAGCAACAGCACCTTTTGTGCTCCGAACATCGATGGGTAATTGTGCTCGTTGGAATAAGGCCATGACTCCTCCCGGCTAAAGGACAACAGAGTGGGAGGGAAGAGCGCTGGGACAGGAGGAAGTGTGCTGGCTTTCCACCTGCCTCCAGGTCCTTTTTCCAACCATCAGCTGCTTAGAAGAGCTTCTTTGCTTCAGGTTTGAGCTGCATTGAGAACAACTCTTGGAAAGGTATCGCAGCATCTCTTGTTCCTCCTCCCATCCCCGAAGGCTCGGGGGGATCCTGCCTTTCCACCCAGGGTTGTCGGAGGAGTCCTGCCCCTCCTGCAATCCCTTCTTCCTGATGTCGTCCTAGAAATGGCTGCTTTTGGTTACGGTTTTAAGAGGGGTTTCTTCTTCATCTTCCTTAGTAAGTAATTTTCCTGTTGCCTGGACAGCCAGGATCCACTCCCCAGTGACCTCCTCTCCCGGTGGGGGTGGTCCACAGGCAACCATCACAGTTCGGATTCTGGGGTGCTGGCCAGCATGTACCCGCTCCCATATCGTCCATTGGGGGCACTGCTCATTTCCATGGGGGAATTGCTCCCAGGACCCAGGTAGGAGCGGTGTGTGGGCATGGGGGACGGGGTCTCGCTGGGCACTTTGCTCAGGATGAAGCGGGTCTCATCATTGTCTTCCAAATTGGAGATGTCCTTCATCATCCGGCCCTTCTTGTAGGTGACAGAGAGGGCATTGGAGCCGTCCGACACGAGGTGGAACTGCCGGAGGATGAAGACCAGGGGCAGAGGGAGGGATGCCAGGATGATCAGAGAGATGAGGATGGCCATGGCCCAGGTTGGGTAGAAAAGGAACTTCTCTGCAGCCTGGAAGAAACAAACACCAGTGTCAAGGGGCTGTTACAGCAAAGGGGATGCACACCAGGTAGAACATCTCTAGACAATTCCTGCTGCCACACCTCATCCTCAGGGGCACCACATGAAGCTGTCAGAAGGTGGGTTCAAATCAAGGAAAAGGCCATGGTCCTACACACAACGTGTAGCTGTGGAAGCCAACCAAAGCCAAGCTCTCACATCAGAGCTGGCTGGAGGCTTCTGGGCAATGTGGACAAACCTGATGGCTTGCAGAGGATGAGTGGCCACAGGCAGGATTTCTCCCAGCAGGAGTGGAGAGGAGAAATGAGAAGAGCAGTGAAGTTCCTTACTGTGAGGGTGCTGAGGCGCTGGCACAGGGTGCCCAGAGAAGCTGTGGCTGCCCCATCCCTGGCAGTGTTCAAGGCCAGGTTGGACACAGGGGCTTGGAGCAAGCTGCTCCAGTGGAAGGTGTCCCTGCCCGTGGCAGGGGTTGGAACTGGATGAGATCAAGGTCCTTCCCAACCCAACCCATTCTATGATTCTATGAGCAGGGTGCTCTGCAGCTCTCAGCTGCCCCCTGCTCAGCCTGGACCACAGTGGGAGGTGACAGTGGGGAAGGGATCTGTGCTCACCTCCTCTTTGATCCACGCACTGTAGCCCGGGGGACTGACTCCCAGCTGAATGATGCTGGCAGTCATGAGCACGGCCATGCAGATGGGAGAGACGTACTTCCAGGTGTAGTAGTAGAACTGGTAGGGCCGGAAACCCAGCATTTCCGTCAGCTCCTGCATGAACCTGCCAAGAAGAGATGAAACCATGGCATTCCCCACCTACAAGTGAGAGATTCCCCTCCAGAAGCCCCCATTGTAAATTATGCTCAAGGTAGAGCCTGAAGAAAAACTCAGCTGATCCAGACAAGCATCCCAGTGTCCATCAGGATTAGTTGGAAACCTCCTAGGGAAAAGGCCATTTGAACATTAGCCAGAGCCCCCTTTGCTCTCCCCAGCTCATGGTCAGGAAGAACAGGCACTAAAGGGAACAAGGTCTCTTTCCAGAGGGACCTGGAAACCTCACATAAAAGGGTAATTGCAACTGATAGAGCACTACAACCAACAGCAGATACCCAGCAGAAGGACTTGCTCCTGGGGCTGGGCTACACTTAGGGCAGGACAAGAGAATCAAGGTGAACCAAATGGCTGCCTATAAGGTAGCTTCTCCTGGAGTATTTGCTCCATCAGAGCTGGCCTCTTGGGGAAGAAATCATATGGAAAAGAGCTGGAAGGAGGGTTTTGAAAGCCAGATGTTAACAGCAACTGTATTAAAGCCAAGAGTTACAGCAAGAGTATTCTTGTTGTACAAATGTCTTACTTCTTGGTGCCGTAAATCCAGGCCACGGCGATGTTCTCCAGGATGACCACGACCGTGAGCGGCAGCGTGGCTGAGTAATCGTCGAACATGGTGACAAAGTAATTCCCAGAGCGCTGCACGAAGATCAGTCCCACCACGAAGGCAAAGATGCAGGAGCCAACTGTGGGAAGCAACCAGGCACGGTCAGAGCACCCCAAGGGGAGCCAAGGCCTCCACCACGAGGTCCATCCCCTGCATTAGCAGGGTCCAGTTACATGGCCACGATGTCCACACTCCCCTGGAGTAACTCCCCAGGACAACAGGGACCCTCCGCCCCTTCCCGAGGAGGTTGCAGGAGAAAAGACCTCACCTGTGAACACTTCCTTCCGCACCTTGAAGGTGTCGATGATGGGTGTCGTGATGCCTGACATGGTCCCGATCATGCTGCCCAACCCCAGGTTTATCAGCATCAGGAAGAACATCACGGACCAAAACGGTGAGGCTGGGAAGTGGGTCATGGCTTCTGTGAAGGCAATGAAGGCCAGGCCAGTTCCTTGCACCGACTGTTCAGGGGGAGAGAGGACCAAAGGATGAGAAGGAACATGTCCAGGTCAGCCTGCAAGCCCCTGCATGCCTCACTGAACTACGGCTGCACAGAGTGCTGGGTCATGCTTTGCCTAGAAAGGTTGGACCAGATGACCCTTGAGGTCCTTCCAACCTGGGATTCTAGGATTCTTTAAGGAAAGAAAACTCCAGTCTGGATCCAAGCCTGGAAGTGGTGATGACCCTACTGGACTTGCCACGGACCATGCTTTTCCCCACCCCAGGAAGGACCACTGTGTGCTGGGCAAGACCACAGGGAATCCCCATCCCTGGAGGGTCTCTAAAAATAGTTTTTCCCAATCCACGTGCCAGGAGTGACACAAGGGGAGCAGCTCCCACCAGGGAGAGCCAATGGGGAAGGTGACCTCTGGGTCCTCCCAAGAGTGCCACCAGGTACCTTGTTGAGTTCATCCTCCAACAGGCAGGGGTCCAAGCCCAGCTCTTTGAACTGCGCCTCTTTCACGGTCATGATCACCCTGTACATCTCGTTGTAGTCTTTGGCTGTGAGGTGGGAGAAGTTCACGTGGGGTGGGATGAGGTCGTGGCTCAGCACGTTGGTGTTCAGGTAGCCCAAGATCTTCTCAGCGTTCCTAATGGGGAGAGGAGCCTGGTCACCAGAGATATCCCATTTCTGCCAGGGCAGAGGATGGGGCCTGACCATTGCAAGCCCTTTACTCCAGGCAGGATGAACCTCCCTGGGTCATGTAACACACGTGTCGGTCAGAGGACCTCTATTGTAGGTAAGCAGTGCTTTAGGCCACATGACAGAGGATGCAGATGGGAGCCCACCAGAGAATGGGTTCCCTGTGCTTCCTTCTCAGGTTTATCTCCTGCTCTGGGACTCCACACTGCATGGCCCAGATGTTTTATGGATGCAGCTCAGTGTCTAGAGATAACACGAAGTGCAGAAATTCACCTTCCTCCAGCTGCTTCTAGGTACAGCTCACCAGGTCCCTTTAGACAAGCAGACCCTATGATGTGCAGGAATGGGAGGAAAGCCTGGTGATGTGACCAGATGTGTTGGATTTACCCTCAATGTGCAGACTAAGAGCCCATTTTAGGGCTGGATTTTAGGCTGGAGGAGCTGAATGCCCAGCTCCCTCAGCTATATCCCTGGAGATCCAAGCCTTGACCATCAGGACTTTGTGTCCCACAAAACACAGCATCACCCAGCCCCAGAGCACTTACTCTATTGCCTCCAGACCCACCACCACCACCAATAGCAAAGACCTGCCCACCCCAAACAGAAAAGCATCAAATCTTACTCCACCACGCATTTCTCATTCATGATGTTGGCCTTGAAGCCCAGCACAGCAAACACAACCAGGGTGGCCAGGACGGACGTGAAGAAGTTGATGAAGGAGACAAGGGTGGCGTCAAAGTGGCAGTTGTTGTCCTGCTTGTTGTAGCTGGAGAAGGCGATGACTCCCCCAAAGCCCAGCCCCAAGGCAAAGAAAACCTGTGTAGCTGCCTCCCGCCACACCTGGGGGTCCAGCATCTTGTCCAGCTTGGAAGGAAGGCATAGGAAGAAGTTGTTAAGTGGCTTGGTGGCCCCACAGCTCATCGCAGTGGAGCCAGAGCTGAATTAAAAGGTGGGTTTGGGAGCAGCCATGGGCTTGCTTTGATTTACCACGTTCAGGTCTTGCATTACCCATCTCTCACAGGTCCTTTTTCTCTTTCCCACAGAGGGGGAAACTGAGGCATGGAGATGGGCAGGGAAAGGTTTGATCGGACCATGTCTTTGGGTGCTCCATCTTCCCCAGAGCCCAAGCTGGATGTCCAGCCTTCCAGTGCAAAGCTCTACAGCTTCCCAATGGACTACCCAGCAGCCATGGGGAGCTGGTGTCGCCGTCCCTCCACCTAAGGGCTCCACGTGTCACCCAGTGATGGTTCTCCATCCTCCCCTGGACATCTCCTGCCTCCGGAGCAGGGAGCACTTGAAATCAAACATCTTGGCTGCTGGGTTTGTTTAGCCTCCCAAACCACATCCCCCCTCTCCTGCGAGCCAGAGCTGGAGGCCTCTGAGCATCATTCACCACGAGATCATTATTAATATCTTCTAAGAGGCTCTAACACCAGCTGAGGTGATTCATCAACATCTCTGCTTAATTCATTAATTAGCTCGTTAATGATGCCACCAACAGAGGGTTTGCTGCCAGCCAGCATCTTCCCATGAAGTCTTTAATAGGCCACCTTGGGCCACCCCCGTGTCCCCATCCTGGCATCTGGGTACCTAAAAGTGACAGGAGTGATGCTGAGGCTCAAAGCAGCCCCAGGGTGGTGAGTTCACAAGGTTCTGGGCTGTCCTGGCCATACCCTGTGCTTAGCGTGCTGCTGGTACATCCTGATGCCATATCAGGACCTATGATGTAGTTTGGGGTTGGTACCCTGGGGTTTGGGGTGGGAAATAGGGGAACAAGCTGTGACCAGCCAGGAGAACCTGCTTAGAGTCTGCTGGGCTTGGGGGCTCTCACCTTGGGTGTGAACATGTGCATGATCCCATCCACCGCCCCACGCAGCAGAAGTCCCCGCACCAAGAAGCAAACCAGCACCACGTAGGGGAAGAGTGAGCTGAAGTACATCACCTACGGCAAGAGGGGTGCAACGTGGGCATGACCTCATCGGCTGAGCTCAGCCACCTCCCATCCAACCCAAGGACAGCACAACGGGGGTTTCCCCTCCCCAAAAGGAGGTCTGCTCCTCAGCAGTGCAGGGTTAAGCCGTGGAACTCCCCAGTGCAGGATGTTACCAGGGCAGGGCTGCAGGCACCGTCCCTGCAAGTGTTCACACACCATGGAGCCGAGGCCTCAGTGCCATGGGTTAGGGGTGGCCTTGGCAGTGCTGGGAACGGTTGGACTGGATGGGATTAATGGTCTTTTCCAAACTGGTTGATTCTATGATTCTGTAAGTGCTGAAGCTCAAGTGGATTTGCACTGTGCTTGGAGACACTTCATCTCTTGGGGCTGCTGAATGTGCAGATGCTGGTGTTGGCTCAGGAAAGCCCTGAAACACAAACTGCTGGTGCCCAGAATGCTCAAGGGAAGGAGAGCTCTGCACCCCCATACCCTTCCCGCAGGGCTGCAGGTTCCAGGCATGTTCTCGCTTCCTGGCATGATGGGCAGATGCAGATGGGACTTTATCGTGGCCAAGGAACGCCTGCTGCTGTGGTCCTGCTTCTGCAGCTCACTACCATCCCCCTGCTCTCAGGGCCACAGGGCAGAGGTCTCCTTGCCCTCTGCTGCCTGCTAACACACCAGATGTTTTGTAGAGCACATCTGGAGACAGGGATGTTCAAGTGTCCCAGGAGACCATACCCTTCTGCATCCCACCCCGCTGCTTACGCAGCCTTGCTTGAAACATCAGTGGCCTCTGCAGGCCAACAGCATCCTCTGCTCCTCCCTGCCCTGCTCCTCCTGCACAGAGACTTGGTGCTCCCGATGCAAAGGAGGGCTCAGCTCTCCCCCCTGCATCCTAGGAGCATCCTTCGAGATGGTGTGCATCAAGGGATCAGACAGCGGATGCCCCCCCCCCCCGTGCAGGGGCTGGGCGGGTGACTTGGCTACCCTGATGCGGCTGGAAGTGTCAGCTGGACTGAGCCTCTTCCCTACACCCTCTTCTGATCTTGTTCTGGATCCCCCCAGAGAAAGCCCCAACTCTGGAGAGGGTGGGAGTATCCCAGGGGACACAGCATTGCCCAGCCACCAAGCTCAGGGCAGGAGACTGTGGTCCAGGCAGGAGGTTTCTGCCCAGCCCAGGAAGACAGAGCCCAGCCAGGCTCAGGTGGCCACCGATACCCACCTTTCCTGAGGACTGGATGCCCTTGATCATGGCCAAGCCAACAAGGCTCCAGGCCACCAGCAGGCACAGGGTCATCTTCCAGTTGAGCCCCCCGCTCTCCGAGATGGAGTTGGAGATGTCCAGGGTCTCCCGATACCAGAAGTAGGTGGTGGCCGAGCTCCTCTCGCATTCAGTCTCCACAACTGCAACCAAGCATAGGCATGGGGGAGAGTCACCACCACCTCTTAGGGGATGAACTTCAGCTAATGTCAAAGACCTGCTGGAGCTGGCCAGAGAGGGACAGGAATTCATGGGCTCATTGTTAGCAGGAAAAAGAGGAGACGGGCCATAAAGCCCAAATGAGACGTTAAATACAGGGAGAGACATTTGCATGTGCTATAAAACATCCCAAAGTGTCCCAAGGAGATGCTCAGATGCTGTTAAACACCATTAGCTCCATCAGCATCTTGGTCAGGCTCTGATGGAGCAGCCAGGTGAGCCCTGCTTAGCTCTTGCTGCCTCCCTCCAGGATCCTGCGTCAGATCCCATCTCTGAGCACTGAGGCAGCCTGGAGACCCAAGCTCTGAATCCCCAAACTCCATCAGCAGGGACAGACTCCAAGGGTGGGGGGGGGGGGAAAGGCTGACCCAGACCAAGGAAAACATCTCCAAATGATCAAGGCAGCTGGACCGGAGAGCACCCAATGTCCTGGGAGACCTCTCAACCTCCAGTGTGCCCAACCTGTGGCTTACATTAGGTGTCCCCAGTGTCCCACAGCCCCCTGCCCTGGGGACTGCTCCCCCCTTGCCAGCAGCCATCCCTTACCAGCCACGGAGCCGTTCTTCACAATGGGACACTCGCTCCAGGGAAGAGGGTACTGGAAGGACTTAAAGAAGTAGAAGATGCTCCAGCCGATGATGACATTGTAATAGAGACCGACAAAGAAACACACCTTGGAGGAGGAACAAGGACATGGTATCAAATCACAGAGCAGTGACACCTCTGGCTGGATGGGGACCCAGAACCATTCCCAAACCAGCCCTAAACCCATGAATGGAACTGGAAAAACTCCCTTTGCCCTCTCAAACCTCCACATGGGGCCCCTCAAGGTTTGCTTCCAGGCTCCCCCACCCCAAGATTTGCAGCAGATCCCCCCTGAGGTAGGGGTCCAAGGGCACCCATGGGTGCACTCACCAGGCAGCTGGCATAGCCAATGCCTCCCAGGCGCGGGCAGATGTAATTCCAGACGCCGATGCTGCCCCGGCGGATCCGCTGCCCCACCGCCAGCTCCAGGAAGAAGAGGGGGAGCCCGATAATGATGAGCAGGACCAGGTATGGGACCAGGTAGGCACCTGGCAGGGGAGAGAAAGCTCAGCATGGACCCACCTCTGCCTGCTCTCATGCAGCCAGGGATGGAGGGAGAGGCTCTGCCTGGTCCATCAGTTCATTTGCAATGGGTCTGGGAAGGCAAATCAGTGCTTGGGCAGGAGAATTCAGCCATGGAGAGGAGCAAACACTTGTGCATGGAAGGAAAGTGTGTGCAACATCCCCTGCCATACAACATGAACCCGTGTGGAATAGACCCCAACACACCCAAAGACACTGGATCCATGCATACACATCACCCCCTACACAAGGAGACACCTCCAGGAGCCAGCCCATGGAGACGTGCACGTGGTCCTGACTGTCTTGGGTACACGAGCAGGGAGCAGCTCCCTGTTCACCCGGGTCCTGCTGGCACACACGTGTCAGAGCACAGCCGAGCCCTCTGCATCAACACCCCCCCCCCCCATAGACACCCCACATTCCCAGCAGCAGCACCCCGGTGCCACCAGCATGGAGCTAGGTGCCTTGCTAGGAGCAGAATTAATCTCTGCCTAATTCGGGAGGCTGAAGGGGAATTAGCAGCTCCCAAAGCAGAACCCAATGACCGTAAAGGCTGCAATGACTCACGCTGCAGCGCCCGGCTGATGGATTGCTCCGGCTCCTGCCAGGAGCTGAGGAACGGGCTCAGGAGCTCACCACCAGCAGGTGATCCACAGGCACATGAAGGACCCTGGCTGAGCTGGGCAAATTCCCAGCTGGATTTATGCCCCAGTGGCAGCCACCACCCCCAGCTCCAGGCAGGACCTGTGGCAGATGCTGCTGCTCCAAGCAGTGGCACTGCAATAGTGTCATGAGCCAGCAGGTTGGGATTGAGAGAATCATGGAATGGTTTGGGTTGGAAGAACTTCTGCCTATTGTCTCACCTCAGTATCCTCCCTGGCAGGTTAAAGCCATTCCCCTTGTCCTCCCCAGGTTTCTTGCTTGCCCTTTCAGGTATAGGTAGACTGATAAATGGGGAAACTGAGGCACAGAGAACTGGCTTGAGCAGCAGATTGCTGAGCTTTCCCTTTTAGCCGAGTGTTACCCCCTCCCCTACCCCATGGGGCCGGCACTGCCTTTCTGCCTTCTCTTCCCACAATATTTACCCCTCTTGGCTCCTGTCCTGTGAGGCTGGTGCCAGGCAGAGGGATGAGGGAGCTGGGCAGTGCTGGGCAGACACTTGTGGGTGTGCCGAGCAGCCCTGGGATGTGGTGGTGGCCGTGGCTGATGTGCCAGGGGTTGGACTCGATGAGCTTTAAGGTCGTTTCCCACCCAACCCACTCTGTGATTCTCTATCTATAGACCCGGGCAATGGTCAGTGCTGTTTGTAAAGCCTTTTTGAAGACCTGATCCCAGCTCCAACTCCATGTCCCAGCCTCTGCCCATTTCCTCCACTGCAGCAGACCTCAGGCCTCTTGTAGGGTCAATTCCCTGTCCCCGCTTCTCATCACATCTGCCCTCCTGCCTAAAAACACTTGCTTAACGCTCCCCCAGTGCAGACAGCAGATCCACCGGGATGAATCCAACCTGGGAACATAAGCCGAGCCAGAACCCGCAGACACACAGAGCAGCGGAGACCTCGGTGTAAGCACTAATTCCACTGCTGTGCCAGTGGGGAAACTGAGGCATGGCTGGGCTAAGTGCTTACAGAGCAGCAGGACTCTGGAGCTCCAGCTCTGGGTCTGAGCTGCCTCCTAAGCCCATTGAATCAGGAAAACCTGCTTGGAAGATGCAGAGAGCTGTGTAATGAATCCATCAGGGCGCATCCAGGCCTGGATTTACCCCAGGCCCTGCCTCCAACCTCCTCCAGGCCACCCAGCAACCCTAACTGAGGGCACTGGGAGCCTTGTGCCAGTGGCTGGGGTGATGCTGGGATGCAGGAGCTGACCGCAGCTCCATGCCAGCCGGGAAGGGAGGGAATGGGGGTGGGAGCAGCCCTGGGGGGGGAAGTGCTGACTGGACAGGTTTTCCTTTGGGAGAATGACTCATCCTGAAGATGACACCAGAGATGTTTTAATTATTGAGAGCACTGCAGGCTCCCAGGCTGGGGCACATCAAATGATGCAGCACCGGGAATGAGGGAAGTGCAAGGGGAAAAGGGGGAAGCCGGGCTGGTCCTGGTCCTATTCAATGCTATCTAACTGAGGCTGCTTCTCATCATCGTAAAGGCCGAGGACTGGGTTTGAAGTAAGGATGAGCAACCCATCAGTGTCATGAAGGGTGTCAGGTCTCAGCATGGCTGGGAGAGACCTGACCCTCTGGGCTGCTCCTGCTCAAGGAGGGGTCATGGGGTGGGATGGGAGGATGGGGTGGCTGGCAGAAGGGCTTGGGAAGGTGCTGGAGCCTCCACAACGTGGCTTCAGGAAGTGGTGGGACTCCTCCTTCCTGCTTTATTTTAACCCCAGTGTCCAAATTGCCCCAGCAGGAAATGGGGGCCGCAGTAAGAAATCCTGGCTCCAGGCTGAGATTCCCCTTGACTTTGGAGTGGGTGGGTGGAAATCCTTCAGGAAGAGTCTGCATCTCTGAAGGGACGAATGCTCAGCACTGAGCAGCCCCTGGCTGCCCCCTTCCTCCTTCAGAGCCCCCAAAACCCCACAACAGAGCCCAGATAAGCCCCAGGATGCCCACCCCGATGCGCAGCAAGGCAGGACTGAGCCATATCCCCTTCCCAAGGGCTGAGCCCATCTCCCACCTCCTCCATTCTTCTGGCAGAGGTAGGGGAAGCGCCAGACGTTGCCCAGCCCCACGGAGTAGCCGATCTGCGCCAGGATATACTGCAGCTTGCTGTTCCACGCCGGCCGGTTCTCCGCATCCAGCTCCTCGTCCCCATCCTTCTGCTTGTCCCAGGTCTCCCCCGTCACGTTGAGGACGCTGCGTTTGTAGTCCACGGGCTCCTCATGGGCCAGCAGGTCGGCCACTGACTCAGTGACATGCTCGCTGCTGTGCTCCCGCTGCGTCACTTTGCTGTTCTTCGGCATCGGAATGGCTCCACACGGCCCCAAGGGGCGGGATGGGGCGAGGGGAGAAGAGGAACTTCCCACAGGGAATGGCACCCAGGTGAGCTACAGCTCGGGCCTCACCTCCTCTTCATCAGCAGGACCTGGGTGGGGAAGGGGTTGACAGAGGGAGAGATGGTTTTGCCTTGCTGGTGGGACCAGGGTCTCCATCACCCCCATGCCTTGGGGACCTCCCTTTGGACTGAGGGATGCTAAGGACCCCTTTCTTCATGCCTGATGGACCAGGAGCACCCCCGTGGTTCAACATTCATGGGCAAGAACCTCCTGCAACCCACAGGAGGGCATTTCCCTTGGCTGCAGGGGCTGGTGGTGAGTGATGGAACCGGTCACATCACTATGATGTCTCTTTTCCTCTCTAACAACCCTGGACTGGCAGCTGATCCCCCACAAGGGCTGATACCACATCCAACACTGGTCCCTCCCTCCTGGCCCATAGGCAGAGCCCAAGTTCAGCCCCACAGCAGCTTGGAAGCACTCACGGGATGGTGACAAACACCCAGGCTGTATCTCTGTCCCTGGACCTTATCAGGAGTGACTTAAAAACCTGGGAATCTGCAGCTAAATCTTCCCAGGCAGCTTTACAGCAGATAACGGCTGCAAAACAGCAGCCGCCAAGGCAAAGCCATCACTCATCCCGGCTCCTCCACCTTCCCAGCCTTGGTCACAGGCCAGGGAGAGCTGTACCAGCCCCAAGCCCGCAGCATCCGTGTGGTTACACCAGTTCGTGCCAGTTTGCCCACCCCACCTCATTCCCAAAACCGATGGCACCAGTTCCCATGGGCGCAGAGCTGCGATGAGCCCAGGCAGGGTAAGTTTCGGACCCAGGGAGGGATAGTGGGTGATGAGCGGATGTGCGTGGTGGGTCACACATTTCCACTGGGGCTTCCTCTCCATACTGGGAGGACTGGGGGTGAGTGACTGCTCCCATCCCTAGCAGGGACCATGGTGCTTCACCAGCTGGGGGGGAGGAAACACAAGAAACCCCACCAGAAACCCCACGTCTTGGAGAAATGATTCTCCCAAAGGGCCATGCTTGCTTCTTCCCTCTCTCCTCCCCTTCCAGAGGACCCCAGGCTCATCACTGGCCCTTGAAAGAGTGACGGTGATGTGCTGAGGGCCCTGTCCCAACCCAAAGGGGCTGTAGCATCACCTCACCTTGAGGGCTTTACCATTCAGTTAAGAGCTCATACAAGACCCAGGTGGTATCTCGGAGGTCACATAACACACCAACACAGTCCTTGGAGCAGCCAAGCCTCAGCAGGTAGCCGATGGCTACCAGGATGGATGCTACAGGACGGGTGATGCAGGATGGACCTCCTGCTGTCCCCTCTGCTGAACCAAGGTACAACTCTCCCATGATTTCCCACAGCCATCCCAGCTCTTCTTCCCTTTGGCCCAACATCCATCTTTTAGACCCAATTCAGCCCATTTCAGAGCAGCAGGTTCAGCCTGGGCAGCAAAGCTCATTCCCAACCAGCACGCAGCGGTCCCATCCCGCAGCGGGAGGGAAGCAAAGCGTTGGCAGTGGGAATCCTCACCCTCCCTCGCCTTCACCTTGGTGTTTTTTCACCCCTGAAGAAAGTTCCCCCTTTGCCAGGCCCTGTTCCTATTAAAAAAGCTATTTTTGGCCGTCGGCTGCATCCGTTGCCAGGCAACGGTGTCGGCTCCGCATCTTCCCTGGATCCGGATCCTCCGGAGAAGCCGTTTGAATTATTCCTTCAAGCCTGGGCCAGCAATGTTTAATTTCCTAACAAGGGCTCATTCACATAAAGCACTCACAGCTCAATCGTGGCAATTACCGGCACGTGGCTGGAGCATCCTCAGCCAGGATGGACACAGACACAGAGGGGAGGGAAGGGCCTCATCCAGCTGCCAGGAAATCACTGGGATTTCCATCGATTTTGAACCAGGCTCTCTATGGATTGGTGCAGACCCGGTTCAGTCACCCACGAGCTGGTTGCTGCTCCCTGGCTGCTCAGCAGCCACTTCACCTCCTTCTGAACAAAGGCAACTCAGACCTTCAGGAGGACTCAGCCTCTGCAGCAAAAATCTCTCCCTATACTAAGGATAGAACCTAGAAGACCTGGGATGTTCTGGCTGAGCCCCTGAGCCCCCAGAGCTCAGAGCCCCATGGAAGGAGAACCCAAACTGCTCCCCTGGACCAGCTCAACCTCTTGGAGTAAAGCCTGGAGATGCCCAGCTCCACGGATGCTGAGCCAGGCCAGCGCACTGGGGTCAGGATGGACCCCAAAGCACCTCTCCCTGGACCTCCACCTATCCCCATCCTCAGTTTAGGTCCCCCCCAGCATCCTTAGGAGCTAAGAGGCAGCAGGTCCTCGAGGAGAAGGTTTCTGCAAACACCTCTAAAGCCCCAGGGGCTTTCAGCACCTTGGAGGACACCCATGACAGCAACATTCCCAAAGGATTTGGGATGCTTGGCTGCTCTCCTGGGGTGGAGCAAGGGCTCTCTAGGCATTGGGATGGCACTGGAGGATGAGAGTGAAGGAGCAGAGGTACAAGCCTTCCTCCCCATGGAAGATGCACCCGAACTCAACTAGAGCAGGCAATAACCATGGCAGGAGCCCAGCCAACACCAGCACAAAGCCACTGGCACACACAGCACAGAGACCCGATCCTGGGAGCAGTGAGGTCAGCATTCCCCAGCATCCTGCATCACCCACAAGCTCGGCACCCCTCAGATGGGAAAGCAGGGTCTGAATCCACCCGGGAGAGGTATTTCCACTCCTTCCTTCCATTGGAAAGGGAACTGGATCAGGAATTCATCCGCCAAAAATAACACCCACCCTGCGAGGAAGCAGCGGCTCAGCTGACGAGCAGGAGCTCGCTGCGCTGGGCAGAGATAGCAAACCCCTGGCACTGCCAGATGGAGATTCAGCTCCGTTCCTTCGCCTTCGTGACCTGAATTCTCTTCTATGTGTGTTCTTCCTTCCTCTTTAGAAGACAGATTCGAGTCTTTCAGAGCCAACCCTCAATCACTGTGCCCCTTAGCGCGTAAACCATTGCAGCGGGTTCAAGGAACATGGTACAGGCTGGATTCAGCCCACCAGTGAAGGGGCAGAGAAGGAGAAGCTCTGCTACACCCAGGAGGTTTAATCCCTACCCTGTGGCTCCTGTCGATCCCAACTGGAGATGGAAACAGCCACTGGGGACAGACTGCTATCTGGGATGAGTGGAGAGCTCTGGGAGCTGAGGGTATTGCATCTCCCAGCCCTGCCTGCAGCATCACAGAGGATTCAGCAGAGCAAGGATGCTCCAAGCCATGTGCCCTGCCTCAGCTTGTCCTTGCTTTCTTGGGAAGGTGGCTGGGGAGCAACAAAGGAGGCTGGAAACGTGTCAGCAAAGCTTTCAGCCAGGCCTGGGAGTGCAGAAGCAGGCAGGGGGGGCATGGGGATGGAGAGCAGCCACCAACATGCTCTGGGTCTGAAGGATGGGCACAGGGGCAGATTTCTCCTCTCCTATATCCAGCTTCTACACTTACACACTGAGTCCATAAAGGGGAAACTGAGGCAGGAAGAAACAGGCTGAGACTGGGTGACTTCACAGTTCACATTGAAACCAAAGGGACTCTCTTCTGGTGCCTCCCTACCCCAACACCTCTCCTTGAGCTGTGACTCTGCTGCACTCAGCTTCCAGGCAAACCCCCGCAGCTCCTAAAGGAGAGGGGGAAGATGCTCCTTGAAAAGCATCCTCGCTCCATCAAGGTTACAGAGCAGGGAAGGGAGGGAAGTGCAAAGGGCCTCCAGGAGCTGGAAGGCCACTGTCAGGTTTGGACTGGGAGACCTGAGCATCCATTCACAGCTCCACATCCTCCTAACACCCACAGGGACAGGGAAAGCTTGCACACAGGAACAGGCTGCTTGCTGCAGATGGGAAGGGATGGGTACAAGGTCACCCAGGAAGCCAGAGAGCCTGGGAAGGGGAGATAGAGGGAAGGAACACGCATCCCTCCTGCATCCCTCCATACTCTGCAAAGCCAAGCAGCAAAGAGGACTCTGGGTGCACAACCTGCCTTTGTGACCAAATCAGGAGAAAACCAGCTCCAGGCCCATACCTGCTGCTCCCTGCAGTCCGGAATGCCTCTGGGATGGGACAAGGATCACCCTGGCAGAGCAGGTCCCTTGGGATGTATCCCACTCCTACAAGCTGCAAGAAACCAAGGGCAGGACCCTCTCAGCAGCATCCAAACTCCACTTCTGAGCCATGAGCAGAGATTTTTGCCCCAAGCATTGCAGCTCCAATCCCCCCAGCCCTGCTCCAAGGACCTTACTGCAACCACTACCATGAAACCCCTCTTCCAGAAGCCAAGGCCGGTCCAAGATGCCTCCATCTTAAATCTATTCCATGCTGGGGCTTGCTCCTCCCTGCTCATCCTCTCCGGCTCCACAGGGAAGGGTTTTGCCATCTGCGCTCAGTGGGGCTTCTCCCTTTCTCCAAGTGATCCCTGTTAATCAGCACCAGCTCTCATCACCCCCCAGGGTGACACGCGGTGACTCAATCCCACCAACCGAGCTGCACCCTGGGGTGCTCCCTCCCCTACACCCACCCATGGAGAGGCACAACCCTTGACAAGGGTCAGCGTGACCTGATGGGAGAGCCCAGGGTGAGTGGGGAAAGGGGCACCCACAAGAAGCTTTGCTGGAACCAAGCTCGCAATGGTGTGGGACCAGGAGCAGCTCAGTGCCACGCACCCGGTGGTGCTGGAGATGCTCTTGGCTGTGTCCTTCTCATGCAAACACCCAGGTCTGTTTTAGCATCGTGACACAGGAGTGGTTCACATTGGCTGATGAATCAGAGCTGCCTCCACTTCTGTCTTACACCTACTCAAGCGGCTCTCACCGGTGAAAGCACCCAGATGTTATAAATAACCCCCCAGCTCCCATAAAGACAAGCAGAGGTGGCACCACACGCTCCCAGCTCCAGGGGGTTTATGCCCCAGGGGATGCTGTGACATTACAACAACTCTTCCCTTCAATACATGCCAAAAAGACCTTTGGGAAGAGCAGTTTTGCTGCTGGGTCATGAGACAGACACAACAGCACTGGAGGAGGGGGAGCTAGCTCTTGGGCTTGTCACGAAGTGCATGAGCACATTGATTCGGTGAATCTGCTCTCCTCCCGTGACTCATTTAGTAGCATGAAAACCTCCATCAGCTGCAATAGCATGACAGCCGTCATATGAGCGCTCCAGGGCTCCCTTTCATTCCCTAGATGATCTTTTCCCAGTTAGATCCCTCTTAGCTCACCCCCTCCAGCTGAAGGTTAGCGACTGAACCCAATCCCAGGCCAGGTTTACCCTAAAAGGCAGCAAACCGGGTGGTACCCAGAGCCCTCTGCAAGCTCTTGCTTCTCCCTCTGGCAATTCATGAAGCTGCTGCTACGGTTGTAAACAAACAAGTCCAAATAGACCCAAGGAAGGGGTAAAACCAGAGCGGCTCCTCCCAAGGCAATGGTTTGCTCTGGGTGTGCATCGAGCAGCACCTGATCAAGGGTGAGTTTCATCCTCGTGACTCCAGCTCGGGGAGAACTCCAGCAGAGTCACTCCAGATTTAAGCCAAACCCTTTTATTCCTATTGACTTCAACAGCCGCCTCCGATCCATCCCAGAGGACAGCGCAGACCCACATTTTCCTGCCCTTCCAAGCAGCTGAGCTGTCATCAAAGCAGCATCCAGGTTCCTTGACCTAGTCCTGACACCTCCAGAGGAATATTCACAAGAAGCTCTATGCCCTGCCAAGAATAACTCCGCTGCTGTGGCATTCTGGGGGTATTTTTCCTACCACGATCAGAAATAGTTGCATCAGCTCCTGCTGGATTCAAAGCCCAGGTGCCTCAGACACAAGGTATGATCCAAGAAGCAAGATTTCACCTTCCAAGTCCTTTCCAAAGAGCTGGGAGCAGATTTCTCAGCTGGTTTAAGCCCCCCATCCCCGGAATGATGTAAATCTGCCTCTGGCCAAGATGCCAGCCCAAAACACGCACCTCCAGCAATGCAATACAGGAGAATAAGAACTCCCCACACCCAGTAATAAGAATTGTACCAGTAACCAGGACCCCAAACCCCATTTTTCTGCCTTGGAACCAGACACCTGCATTCAGGGAGCAGCATAGAAATAAAAGAAGGGGAAAATAAACCCTCCACACACACACACTTGAGGGGCCAGGGATGAAATATTCATCGCAACCAAATGCTTTCTCCTCTCCCAATGTTATTGTCAAGGTCAACCTGAAAGCTGCATTTCCACCCATCCTCAGGCTCAAAGGGGGTGAGCCCCCATCAACCCCAGCCAAGCAGCCAGTGTCATCCCCTGTGGTTCCCCCCACCACCACCACCTCTCCAGGGTGGCTCAAGCCATTTGCTGTCTCTTAATATCCCCCCCACAGCCCTCGATGCCTCCACACTTGGGTGTCCCCCCTACTGCCACCCCCTCCCCAGCCCGTCCCTGGGCATCTCCCCCCCATCAAGGGGCAGCGGTGGGGTGGGGGACGGACAGAGCCGGCAGCGCTCGGCGAGACCGGAGACCCTCGGAAGGAGCATCCTTACCTCGGGGTGCGGCGGGTGCCCGGTGGCTCCCGGGGAGGCTGAAACTGACCCGTTCCCGGGAGAAACCGAGCAGATCCTGGAGGAAACGGAGCAGATTCCCGGGAGAAATCGATCCGGTTCCTGCCCTCGATGAGGAAAGGAGGCGACGGCGGGGCCGGTACCTGGGTCCCGGTGCTGCGCGGAACCGCGGCCGCCGAGAAGGAAACGCTGCCCGAGGGGACCGGAGGCTGCGGGGAGACCGGAGGCTGCTGCTGGGGGAGCCGGCGGCCGCTTTCCCTTTCCCCCCCTCTCCCAACCCGCCCTCCGCTGCCACCGCTCGGCGGATGCGCGCTGGGCTCGGCCCGGCCCCGCTGCCGTTCACCGGAGGGGAGGTAACTCCGAAGGGCTCCCCAATAGACAAAAAGGACTGGAAGGAAAAGCAATTTAAAATAGAAAGCAATAACTGATGAGGGACACGCAGCCCCTGACGCAGGCTTGAGTCACCAGGGCTGCACGTCAAAGCTGGGGTGCCGGCAACCCCCTCCCCCCCACCCCAACATCTCACTCTGATGAGGGTTAGGGCATTAAAAAGGCAAAAATAAACAGAAACTAGTCCAGGCAGAAGGAGGGGTTTGGATTTGTCCATCCCGGAGCTGTGGGGAAAAGCAAAACTCCCTTTATAACGTCCCCTGCCCCAAAAGAGTGGCTCCGGGGGCGGCTATGGGGAAGGGTTGGAGATTTGGGAACCCCTATCATAGAACCCCAGCCTGGTTTGTGTGGGAAGGGACCTTAAAGCTCCTCCAGCTCCAAGCCCTGCCATGGGCAGGGACCCCTTCCACTGGAGCAGCTTGCTCCAAGCCCCTGTGTCCAACCTGGCCTTGAGCACTGCCAGGGATGGGGCAGCCACAGCTTCTCCGGGCACCCTGTGCCAGCGCCTCAGCACCCTCACAGGGAACAGCTTCTGCCTAAGAGCTCAGCTCAGTCTCCCCTCGGGCAGGTTCAAGCCATTCCCCTTGGCCTGTCCCTACAGGCCCTTGTCCCAAGCCCCTCTCCAGGTTCCCTGCAGCCCCTTCAGGCACTGGAGCTGCTCTCAGGTCTCCCCTTCAGGAGCCTTCTCTTGTCCAGGCTGCCCCAGCCCAGCTCTCTCAGCCTGGCTCCAGAGCAGAGCTGCTCCAGCCCTCGCAGCCCTTCAAGGATACAGAGGGGTCACTTTGTCTCAGACCACACAGGGACAACAGGAAGCAGCCAGGACCCAGATTCTGCTCCCCATAACTCAAGTGTGGAACCTGCCCAGTGATGTTCAGGGCTGGCCCAAAGCCTGGTGACACTCAGGGATTCCAGACCCAACACTGAGCTCAGAGGGCACCACATCTCCAGCCACACCACTTCTCTCTCACACCAAAGCTGAGCCCAGGAGCAGCACAGACCAGAGCAAGGCTGAGCTGGGTGTGTAAGCCAGCTTTAGAGGATGAGATGTTTGTATTTATGAACCCACCTTTAATGCTGATGGTGAAGGTAAAAGGGTCTCATTCCCCAACACAATAGGATATGGTAACGCCAAGCCAAAAACGCACCTTCTTTCAGCACAAACAGGTCTTCAGAGCAAGCAGAACCCAAATCCACCTTCTGAGCCTTAATTTATCACTGCCACTCACTCAGGGTGCTGGGATGCAGCAGGTGTGCTGCAGCTAACAGAGAACCAGGCACACCTGATGTGCTCGGGATACTGGTACCAGTATCCAGCTCCTGAGCCTGTGAGAAACCTTGACAGGAGGAAAAACACATTGGGAAGAGCCAAACCATGGAGGATTCAGCGTCCAGCCCAAACCAGGCTCCTGGGTCTCAACATTTATGCACATTACTGGCCTTTGGAGCTGTTTCCTTTTCCAGCCTATTAAACACAGAATGATCAATCCTCCCGGCTACCTGGGAGCTCAGCCAGTGCCTGCTCCAAGATCCAGCACCCGGGTGATGCTTGGAGCTCTCCCTCCTGCCCGCCCAGGAGAAATGAGGCCACGCTTCATTAAACCTGCACCTTTGCCCATCCCGGGCAGGAACAAGGCAGCTCAATGTGGCAATTGAAGGGGAAGAGGCTCATCACATCCAGGATTTGTTGCCTGTCTCAGCTTGTTGCTGCTGTGGCTCTGCACATCTCAGATGAAGAGAAGGCTCCTGAAGGGGAGACCTGAGAGCAGCTCCAGTGCCTAAAGGGGCTGCAGGGAACCTGGAGAGGGGCTTGGGACAAGGGCCTGTAGGGACAGGCCAAGGGGAATGGCTTGAACCTGCCCGAGGGGAGACTGAGCTGAGCTCTTAGGCAGAAGCTGTTCCCTGTGAGGTGCTGAGGCGCTGGCACAGGGTGCCCAGAGAAGCTGTGGCTGCCCCATCCCTGGCAGTGCTCAAGGCCAGGTTGGACACAGGGGCTTGGAGCAAGCTGCTCCAGTGGAAGGGGTCCCTGCCCGTGGCAGGGGCTGGAGCTGGAGGAGCTTTGAGGTCTCTTCCCACACAAACCAGGCTGGGATTCTGGGATTCGCTTATTCCTGCTTTCTGCTTGGTAGGAGAACCAGAAGTGCAGGGCAGAGATGCAGTACCCAGGCTGAGAAGATGAAACCTGAAGCCACTGGGATACCAATGAGGTCTCCTGCTCTCCCCTTTGGGACATGCAGGGAACAGGCCACGGCAGGTATTAACGAGCAGGGAGAGAGAAATGTGCCCTACATCACGTCATGTCCATGGGGACCAAAGGCCCTGTATGGGGATGCTCCGTGCTCTGCTCCCTTGTGACTGCCCAGGGATCCAGATGCAGTCAGAGCCATGGGGCAAAGCCAAGGGGAAGAGGGGCCAGGAGACATCACAGGGTGTTGGAGGCACTTCTCCATCCATGAAATTCAGCCCCAAGCAGGGTTGGTGTGAGATGGATTCTTCCCTGGCTGCAAGGTGAGAGCCACCCCTGTGCAGAGCATCAGGCTTGTCACATGCACTGACAAGAGCCCAGTGATGGAGGAACAGCTCTGATGTCTACAAAACCCTCCTCGTTTCCAAAGATAGGGATATTTATTGCATCCTGGCACTGTCTCCATGAAGGGATGGATGCGAGCTTGGGAGTGCTGGGAAAGGGGAACTGCAGAGCCCACAGGCTGCAAATGCCAGCAGTGTAAAGCGCTCTGCACACCCAGAGATTAAACACAGGGAGATGCAGTGACCTCCTTAAGGGGGTCTTAAGAAAAGGGAAATCAAGCAACCTCATTAAGAGGGGCTGAACCGGGCGTTCCACACCCCTGCACATCTCAGCGGGGAGCAGGGATGAGCCTGCTTGAGGTGGGGATGGACACTTCCTGTGTCACGGGTGGCTCGATGGCACCTTGAGGTGTCACAGATCCTCCCCTATGGCTTTAAACATCCCCCTTTGGCAGGTCACCCATCACCAGAGCGTGCTGCCGGGTGGTAAACTGAGGCACAGAGTGCTCCCTGCCTGCAGCAGGGCTGAACCAAGAGCAGCCAAGGCCGGTACTTTTCCAGCGCCAGCTGGAGCAGCAGGAACAGTCTGGGTTAAAGCAGAGCATGAGTAATGTCTCTCCTGGAAGAGCAGTGCCCCGGAGAGCCAGCGAAGGGCTGGTACCACGCGCGGAGACAGACGCAATTCCAGAGCGCTGGAGCGGCAGCCTATAAATATCCACCTGAATTTCCTGCTGCTCTCATGTGACCCTGATCCCGCACTTCAGCTGCCATCTGTCACCATGGAAATGGCATCCCAGGGCCACCAACCATTCATTCATCCCTAGGACTGGTCCAAAGGAGGGGGCCCGGCATGGGGGAGGCTTTTAATAGGATGGAAGTTGCCATTCGGGGAGGGAAAATCCAGCGGGAAGGTTTAGATCAAGGATGGAGAGGGTGAGGACGGAGCGGCGCTTCCCAATAGGAATGCAGCGCAGCCTGCGATTCCAAACACGCTGCAGCCACACCTGGGCAGAGCTATGGGAAGGGAGGGACAGACAGCCAAGCCTGCATGGATGGAGAACAGGGATGGACGGACATCTGCAGGGAGCACAGGGATGAATGAATCCTTCCCCTGCTCAGGCTGAAGCATCATGAGGATGCTGCCAGCATGGGGAGATGCATTTACCGGTCTCCCCCCAAAACCCCTCCTGGACACAGGTCTTTGGGAGGAGGCGGCTGCCTCGGTAACTCACTTTAGTGCTTCCTTTGCTAGTGAAAAGGTTCCTAAGCCTGTTTTTTTCCCCCAAAGCAGGATGTTAATGGGGTAGGGATTAACAGGACAGCGAGCGTGGTGCCGTCAGTGCACCCAGAAGATGATTTTCCACCTAAGCTGTCAAGCTGACCTACATTCAAGTGATAATAAGCAAAGGGGATAATGCCCTCTGGTTTCTAAGCATGCGTTTGCCTGCAGAGCCAGGGCCCATCGGATGCTGCTGACAGGGAGGGAAAGCTGCAGAGCCTGGGAAAGCAGATCCCAGCCTGACTCAAAGCAGAGGAATTTCTGGCTCTAACAGAGCATTTTCCACCCAAGGCTCCCAGCTCCATCCCATGGCACGTGCCCAAGGTAAGGGGGTGGCACAGCCAGGATCCCAACCAGGATTTGCCCTCCTCATCCTCCCCATCACAAGGGTGGTGCAGAGGGACACCTTGGTGACCGCTGAGCCACTTCCAAGGGCTCCCAAGCCTCCTTGGGATGACAACCCCACAGGGTACCACGTCCTCAAGAGAGGGGTCAAAGCCAGACAGCCTCAGCTGGAAACCTCAGGAATGACGGAGAAAACGGCCTTTAGAAGAAGCATCTCCCATCTCTTAGTGACCACCACGCAACCAGCCCCGGTGCCCTCCATGCACTCACCTGGTGGCTGGTTCTCCCCAGTGCTGCAAGGAGCAGGGAGCAGCTATTTTTGGCCTGGGGATCGTGTCTGGCAAACACAAGGGTGGTTGGGAGGAGGCAATGAGCTGTGTCTGAGCACAAGAAGAAAACCACGCTGCTCCCTTCAGCCCCAGGGGACGAGCACACAGGGAAGAAAGGGGACTCTGCACAATAGAAGGGAACATAACAAAACCCAGCACAGGCAGAGGAATGAGAACCATGTCCCGTCGCCCTGGGCAAGGGCTCCTTAACAGTGGGACAGCTTGAAAGAGCTGCTGCTCCTGGCTTCTGCTCTTCATTTTCTTCCCATGCCTGTGTTGTGCAATGGGGTGGATTCAGTCTGGGCTCCATCTCCAGGTGCCTCTGGATGGCTCTTTTTGGAGGGGTTTTGAAGGTTTTCCGTGTAGCTTCACTGATATTGCTGCTTCTCCCCTATCCAAGTGATGCTCCTCGCTCTCTGTTCTCTCCATCTGAGCCATTGCCCCGCAGGGTTTGCAGAGGGATGCCCTCCCTGATGGACACATCCAGCCCAGCCTGCCCAGCACAAAGGCCTGAGCGTGGGATGTGGGACAGCCGCAGCGCCTGACTCTGGGAAGCTGCAGATTCCTTTGGCATTCTGTCCTTGGAACTAAAAGCAAGAAGCCTTCAAAGGGCTGCTCAGCCTCAAATCCCACTGCATGGCCACTGCTGGCTGCACTGCTTATTCCTGCTGGAATATGGAGAGACCTCAGCCTGCTTCTGGGCCAGCTTCTCTGAGTGGGGACATGTGTCTCCTAGTCCCAAAAGGAGCACCCAGCCCAGCAGGGAGGGAGTTTGCTACTGCTCTGTCTGATGCTGCCCAAACCAGCGCATGGCTTGATCCTCCAGTGCTCATCCTGACTTTGAAACCTGCCCGACAGACTCAACAGGGCTCAAAGCACCAAAACCAGAGGATTTCATCACAACCCACATCTCCTGGGGAGAAACAGCACATCCTGGGCTCTTGAGCATCTCTGGACCCGATCAAGTGAGTCCAGAGGAGGCCATGGAGCTGCTGCGAGGGCTGGAGCAGCTCTGCTCTGGAGCCAGGCTGAGAGAGCTGGGCTGGGGCAGCCTGGAGAAGAGAAGGCTCCTGAAGGGGAGACCTGAGAGCAGCTCCAGTGCCTGAAGGGGCTGCAGGGAACCTGGAGAGGGGCTTGGGACAAGGGCCTGTAGGGACAGGCCAAGGGGAATGGCTTGAACCTGCCCGAGGGGAGACTGAGATGAGCTCTTAGGCAGAAGCTCTTCCCTGTGAGGGTGCTGAGGCGCTGGCCCAGGGTGCCCAGAGAAGCTGTGGCTGCCCCATCCCTGGCAGTGCTCAAGGCCAGGTTGGACACAGGGGCTTGGAGCAAGCTGCTCCAGTGGAAGGGGTCCCTGCCCGTGGCAGGGGTTGGAGATGGAGGAGCTTTAAGGTCCCTTCCAACACAAAGCATTCCGTGATCTCAGCAGGGCTGGGCTCATCATCCCCCCATGGGGAGGTAGCCCCCAGCAACTTGGCACCCAGCATCCTTGTGTAGCTCAGTTAATGAGAAGCAGCCAAAGCCCATCCAGCCAGTCCCCACCAGTAGCTGCTTTCAACAGAAGTCACTCAGCACCACCCCGGGCCATGCAGATGGGAGCAGATGGGAACCAGCCAGCACTTCCCACTGTGCCCAGGCTGGCAATGCAGCTCCCGGGTCATGGCGAGGGCCAGGGAGCTGCTGGAATAAGGGAATGGAGAAATCAAAGCTACCGGCTTCAGCTGGGGGATGCTTCCCACCGGAGCCCCAATGATCCCTTGGGATTCAGTGCCTGGAGCCCGCTGGCTCCTCTTTCACCAGCTGCCATGTGATTTTTGCCCTGGGTATATTTTAAGCACTGCCTTTGACGTCACACCTGCTTCCCCAGGATGCTGCTTTCCACACTTTTCCAGGCAAAACAGTTCCCAAATCTCCCCTTCAGCTTCCCTCCATCAGGCACTGAGCGCCCCTGTCCCCTGCAGTGCCACCTCCCTGCAGCCAGGTCACCCTTTAGCACCTGAACAGAGCTGAGGATGAGAGGGGTGATGTTTGATAACCCCCTTCGGCAGAACAAGGGAAAGGTGGGAAAACCACAGGCTGAGATTCCCGGTTCACCCAGCAGCCGGACCTGGGAACATCAGCCCCACAGGGAGGATGCAGGAAGCAGAGCATCACATGGAGCCACTCAGGGTGGTTGGTTCATCCTCCCCATACCTTGCCAAGTCCCATTGAGCCTGCCAGGGTCTGCATGCAGCTGGGAGCCAGACCCCATCCCATCCCCTCCATCCCAGCTCCAAATGAGCTGCTGCATCCTGCCCCAGACCAGAAGTGAGCCTCCAAACCCCAAACCTCCCAGGCCTGAGCACCTCCAGGAGCAGGATAGGGCCATCTAAGGAGAAGGATGTGGGCAGGGATGGGATTGCTCCAGCAGCTTTGCAGCACTGCAGCACAGACACACACTGAGTCCTCGCTCGTGTCTCAACCCACAAATAGCCACTGTCTGCCCCTTGAAACCTTCACCTGAGCCTCACTTCACCTCCCATCGAGCTGTATGGGCTCACGCAGGGCTGGTGGAGAGCAGCAAGGGGCAAAGACCTGACCCGTCTTTTCCCTGCTCCCAGGAATTGTTACCTCCAGCTGCCTCTCAGCACTTCCCACTGGATCTTGGTGCCAGCACAAGCATCTCCGTGTCCTTCCTCAGAGGTGCCCAAAGTCAGGCTGCCCATGGCGATGCTGTGGGGATACCCAGTGCCCCGTACATGGCATAAACCCACCCTCGGATGTGCTGCGAGCACCCCTGAAAGGAGCTCAAAACATCTGGCTGGAGGAGCCCATTTCCTTACCCTGGCCTCTGGAGCAGCTGGATTTCTCTCTTGGAACCCTCTGGACATCACCCAGATGGGCATTTCCATGGGTCTTTCCATGCATTTCCCCCACTGGTGGGGTGGTTCCAGCTCCCATCGGAGCTGTACCAGTGGAGCAGGAAGCCACAGGAGGGCTTGGGGCTGGGAGAGGTCACTGGGAGGATTCATGTTGGTAATCAAAGCCCCATCCCAGCGTTCCAGCTGGAAACCATCATTCACGTGAAGACAAGTGGGTTGGGATGAGCCGCGCTCCCCTCCCTTGTGCCCCCCGGCCCTCGGAGCTCCCCACACGAGGGGGTTTCACTGCGCTGTAAGGACAGAGCCAGGCCTGAGGTGAGTGAAACGCTGCTGGAGAGCAGAGCCTGGATGTCATCCCTCAGCCTCCCCGCTGAGCTCCCAGCCAGCCGGCACCCGTGGAGCTGCCTCTCCCTGCTTCCCTGCGGAGAAGCAGCTGATGCTCAGCCCCTTTAGAGCCCTTTCCCATCAAGAAGAGCCAGGCTGCCTCACTATAGCTGGCACGAACGAAGGCATCTCCTCCCCATTAGCCCTCTGGGGCTGATTCTTCTTCTCTCCCATCCAACAGCACAGACCCAGCCCAGCTGCAACGGGTGCCAGGAGGAGGAAACAGGCTTGGAGAGCTTTGAGGAGCATTGCTGTCTTGGTCAGATCTCCTGAGATGAGCTGTGTGGGTCCAATGTGGCTTCACTGCCCCATCCAACTCACACCAGGGATGCAGGCTCATGCTTTGAGCATCCTACGCTGAGGCAGGATTTGCAGCAGCTTTGCAAGATGTTGGGAAAGGGAATTTCTCAGCCAAGGCACAGCTTGATGCAGCTTTGCACGGGGCTGGGAAATGGGACTGTTCCTCCCTAGAGCTCCTTACCTCGAAGCAGAGATATCCCAGCCATGCAGCGTGATGGGGGGTACCTCCAGGCAGAGCAGGGCTGGCTGATGGCTGGGTCTGGCTCTGTACCTGTCCCTTCCTCCCGTTTTCCTGGTTTCTGCTCCTTTTCCCCAGTGCCCAGAGCCTTCTGTGCTAGCTGAGAAATTGGGGTTCCCCCCCGCCCCATCCCTTCCCCTGAAGCTCCGGCAGTGCCTGGAGCCAAAGGAAGCTGGAGCCAGCATTGAGACCGAGCAACGCTTGATGGATCAGGGAAAGAATTCCCAAGGTCTCAGCAATCAAGACTCTCCTCCCTGTTCGATGCTCAGAGCTTCAGCCGCAGCACAGCACGATCCCAGCTCGAACCATACCCCCATAGGAACACCTCGAAAGCAGCCGTTCCAGGACCTCCTGGGGCATCTTCCAATGGAAACAAGCATCCAGCTCAGCCTGCACATGGGAAACCATCCAAGTGCCTGCTCATCCCCATCCCGCTCCCCCCCCCAGCATCCCCACGGCTGTGAGCATACGGAGCCGCTGCCAAGACAGCAGCGAGTTCCATTGTCCGGGTCAGGCTTCAGCCGCTGCCACCCCAGAGGAGATTTGGACACCCAACAAAACTGGCAAGGCCAAAGAGGCCCCGAGGAGGTGAGGAGAGAACCAAGGAGAGAAACCAACCCCAAAGAGCACGATGGGTCGGGATAGAGCGCAGGGTTCCTGCTGCAGGGCTCAACCTCGGCTCAATGGCACAGCCACCGCTGCTGAGAAAGGGACCGTGGAGGAATGCGGGTCCTCTGGGAAGGGGGGATGAGGGGGAGAGGGGAATGCAAAGCCCGTGGCCTCTTGAGTCCCTGTCCTGTTAAAGACCAGAGCTTGTGGCTCCATTTCGGCTGCACCACTTGGAAACTCAACCCCAAGCAGAGCCAAGGGGGGCTGAGCACAAGCTGAGGGCTGTAAAGCAAGGGGAGGGGTGGGAGATGCAGAAGGAGCATGGATAAACCAGGATCCATCCAGCCAGGCTGATTCTATGGGTGTTTCAACCTTCTCTTCGCTTTTTAGCTACAGTTTACAGGAGATGCTCAAAGCTGGAGCCGAAAGCACAAAACTCCATCTCTGCAGCTGGGGATGGCGAAGGTCGGGTGGAACCAGAGATCCCCATCCCCATCGTGCCTCAGTTTCCCCACGTATGAAGGTGCCTCCTCACCCGAATATCTGAGCTCAGTGGATGAGGCGTTGGGCTTGCACCATGCACCTCCATTCAGGGTGGAAATAAAGGTGGAAGTGCATGGGAAGGGGAGTCCCACTTTGGGGAAGGGTTGGGAACTCCTGGGTGGGATAAGTCAGTAAAAACAAGAATAAGAGTTGCTGGGAGTGAGGATGAGGAAAAGGAAGAGGGAGGAGGAGGCGAGACAGCCTGCACCGACCATCTGCTGCTGGTGCTTGCAATTGCTTGGGCTCATTTCAGCTCCACTGCCTCGGCTTTGCTGCAAGAGCTGCCAGGGAAGGGAACGGAGCCCCAGCACCAGCCTGGACCACAGGGAACACTCATGGATGGGGCAGGATGAGCCGCAGACCCTGAGCAGCCCAAATGTGATGGAGGGGAAGGAACAAGCTGGGTTTTGCAGGGCTGAGCTGGGGAAAGCAGCATCAGAGCTGAGGCTGGCACCAGCCAGGGCTCCATCACCAACAAGCTGCTGGGACCAGGAGCCTCCGGCAGAGCCACACTGGAGAAGGGGAAGGAAAAGCTGCTCGGAGCAGCCACAGATGCTTTACAGAACGAGGCAGATGCCCCAATCCCTCGCAGCTCTTTAAAGCCTCCTCAATTGAAGCACTTGAGAAGGGGACGTGCACCTGGGGCTGCCGAGCTCTGCTCTGAGCTATAATTATCCCCCAGCAGCTCTCTCTGTACCATCTGCACCTCCTGACACCGCCCTCACTCTCCCCATGGCTGCCATCCTGCTGGCTCCCCCCAAATCCCCTCATTCAGGGGTTGCCATCCCTGCAGCATTGCTTTCCCCACACCCAAAACCACCAGAGCCGACCTGGTGCCAACTGGCTGGAATGGGCACAAAAGTAGCT
The DNA here is from genome assembly GCF_037157495.1 of Lathamus discolor. Lineage (NCBI taxonomy): Eukaryota > Metazoa > Chordata > Aves > Psittaciformes > Psittacidae > Lathamus > Lathamus discolor. The sequence continues at coordinate 4,203,756 of NC_088902.1, forward strand.
GGAATTTGGGGCATCCCCTGCCCTCCTCGGTGTGGGATCTCTCTGTACCAGGAGCCCCCATCAGAGGGCCAGCACCATGCTGGTGGCCAAGGCCATCAGCCCCTGCCATGGTGAGGGTCCCCCTCATCGCAATGGCTATAGCCCATGAGGTCTTTATCTCAGCCCTACCATAACACAAAGAACAACAAGGAGCTACTGTGCTTCCCACTACCCTTTTATCCCCCATTTGGGGACTCAGGGTAGGAGGGAAAACCCAGCTGCTAGTTATTACTTCATCACATATGCAAAACACCAGCTGCCCATTGGCTGCACTGCATGAATCTGCTCACACAATGGAGCATCCATAAGCCCATTGGCTTAGTGGCTGGCACTGATTTACAGGCTGGGCATCGCTTGCCCTTTGGGGAAGTCTTCAGGCTTCCCAAATCCCCTGCTGGTCTGGATCTGCCCACCAGCACCATGGATCCCATTAACTGGGAATTCTAGGGGTTTATCCAGGCGCAGGAGCCATGTGTCTTACAAACAGGATTAGTGCTGCCAGCAGATTGAATGTGTGGTGCCTGGGGTTTCCTTTTCTTCATTGGGAAAGCTGGGTGTTGAAACCCAAATGCTGGGTGCCAGCTGTGATGAGCTGGTCAGGCCTCTGTGAGCACTTGGTCTCAGAGCCAGACACCAACCCTGGTGGGTGAAATCATCCTGGAAAAGCCAAAAGCTGGGAATGGACCTGGGGGCATTGGTGGATGTGAGAGGCTCAAGGCAATGGAGTAGGTCTGGGAGCTGAATCTGTGCCCTGTGTTGAGGGGGGAGCCAGCAGGTCCGCATTGGACACTGAATTCAGACAGATCCTTTCCAAAAGCCTGTCCCAAAGGAACAGCCCAGGGAATTGGGAAGATACATCCAAAGCGATCACTCACCAAGCAGTTTAATGCAATCAGCTTAGAGCACCAAGGAGAAAAAGCTGCATCAAAAGGAAGACAGATCCTTAATCTTGGAGCAAACTCTGCTCCGAGCCCTCCCCTCCCTGCCTCATCCATCCCTGGGACCTCAACCTCCTTTTTCCAGCATCCCAGAAGGGTTTATCCATGTAAATCACAGGGAGCAGAGGCAGGCTGGGGATGGGGCAAGCACTGCGACATCTGCCTGGGAATACAGGAAGGAAAGAGGTTAAAGGAGAGCCCCTGGAGGTGTTCTGACCCTCACAAGGAATGTGGCAGGTAAGGTACAAGTGAGGCTGGGGAGAGAGACTGATAGTTTAAACCCTTTGGTCCTAACAGAGGGGAGATTGAGCTGAGCTCTTAGGCAGAAGCTCTTCCCTGTGAAGGTGCTGAGGCGCAGGCACAGGGTGCCCAGAGAAGCTGTGGCTGCCCCATCCCTGGCAGTGCTCAAGGCCAGGTTGGACACAGGGGCTTGGAGCAAGCTGCTCCAGTGGAAGGGGTCCCTGCCCGTGGCAGGGGTTGGAGATGAAGGAGCTTTAGGGTCCCTTCCAACACAAGCGAGTCTGTGGTCTATGAAAAGGGTGCTTGGGAAGGGACATCTTCATCTGCTGCACGAGCAGGATGGGACCAAACACACAGGACCCCTCTTTAGAAGGGCAGGGACCTCCCTGCTGGTTTTCCCCCTGAGCAGCTGCACTGGGAGCAGGATCCAGCCCCTCTTCCCACCTCATTTCACCAGGTAATTGCCTCTGCCAATTACACGATTACCATAAGCAAAGGTAATTACAGAATAACCCTGCAGTGATTTCAGGTGGCAGCCTGAGGAGCGTGATGTGTTTGGGAAAACAGTTCTGGGAGGGAAATCACCTTCCAAAAGCAGGGAATGGGAATGACACAGCCGCTTCGCACACCGCTTTACACACACGTGTATGCTAAGAGCCACTACGGGCTCATTAACAGCTTGGTGGAAGGATGAATGATGGAGCTAAGCAGCCACTGAGCAATGTGGGATTGAAGTGGGTTGATGCTATTAACACACACGGCTCCCCTGCCCTGTTTCTTCCTTTGCCTCCAGCACAGGGCTGGGGTTTGCAGTGTTCTGCTTTATAATCACCCAGAGGGAAGCATTAGCAGCCGGGTGGCAGGATAAACTGCAGGGCCACGCAGTGCTACTGGGTTGCAATGTGTAGATTAAGCCAAAGACACTAAACAGTTCCACTGCATGGATGAGGGAAGGGAGGGAGGAGGCGGCAGAGGGATGCTCCAGGAGGCCGTGGCACATCCAAGGTGCTGGAAGGAGTTGGGTATCAAAGATGCACCTTGCTCCCGTTAGGTCCCTTAAGGAAAAGCAGGGCTTAGGGCACAGTTTGTAATACAGCTCCTGGGCACCACCGACCTTTCCTCTCCGGGGTCCCCTTGTCACTAGGTGGCAGTGGAGCATCTCCGTGAGGCTCTGAGGGAGCCGGAGTGTCCCGTCCCCCCTTCCCCCCCCCCAGCCTCTCCATCCCCTCTGGATGCGATGCCCGGAGCCCTCCTTACCCCAGTGCTGGTCCAAAGGGATCGCAGTGGGAGCCTGGCAAACGCCAGCTGCGAGGCGCCGGCGCTGCGCGGGATCCAGCCCATGCTCTGGCTCCGACTTTATTTGGGTGGAAAACGAGGCAGATTTTGGCTGCTTTGCAAGGATTTCTCCTGCAGCGGCCCCGGGGCTGGATTCACGTGTGCTCCCCACGTTCCTAACCCAGGCGCAGGGATGATGCACATCCCAAATTCCCCGCTGCAAATAAACCCTGAGCCCTTGAGCCCCCAGAGCAACAGGGACAGGACCAAGCGCAGGGACCCCCTCTTAGACAAGCTACAAGCAGGGGAAGCAAGACAAAGCTGGGAGCTATATCCCGAGCTAGCGTCTCTCTAGGGTAAACGCAGCCTCTTTAACCCATGCACGACCCCATGGGAACAGCCAGCCTCAAGGAATTAAACTGCCTGACTGGACTGGCAGCAGAGCAGCCAATTCCAGGCCTCCCAAATGAGGAATCCCACATGAAAATCAGGTTAGTTCAATCGCTGCAGCGGCTGGCACGTGGCTACAAACCAATGTAGAAAGCAGCTCTGATAAATCACTGTGATTGTGGGTGTGCATCAGCTCTGGATTCACAGCCCGTCAAGCACGATGCTCCATCTACAGCAGAGGGCACTTTTGGGGGTGTCTGGCGTTTCTGCCTCAGCATCTCACCTTCCTTTTGCCCTCCAGGACCAGCATCCGGGATAGGACAGCCCCAGAGCTGAATCAGTTCCTGTTTGGGAATTGGAGGTGGTCTCTCCTCAAGGTGGTCAGGTCGGGGACAGGCAGCTCCAGCAGAAACACGCAGGGAAAATGTGCAGGAATACCTGGAAAAGGAGAAATTCACCCCAAATTCAAGACTAGCTGGGAGGACAAAGCCCCCAGACCCAGCAGAGCAGAGATGGCAGCACCAGGATGCAGGCATGGGAGTGAGGTCAGGGAACGGACCTCTCCTGAGCTGAGTTCATAAAGGATGGGAATAAGTGAGGCAGAATTACTCAGCTCCTGTGGTCCACCCTGTGCTGAGAGCATCGAGGTGCAAAACCCTCAGCACATGTGGGTTCTTGACCAGTTTGGGAGGGAGATTTTAGGGGTTATTCCCTGGTTTTGGACATTATCCCCAAACGAGGGGGAGAGTGATGGCAAAACAGACAGAGCCTTGTTCTGCAGCCCCTGCCTCAAACCTTACTAGGGAGCAGGTGGGATCCACGAGTCTCTGGGACTTCAGCAACCACAGCAAAGCCTAAAAGGGAGGGATGGCATTAACCCAGGCTGGGCACCCAGCTATGGATCGGGTGCAGTTGTGCCTGGGGCAGAACCCAGCGCTGCTGATAGGAGTCAGAGTGATGCAGTCCAGCCACAACGCCGGAGAGCGGCACTAAGCCCACATCCATCCTCCGCAGGGGTTTCTTGCCTTGGCAGCCCGCAGGAGGGAAAGCAGCAGGATCTGCTCATTCTCAGCTGCATTTCCACAGCCCCCAGGACCTGCGTTCCCTGACACCGGGGCATTGGGTTTCCGTGGCTGAGGATCAGCCTCCTATCACCGGGGCTGCAGGAAATTGGGGCTGATGGGAGGCCCTGGGAGCCAGGATGGGGTTTGATGCCTCCAGACTGGCTGTTGCTGGGATAGACGCGGAGCCCGGGTCCCATCAGGGGCACCCACTCTAGGGGGAGGTTAAAACAAATCGGGGTGCATTTGGGATATGCTCCTCACCTCCTTGCATCACCACACAGGTCCTGGGGTGAACACATGCAATAGGGTAGTGGGAAAACATGAGCCAGAGTGGCAGGGAGCCCTCCTCATCCTCATCCTCCTCTTCTACAGGCTGCTATGGCAGGAGAAGGCAAGAAAGATGCTTGCAGGGAGCCTCCAAGAGAAGAAACCCCAAGGGCCCGTCCGCATGAGCCCCTCCGCCAGGATCTTCCCTGCTTTTCCTCCCTCCCAGCCCATGCAGCTCCTTGGAAGAGAGGCACGGCAGAGCCGTCTGCTCCCTATTAAAACAACAAACAGGGGCTCTGCCTCCAGGTGCCCTAGAACATTCCTGAGGAGCCAGCAGGAGCCTTGGAAAAAAGCAGCATCCCAAATGCAGCTGCTTGGATGGGGGCTTCCCATGGGAAGAGGGGTTGTCACAGCAGGTCCCATTGGGGTGGAGGGACCCCAGCAAAGCAAAGGGGTGTTGGGATGATGGATCCCGTGTGAGGCACAAACTCCTGCACTTGACTCCTGCAGAGCAGATGCATTTTACTCCCTATAGCAAAGGGTCTTTCTGCCCCATTTGCAGCCAGGGAGGGAATTCCTGCTTCCCCTTCATCCCCTTTGGGGCTGGATACAACCCCTCACTCCTTCCTGGGATGAACCTTCCCCACCTCGAGCTCCGCTTCTCCCCCAGCAGCGGTTTTGTTCATGGGTTAAAAGGGGAAGGGGGGAATGAATCCTCCATGCACAGCCAAGGGGAATGGGCTGGGCTGGGCTGGGAGACGGCGCTGCTGGAATCAATGAGGGGAGGGATTGCAGCCTGTAGGACCAGGCAGCCGCGATAGCGTCGGCGCGTCCCACGCCGCGGGGCTCTGGCCTCCTTTGAATGAGCCCAGCTAATGCAATTACTGCGAGTCAGAGGGACACAGAGAAGGCTCTGTGCCTCCCTGCATGGAAAAGCATCCCCACACTCACCAAATCACCTCTGATGGGAGCATCCATTGGGGGATGCTACAGGGGCGAGGGAATGGTGCAAAAGCTGTCCCTGAGCCTTGGTCCAACAGGCAGAGGATGCTGCTGTGCATGGGGATGAAGAGCAAACCCCCCGAGCTGCAGCAAACAGGGAACAGAAGCTGCTGCTGCAGCCGCAGAGCTCCCTGAGGCCGATTTACCTTCCCCGGGCAATTCCGTCCTCGGCCCGGCTCCGCAAGTCCCCAGCTGCGGTTTGAGAGGATGGAGCAGAGCATCCCCTCCCTGGGGAGCAGGGGCACAGGGAGCGCTGCTCTGGCTCCGGGCTGGGCCAGCAACAGCCGTGACTCCGCCGTGCGGCAGAGGAGGGGGGGGTCAGCGTCTGGGGAAGCCCCGTGCCCCGCTGGAGTTCCTGGATCTGCTTCCCCCCGTGGGCGCCTGGTGCCTGGGAGCCAGGTGGGATCCATTAAACCCCATCCTGGGGACGAGGTGGGTCCCACGTGTCCCCAGGAGAAGGGTCAGGACCCTGCTTCCTCTCCCCCAAGCAGTGTCCTCGCAGCAGTGGGGCTGGAGAAAAGCCCAGGAGCAGGGAAGGATGGAGGCACAGACAGGGATGCTGTTGGGAAGGAAGGAGGGGGGCAAAGGGGAGCTGCTGGTGCAGGTCAGGTCCTGCTCATGCCCCAAAAATGGGGGTGGGAGAAAAGCCCATTGCTTCTCATCTCCTGCCTTCTTGCGTCACCACGCAGGTCCTGGGGTGAACACATGCAATAGGGTAGTGGGAAACATGAGCCAGCATGGCAGGCAGCCCTCCTCTTCGTCCTCCTCATCCTCATCCTCATCCTCCTCCTCCTCTTCCTCTTCCTCCTCTTCTACAGGCTTCTATGGCAGAAGGGAGGAAAGATGCAGGGAAGGATGGAGCTACAGAGATGCTGCTGGGAAGGAAGGAGGGAGGCAAAGGGGAGCTGCTGGGGCAGGTCAGATCCTGCTCATGGGGTAACTATGTGCTGGGTGTAATGGGGTAATAACGCTGGAATCCATATTAGTCAAATTAACAGCTTTAGACCCAAATGTCATGGTCACTCAAGCTGCTAACATTTGGCCTGTGTGAGCATCTCTGTACTCCAAGAACTTATGTCCCAATGAAACCACTTCACAGGGAGGCCCCCCCAACGGCACAGGGTTCCCCAAGACCCGAGCACCCAGAAACCTGGGTCCCTCCCAAGTGCCCAGCACATCCCTGGCTCCCTCTGCCACATGGGTCCCATCTCCAGCTCCTCACTCCAGTTTGTGGGGCTCTGCAGAGCCCAGCTGGGCTGAGGAACCCCCATCAACGATGCTCTGAAGAAGCAGCATCAAGAAAGATCATCACAAATCACCACTTTTCCCCCAGAATGGCCCATTCTGCCCATGGAATGTGGTGCCCAGACCCTATAAACATTTTTCCCCTCAGCCAAACCCCCAAAACACCCAATTTCCCCTAAATTACCCAGATTTGATGACTTTCCTATAGGCTTCAGACCCTGTGATCTCATTTCTCTGGATGATCCCCCTTGGAGCATCCTCTCATCCTTAGACCATGGGGTCAGATGCTGAGCCCTTCCCACCTGCTCTAGGAGGCAACTGCCCCCTTTGCCCCCCTCCATGCAGAAAGGGCTGATCCTGGCTGTTTCTTCCTTCCCAACTACTCTGGGCACAGAGGTTTAATTGGAAAATGCTGTGGGCTGTTTGGGAAGCAGGAGGAAAACATCTTTTACTCCAGCTTGGCAGAGGTCGCCTCCACTTATTGCACTGACCTTCCCCCCCTGCTGCTCCGAAGGCTTTGAACCTGCTCAGATCCCATTAATGGGGTTAAGCAACAGCAGGGAAAAGGGAGGGTTAATATCAGAGGAAATATAGGGAGCCTGCTGGTGTTTAGGGCCTGATCCTGTGGGATGCTCAGCTCCCCATCACCTGCGGCAGCCCCAGGATTCACGCCATGGAGCTGTTCGCATCAAACACCCATTGCAGGGAGAGAAACCAGTGTGGAAAGGCTCAAGCAGGGCTGTATTTGGGGGGGTACCACTGCACACTGCTCCTGTCTCCCCTATGGGCTCACTTGCAGCCAGATGCAGCCCACATCCACGCTGCAGTGAGGGGAACAAGCTCCCAAGAGCCTTAACCCAGTTACCAGGGTCTGAACATCCACAAATCCAGGGGAATTCTGCCTGATCCCCTTTGCAAAGCAGCCCCGGCTCCCGCTGTTGCGCTTATGCCAATTAACTTGCTCAAAGCAATTAATGAGCTCCAACACCTCCAGCCATCACCTGCCTCTGATGGCAGTGACCCAGAGGGTGTCAGCACACGGCTGTGGGCTGGGAAAGCCAGCAAGGATGGAGATTTGCTTCCATAGGCACGTCCATTATCCCAGGGGTTCAATCAGCCTTCCCCAACAAGCCCGTGTCGTGCAAACCTGCGCCATCACTTCCCCTCTGTCCTGCTCCTCGTGGGGCTGGCAGAGGTAAAGCAGGGTCTCTCACTCTAAGAGAAGACGAAAGGAGGTGCTAAAGCCTTTGCACCCCATCGCTGGGTCTCCACTGCAGCAGCCAAAAGGGAAGGAGAGAGCAGATGAGCCATGCTCCAGACAACGGAGCATCCCAAGACACCTCTTACGCGTGTGGGCCCCGTTCCTCAGCAGGGCTAAAACCAGCCGGTGCTCTTCAGTTGAGCTGTTTTGGGGTGTCTGAGGCTTTTTGAGGGCTGAAATTGCTTAAAAGGTCAATGGCAAGGTTTTTGTTTCCTATCAAGGGACCTTTGAGAGAGGGAACAGCTTGAGGCTCCTCACGGTTGAAAGGTCAAAGCTGTTTCTGGTTCTCCTTATCAGCAATGGCTGAGCAAAGAGGAAACCTTTTGCCTTCTAGGTCGGGTAGGGGAGGTCATGGTGGGGACACAGCACCGGGCACCGGAGATGAGGTGCTGATGGCAAAAGGTGGGAAGAAACCCAGGAGACGGGAATTGTGCCCTATCTCCAGGCCTACAGCATGGCCATGGAGGGGAAGGCTGCCCCATGGTCCCATCTCCTGGAGAACTAAAGGCAGTGCGACACGATGGTTTGGGGTTTACCATTGCCCAAAGTGGATATGGCCACTACAACAATGGGGTCAGCCCCAGTGGTGGCCGCTCAGCTCTCTGGATCTGTTCCGTGTCCCTCCCAGCAGTGCTGGGTTTGGTTTGGCTCATGCTGTTGACACGGATGAGGACCCCATGTTGGGTTTGGGTGCTGGGACCCCTCCAGGCTCTGCAGAAATACAGTGGTGGCTGGGCACAAAATCCATCCATCCTTTCCTCCCTCTCTCCTTTCATCCCTTCATAGAATCATAGAATAGTTTGGGTTGGAAAGGACCTTAAGATCATCCAGTTTCAACCCCCCTGCCATGGGCAGGGACACCTCCCACTAAACCATGCATCTACTCATCTATCCTTCCATCCATCCATTCCTCCATCCATCCATCCCTCCCTCCATCCATCCATCCATCCGTCCATTCACCCCTCCCTCCATCCTTCCCTCCAACCATCCTTCCTTCCATCCATCCCTCCATCCATCCATCCATCCATCCATCCATCCATCCATCCATCCATCCATCCCTCCATCCATCCATCCATCCATCCCAGACCATAACACCATGGTGCCCATGAACCAGCGCTCCGAGCAGTTCAGCATTTTGATCTCCCCTTTCCTGGCTCCTTCCCTCTCCCTGCACGAGCTGGCCCTCACACACCTTAAAGCAGCAGACCCGGAAAGGCTGGATTTGCTTCCCAGTAAAGCTGTGGGAAGGAAGAACCTTTGACAGCCCATCTGGTTTTCACACAACCCCCGCTGCGCTCTCAGCGTTGTCACCTTTCATCCATCCTGACAGGAACAGGGATCAGCCTGTTATGGAAACACAAGAACTCCTGGGAACGTTCTGCCGATGGCTGGGAAGAGTGGAATGCACAAGGTAAGGAGGGGAAAAAACACCCTCCTGAGATGCATGAAGGTGACTCCTTGGGGTCAACCTCACCTCCCCTGGCTTCCTCCAGTTGTGAAGACAACCAAAGCATCACCAAGCCACCAACAAACCAGCCAAGGAGGAGCAGGGGGGGATTGCAACCCTTAACACCCGTGTCAATGCTACGTGCCTCAGTTTCCCCATCCGAAAGAGAAGCACTTTGACCCCTGGCATTGTCTCCTTGATGGGACCAGAAGGGGAAGAACACATCCAGCATCCACCAGCAAACACAGCCTGAAACACCTGTGAGCTCCTGTACCACGTCCACTGGGATGGGTGGAGGGATGAGTGGATGGATGGATGGATGGATGGATGGATGGATGGATGGATGGATGGATGGATGGATGGAGGGATGGATGGCGTGGATGGAGGGGTGGGTGGATGGATGAATGGATGGATGGATGGATGGATGGATGGATGGATGGATGGATGGAGGGATGGGTGGATGGATGTGTGGATGGATGGATGGATGGATGGAAGGATGGATGGATGGAGGAATGGAGGGAGGGATGGGTGGATGTGGTACAAGTGCACCAGCAGTGAGAACACGCAGCTCTCCTCCCTGCAGAGTCCCCAGTGATGGCTCCTTCCCCCCTCTCCAGCCACCAAAATTCCCAATTACTTTCAGGTGTCGGCCAGTTCATGAAATAATTTTTTTCCTTAAGGAAAGAGGAGCTTTCAATGGAAAGTGGATTTTTTTCCCAAAGGCTAAACACAAACCAGAAGGCAGCGGACTGTGGCGCGCTGGCTGCACTGCCCTTTCGGGGCACGCTTGGAGACAATTGGCTTAATTTTTTCCCCCTTATTTCACTCTTTCCACTTCCATAAAAAAACAGTCCCTCATTTTCCACTCTTCCTGCTTCCATAACAAAATATTCCCTAATTTTTAAGGGCTGCTACACATTTATCCCAGTGAGCACAAGGCGATGCCGTCCCACTGGCTCGGGGAGCTCCTTCCATCGCTGTTTGTTACGGATTCTCCAGAGAAACTTTTGCTTTCCCTGCTATAAATTTCCCACTTACCTTTTAAGGGAACAGACTGTTTTCTGGTGCTTTTTTCTTGGCTCTCTGTCAGGGATGATTACTCCCAGATTTATTGGGATTTGCAAAGGAGGCAGCGAAACCTGGGATCTCCGGAGCTTACCGGGATAATGATGCAGGCAGCACTTGTCAAGCCTCACATCTGATTTATGGAGCAAGATTTCATCTGTCCCGGTGCGTATAATTTACTGGGATCTGGAAGTGGCTCATTAGGGAATGAGGTGAATAAATCCATCAATCCCGTGGGGAGGGGAAGAGCTTTGTCCAGCTCCGTGCGCTGCTCGCACATCCCAATGGAGGGGCTTGGGGGTTTCCTCAGCGGAGCAGGGCCGTAGCCGGGATAATTCAGGATGGCCAAGCCCCGGCTGGAGGCACAAAGGAGCCCCAGGGAGGGGGGTATCCGGGGGCACGATGCAGGTCCTGCTTCCCTGTGATGGCTGGGAGGGAACTGGGGGCTCGAGACCCCGGCGCAGTGCAGGGACCCACTTCCCTGATCCCAAACAAGCAGGGAAAGCTGCATCCAAACGTGTTTGCTTTTACAAAGCTCGTTCCTGGAAGGGCTTGGATCTATTCCTGATCCTTCACTGCACAGGCAGGAGCTGGGCTTAACCCCCTGCCCAGCACCCCAAGAACATTCCCTACATCCCCTCCTTTTCTCCTTTTTTCCCCCCATTTTCACCATTTTCCAGCCATTTTCCATACAAAGCCCAAACTCAGCCCAGGGTCACGGGGAATAATCCTCCAATGGCAGCAGATTCCCCCGGCAGCGGAGCCGTACATCCCACAGGCAGCATTAATCTGCACCACCACCCAGCACCAACTTACTCCGGTTTACACCCATTTATCCAGCTGCTCTGTTAATACAGGGGCCGGATCCTGCTCCTGGCTCTGTACATATTAAATCCAAAGGGAATCCATTTATTTCGTGCTGTTAGATTTATGCCACGTTGCGGCGTTACTCTAAAAGGAAATCCAATTGACTCGGGTCCTATCGCTTCCTGACAGAGCGAAGCTGGAATTCCCTTTAATCCCTTGATGTATTCCTGATTTTGCAATTGCTATCAGATTTTTAGGAGTCAAAGACCCTTTCGGCTCCCAGCTCCATGTATTTTAGTGGGATTCATGCCATAAACACACATCCAGCCTGGCATCTCCCAAAAATCCCAGCCGCTGGCACTTCCAGGCTTCATCTCATCCCTTTTTATATATGTATATATATATATACACATACATATATGTACAATATATATATTTGGAGCAGACGGAAGGAAAAACAAGCCTGAACTTGGCATCCTGAAGTGCTTTCCGAAGCAGCCTGAAAATCCCACACATGGATTTAGCACAAATCTTTCCTTGTGGAAGCAGAAAGCCAATCGGCACCTCGGAAAGGCATCAGAATCGTTGGGAGAAAGGATCCATCCCTTCTGCTTCCCATTGGAAAAATCACTTTATAAAGACCAAATGAAGTGGTGGAAGAAATCCATCCCGTGTTCCCAACTGCAAGGAAGGAGCTGGGTCCTTGTTTAAAGCAGCCTGAGGGAATTAAACTGATTTATTCCTTATAAACACTTGGGGGATTTATTCAGCGGCTGCAAAATAATATGAGTTTTTACGTTGGGTTGAATCCAGCCCAAATCACTTGGATTTATTGGGAATTTTCTTTCGCCTTCATCTCGCTCCATGAAATGCAAAGGAAAACAAAGCAATAGGCTCAGCTTTAATGCCACACTTTGTGTTCGCGGGTTTTCTTTCCTCGCTTGGTCTCGCTACCAGTCCTTTACAGCACGCTCCAACATGGAATGCTGCTCTGGAAAACAGCACCCGGAGGAAAACAGGAGCAGAGAGAGTTCGCTAACACCCGAAATAACCCCCCGAAAACTGGAATTCCAACAGATTCACTCTTTTCCCCAGGAAAATCCCCCTCAATGGCAGCGCTTTTAGAGCCGATGTTTCCCTCCTCGCTACGTCCGCAGGGCTGTAACACAGCGCAGCAGCCCGGGATGTGCACGCAATCCCATTGGAATATCATTTTATACCAGTTGAGGTCTTTTATCCCATTTCCACTCTATCTCGATGCAACGGAGACACAAATCTACATGATTTTTGCGTCCACGTGGTAGGAAGAGGGAGGAATGCAGAAACGCATTGTGTTTGCGTGCAGGATTACCATGTACGATTGCATGGGCTTGATTTATCAGTGTATCTATCCGGGTGGCTATAAATGTGCATGAGTATATCAATATGGTTGTGTATATAAATATGTATATAAATGTGTATATAAGTATGTATATAAATGTGTATGGGCATATAAATGTTCATGTGCATATAAATGTGCACGTGCATATAAATGTGTATGTGCATATAATGTGCATGTGTATATAGATGCGCAGGGGGTTGGAACTGGATGATCTTAAGGCTCTTTCCAACCCTAACTGTTCTATGATTCTATGTGCATACAAATGTGTGTCTATACGCAAATATGCATGTATATATAAAAAGATGCATGCGTATATACATAAATATGCATGTCTATAGATGTAAATATGCGTGTGTAAATACATGTGCAAACACATGAAGCACGTGTGTGCCACAGGTTGTCCCCTACCCCTTGTGCATCATTATGACACGCGGGGGAACGTTTGTGGCTGTGATTTTGCGAGGCCATTTTCTACCTCATTACAGAACAAACCTGACCCTGTTGGGGCTCTGGTTGTGATCAGCGAAGGAGAATTCCCCACAGGAATCAATAAAGTCATTTTTTCCTGCCATGGATGTGCATGTTCCTAAGCGAGATCAAACCGTAGCTGGGATGGAGCTCTACAGTGAGTCAGATATTAGGAATGGGAGGATTTTCTGGGATGTTTGGAAAGCAGAGAAGGGTGTGCAGATGGGAAAGGGTTGGGGATTGAACCCTGATAGCTCTGCAGCAATAAAAAGCAACCGTAAGCGAGGGCACAGATTCCCTTTGCTGCTCAGGGCTGAGGCTGTTATCCCTGTGAGATGCGGGGATGTGCCCAAGACAAATTAGACCATGTTGGCGCTCAACATGGGTGCAGACCAGCCAGGGATGGGTCTCCCCTTGGGCTCAGCAGGTCCTCACCATGGGATGTAGAGCCTGGAGGAAGGGACACAAGCAGGAGAGCAGCCACTCTTGGTCCTCATCTACCCTGTTTGACCTTGTCCTTGAAGAAGGAGAAGCCCATTCCCATTCCCAGGCATTAGGCATTGCTCTGTGCCCCACCAGCATTCCCAAGGCTCTGGATAATGCTGCAAAGCCTGCGCAGGGATGTTCATAGAAACCACAGAGCTACGCAAACCCTCCTGGCCTCCTGCTGAGCTCTCACAATCCCAAAGGAGGAGAAGCAGCTCTCTGGGATCATTGGAGATGGCCAGGAAAGCCAATGGGATGCAAAGAGGGTGGGGGAGCAATTCCTCCTTCCAGCAAGCAAGAGAGAACCCAAAGAGAGAAGATGAGTGCCCACAGAGCATCCCATTGGAGTCCTCCTGCTGCATTTGGTGGTTCCATCGCCACGGGTTGGTGGCAGGTTCAGGAGCCCCCAGAAGTCCCTGTCCCCATCCCTGCTCACCAGAGGGACCAACCGGCAGCTCCACAAAACAACCCCTGCCAGGGTCTCACAAACCCCATTCCCACCTTCCCAAGCTCTCTTCCACCTGCCCAGGAGGGTCCTGGTGATGGCTCCAGCCTGGAAAAGCAGCACATTCCAAACCAAGCCCCCCGTCCCCCTCTGCACCACCAGCACACATGGAGAGACTCATCCCTCTGCTATTAAACCCCCTTAAATGCCAGCAGTAAAGCAGCAGAGGGACATGGAAGCCTTTACAGGAGTTCTGCTCTTTGATAATGTTTAATGACCTGCCATGAGCCGCAGGACTCACAGCCCCTATTTAGCCACAATTAACAGCGCACAGCCAGCTGCGAACAGGGAAAAACCTCGGCAGCTCCAGCTGCTGCCAAGGGAAGGCGTCGGGAATGCTGCGGGATGCAGAGGGAACCATTCATCCCCAGGACGGGCGAGGAGGGGGCACCGCACGCTCAGACCCCCGCATCCCAGAGCCAGCCCCTCAATCAGTCTGATCCCAGGAGCGCATCCCAGCCGCTATTCCTCTTGTCAGTGCCATTTCCCAGACCAGGAGCTGCAAAATCCAGCTGTGATTTACACCCCACAAGCCTGACGCTCCTGCGAGAAGCGGGGCTTTCGCTGCAACCACATCGCACCAACTGCAGCCAAGACACCGGGCTCAGGTTATATGTTCCCCATAAGCTCTTTGGAACAAGCTTGTCTTGTGATTCCGGGTTTGCTCCGTGCCTGGAGTAACAGAACACGGCCAAAACAAGCAGCATCCCGCTGCAAAAAGGGGTTTAATGGTCGGTGCTATCCCGTTGTTCTGCTGTTCATCACCCGCCTGCAAGCCGCCGGCTCCTTCTCCTCTTTGTGCTGCTTCCTCGTAGTTCATCCCCTGCAGCCCTGAAACCTGTAGGCTGTTTCCCTGTAGGAAAAGGAGGGATGCCCAGGAACGAGCTGGAAGTTAAAAGCCACAACCTGTGCTGTGCAATAGGGAAAACAGCAACCGGAGGTGGAAACCGGCACCCCACAGCCCAGGTAGCGGCTCCTTGCTCCATGCCTGTTGTTTAATCCCCTCTCTCCTTCCTACCAAGCCTTGGAATTCCCAAACGTGCCCCAGCATTTTGCACGCAAACACCCCCAGAGCTGTGCGTCCATCGGGCGAATGCCCGCTTCCAGGAGCAGCCAAAGCGGCTCCGGAGTGGATGGATGTGGAGGAGCAAAAAGGGAGGTGAAAGGGTGAAGAAAGAAGATCCAGGCAAGCTCCGATCCCTTCATCCCCATCTCCAGTGCCCACTGCAAAAGCCAAAGCCAGGCTGCTGGAATGGGGGGACCCAGCAGCAGGAATAGAGAGGGAGCAGGATAGGACCTCCCTGGTGCTGAGAGCAACCAAAACCCAGCCAAGAGAGCCCAGTCCCGGCTCGGAAGGTGGAAATGGCACCATAGGATCCCAGATCCCATGTCCCAGGGTAATGGTCATCCCTGAACTGACCTGCCCAGGCCTCAACCGGGGCCTTGGAGGGAGGAAAAGGCTACAAATGGGTTCAGGAAAACTTGGGAAGGGGAAAAGCCCAGAGGGCGACTAAAACATGGGAGTTTCTCCCCGGGATTGGGATTTTGGGCTGCTCGGAGCGGCTGGGATGAGGCTCCCAATGAAGGAAGGGCCCTGGGCATTTCCTGTAGCTGGGAGACACTGGGAGCGCTGGGAGGGGAGGAGGGGGCTCCCCCCACAGCCCCTGTATGGGGGGGGGGGGTCCCTGCTACTGCTCTGCTCGGAGCCCCCCCGGGGGAAGGAGCTGGGGGCAATTGAGGGGTGGGATTTGGGATCCGAGGGTTAACGAAGCGGCCGTGGTTGGACGCACGTGACTGGCGGGGAGCGGGCTGGGGGTGGGGGTGTGCATGGAGGGGGGGGGGCTCGGCGATCCCTCCCTTCCCATCACCGCCCCCCCCCCCCCTCCTCCTCCTCCTCCTCCCTGGGCCCCCGCACAAAATCCGCTCCCCGCCGGCCGCCCCCCCCCGGCCCCTCCAACCTGCGCCATGGAGGCACCGGCCTGCCCGGCCTTCCCCCCGCCTCGCCGGGCCGGGCCCCCCCCGGGGCTGCCCCGGGCTCCCAACGCCTTCCCCCTGGGTCCCCTCCGGCGGCCGCCGCTGCTCGGCCCCCGCCTGGCCCGGTGTCCGCAGGAGCGGGCAGAGCCCCGGTACCGGGGGATCTCCGGCCCGGGGCCCCTCGCCATGGCCGTCAATGGGAAGCCGCTTTACCCGGCCGGGGCTGCAGGTACCGGGGCGAGCGGCGGGGGGGATGGATGGGGGACCCCGGGGCCGCCGACCTCTTCCTCGGCCCCTTCTGCTTTTCTTTCCTCCCTCTCTGCCCCTGCCCGCGGGCCCGCTCCTGCCGCTGCCCTCGGTGGCTGCCGGGACCCGCAGCCCTGAGCCCTTCCCGAGCGGCCCCGGCTTCACCGAGGCGGCCGCAGTCGCGATGCGGCCCCGTCGGGTCGCGGATGACGTCCCCCGACGGGAGCGGGGAGCCGGCAAGGACCGGGCCGATGCGCCCGTGGGTAGCGCGGCCGGGACTGTGTCCCGACAGAGACTCGCGGCTCCGGGATCGTCCCCACCGCCCAGGACCCAGGGGAAAAGAGGCGGTGGCGGAGACCCCGGTCCCGCTGCCGCGACGGCGGCTCCCGGAGGGCCCGGAGCCCTTTAGCGGGGCCGGAGAACGGCTCCGTCCCTCGGAGGAGGCTGGAAAGGCCTCAGCGGGCAGGACCCGGGGCTCGCAGGGCACGGCGCTGCCCGGTGCAGGGCTCCGGAGCTCCAGCGCTCCCGGTTCCCGGCGGGACGAGGCGCTGCCCTGGGGCTTCCAGCGGCCGAACAACTCCCGGCGCTCCCTCGCACTTCCCCTCCCGGCCGGGACCGTCGGGGGCTCCCCGGTCCCACGGGGCTTTTACCCCCCTTAACAGAAGACCAAGGCAGCGCCGCGGGTGTAACGGGAACCAGGCGGGGCCCAGCAAAGCCCCCTCGCAGCTCCCAACCGGGAGGAACAGGTAGAAAACACCCCGGGGGTACCGGGGGCACCGGGGCCGGTCCCCTCGGCCGCGCTTACCTGCTCCCGGCGCACGGCGGGGATGCTGCTGGGTCCAGGGGGGAGCTTTCGCTGGTTACTGCTGCGTCCTGCCCGGTTCCCGGGAGCCTTTTCCATGCCCCATCCCGTCGCCAATGATCCCTTTGAGTTCTCCTTTCCCCCCGGAATGGGGCAGCTGTTTTCCAGCTGCGAGATCCCCAGAGCCGCTGAACCTTTTGGGGTGGAAATTGCACTATTCCGCACTATATTCCCTTTCCCCATCCTCTTTGTCCCCCTGCTCCGCCGTGTTTATTTAGCTACGCGCCCGCATCCTGCTCCCTTCCGTCTTTCTCCTTCTTTCAGGCCATTTATTTATTTGTCTCCAATGCCGCGGGTCGCTCAGGAATTGCCTTGGAAAACGGGGAGAAAGCCCAAACCCGATGCCTCGTGCAGCGGGATTAGCTTTATTTCGGTCCGGTTTTCCCAGTTTTTAGTCCTATTTGGGCGTTCTCCCTTCATTCGGCTCCTTTGGGACTTGGTTTGTATCACCAAATCCCGCGGCCCAGCCCTTCAGAGGACAAAGCGGGCAGGAAACAGCGATGTGGCCTCATCCCTTCGCCGTTACCCACTGCCGGGCACTGGGCAGGTCGGTAGCGAGGGGATGGGGAGCAGTTCCTGCTGCCAGAATTCCCCCCAAAGAACGTTTTCCCACTAATCCGAAGCAGCTGGAGCCGGGCTCTCGGCTGTTTCCGGAACCCCCAAATCGCCTTCGTTAGGAAACAGCCAAAAATCAAAACCAAAAGTCTGGAAAAGGCCTCAGCAGGGGCTGAAGCCCTGGGTCCATAGGGATGGGGACCCCCATTCCCCCGCCCCAATAGGATGTGGTGGTTAAATGGGCCGGGAGGGAGGATCCATCCCAAAGGAGCCGATTTTCCTCCCTCAGTGGCCCCAGGCCCTGCCGTGGGCCCGATCCTGCCCTTCCAAGGGAACCAGGGGGTCTCCCCTTGCCCAAGTCGCTGGAGCTGGTGCTTGGGGGTGAGACCAGGGTGACCCCCAGCATTGTCACGTTCTCCCCTTGCCAGGTGAACCCCCTCAGTGCTGGAGGACCCCAAATCATCCCCCCCCCCCCCATCTGCTAACTCCCCCCACACACACTGGTTCATCTCCCTGGGGTGCCAGCAGCACCCAGCATCGGCTGTGGTACCCGTGTGCATCCCTATGTCCCCACATGGGGACAAAGGTGACCCCTCACTGTGTGGCAGTGATTTATCTCCTTGAAGCCACTTCATTGGACACCCCTGAGCTGCAGCAGCAGCGAGGGGAGAGGAGAAGCCCCAGCTCTGCAGGGGGATGAGGAGTCCTCCAGCAGAAGGGGGGGCTCGGGGGGGGGTTCACTCCTCTCCAGCTGGTTTCCCAAGTTTCAGCTATAGGGAAATGCCAGCCCAGGGGCAAGGAGATGCTCCATGGGACAGAGCCTGGGGGGGCGTAGGAGGGGGGCGTAGGAGGGGGTATGTCTGGATCTGGCCCAGCACCGACGTGTGCTGGGGGGGGCACTGTCAGCATCAGTGCTGGAGTGGGAGCCCCCATTCACCCAGAGCTTAAGGGCAGCATCCAAGAGGGTCCCCAAATCAGCCCCCGAGAGCCCACTGCCCCCCCCCCCCCGTGACCTTGCCTGCCCACAGCTCCCCCCATGAGCAGGGATTGTGCTTGTGGGACCACATCCCACCCCCCTGCTGGGGTGATGGGGACCATACAGGGGCAGGAGGGGAGGGTTGGGGCTGCCTTGGCTTCATCAGCACCATTGACACCCCCATCCTGTGCCTCTCCCCTGCCAGGCAGTGAGAAGGGATGCAAAGGTGGGTACCAGGTGATGCCCGCGCCCGGCCGGGGGCTCCCTAAAGGCCCGGGGGACCTGGGGTGCGCAATGGGACCCCCCTTGGGCAGCCTGCACCGGGTCCCCGAGCTCCCCGAGCCCCTGAGCAAGAGCAAGAAGCGCAGGAACCGGACGACCTTCAGCACGTTCCAGCTGGAGGAGCTGGAGAAGGTTTTCCAGAGGACGCATTATCCCGATGTCTACGCCCGGGAGCAGCTGGCGCTGCAGACGGACCTGACCGAAGCCAGGGTGCAGGTACCGGCCCCCCCGGCTCTCACTGGGATGGGTGAGGATGTTTTCCCTGCTGGAAGGTGGTTTTCCCCGGAGGATGATGCTAAATCGCAGCCCAGGCACTGGCTTCACCCAAGCTCCCTCCACTTCTCCTCTTGTCCCCTCTCTGCAGCACCCGAGGGGTGGGAATCTGGGAGCTCCCCCCCTCCACACCATGCCCTAATGTGATCCCACCCTGTGCATCCCTCAATCCCAGACCCCTTTCCCACCTCAACCCCAGTTCAGCTCCTTCCAGCGCAGGGATGGAGCCGCTCAGCACGCCCCAGGATGCGGGGCTGGATGAGGACCTCCCTCACCACCCCGGCACCAAACCAGTGAGCTCCTTCCAGAGGCATCTCCGTGTGGTTTGAGACTCCCAGTGGGAAGAGGCAGCTGGAGGGGGCACCCGGCAGGGAGGAAAGGGAAGGCAGGCGGGACATGTAGTGAGCAGGGAGCACCCATTGGGTGCTGGGTGCTGCCCCCCCCATGGGGCAGGACCTGGGGACAAGGCACCGGCCACAGCCCCGGAGCCCTGCTTTGGGGTGGATTTAGATGCAATTACGTGTAATCATGAGAGCTCTGGGGCAAGCATCCTGGTCCTGCATCCCAGTTCTGCATCCCAGTCCTGCATTCCGGTCCCGCATCCCGGTCCTTCATCCCAGACCTGCATCCCAGTCCTGCATCCCGGTCCTGCATCCCGGTCCCGCATCCCAGTCCCGCATCCAAGTCTTTCATCCCGATCCTGCATCCCAGTCCTGCATCCCAGTCCTGCATCCCAGTCCAACATCCCAGTCCTGCATCCCAGTCCTGCATCCCGGCCCTGCATCCTGGTCCTACATCCCAGTCCTTCATCCTGATCCTGCATCCCAGTCCAGCATCCCAGTCCTGCATCCCAGCCTGCATCCAGCACCAGTTCCCAGCCCCATCCAGCAGCACAGGGGGGATATGCAGGTGGGTCACAGTGACCACACAGGACCCCAAGAGCCTCAATCTGCATCAAAACCTGGGGTAAAGAGGGCCCAGGAGGACAAAAAAAGAGAGAAGCAGCATCCACGGAGCAGGAGCACTTGTTTTCCAAGAGGGATAAAAGGTATTATCCACATAGTATATGGATACAGCCATATCTTATATGGCCACATACATCCACAGCTCTACACTATATGGCTGGTGAGCTCAAGCAGGGCTGTGCACACGGGCAGCTTCCTCCATTCACCTCCAGTGTACCGGGATGCTGGGATATGGCATTAGGGCTCCTTTCCAGCCGGGAAGATGAGCACGGATCAAGGCAGGAGCTGCCCATCTGCCCCCGAGATGCCTCAGCTCAGCCCCCTTCTCCATCCCCAGGTCTGGTTCCAGAACCGAAGAGCCAAGTGGCGCAAACGGGAACGTTATGGGAAAATCCAGGAGGTGAGAGCTCTTCCCGCCCCCCATCACCCATCCCGGGCAGGGATCCCTGTGGGATGAACCCCATCACCCGTGTTTGCCCCTTCTCTCCACGTGGTTCCATCCACCCTTGGGAAAAACACGTGGGCCCGGATGGAAAAGGAGGGGAATAAAAGCAGCATCGCATTGTGCCGCATTCGGGACAAGGCTGCTTTACATCCCCCTCCATTTCCCATCGGAACACAGCCTTTGAGGCAGGTTTTGGGGGGTCCCCCCCTCCCCAAACCTCTGTCCCACATCCACCCAGCGCTTCCTGCCCTTTTCCTGCTAAACTCCTTTTTTTTTCCCCTCCTTCCAACATTGAAAAGCACAAAAATCCTTTAAATCTCTGCTCCATGCATTTCCCCAATGCCAAAATCCCTGCATGGGGAAAGGAGGGATGATTCCAACCGGGATTCAACCCCCCTGGGGCAATTAGAGCAAAGCAAAGGCATCCCTCGCAGCGCACCCTGCGGATGAAGGGGATCCAATGGGCGCGGGTGGGGGTCGTGGAGGGGGGGAAATGGGGTCCCCTCCTCTCACTTGGGGCTTTTCTCTCTTGGTCTCTTCCAGCTCCAGCCCAGGCTCTGGCCCAGCTCCGGCCCCAGGAACCCCCCGGGGCTCCTGCCCCCTGAGAGCATCCCGGCCCCCGGCCTGTCCCCGTATCCCCACGGCAACATCACCGGCTTCATGGGCATTCCCACCTCTCCCGGCCCCCATCCCGGCCTCTACCCCCTGCACGGCCTTCCCCCCCCGGGCCTGGGCACCCCCCCCTTCGAGCCCGCACCCGAACACGATTACAAGTCCCCTGCGTTGGTGCCGCTGAGGGTGAAGAGCAAAGAGGCCACCAGCAGCCTGCTGAACTGGGCGACATGATCCCATGGGATCCATGGACCATCTGCCCCCCCCCCCAACAGCACCAGGGTTTGGGAGCAGGTTGCTGGGGTCACCCTTACCCCCTCCCTGTGCATCCTGATCTCCATGAGCTTTCCTGCATCCCAGCCCGCTGTTGGATACCCCTGGGTGACGATAGGGGGATGAAGGTCACCCCCAAACCCAATTTCCCCCAATAGGGCTGGAACTGGAGCTTGGTACCCTAAAAGTGGCTTCTAAAACGCTGAGCGCCCACCCCCCGCCCAAGCACCTTCAGACCACAGGAGCTG
Organism: Lathamus discolor; assembly: GCF_037157495.1. NCBI lineage: Eukaryota > Metazoa > Chordata > Aves > Psittaciformes > Psittacidae > Lathamus > Lathamus discolor. The sequence goes on from NC_088902.1 coordinate 4,225,347, forward strand.
ATGGAGATACTGGTGGGTTGCAGCAGGGTCCCCTCTGCCCAACCTGAGGGGGGACCAGATTGGTCTGGGGGTAGCACCCCATTCTCCAGCCCATGTGGCCACTGCATCCTCCCCAGTGCAACCAGCACTGGCAGAAACTGGGCTCTTCATGACCCAGTCCAACCATAGTGGGAAGACCCCCACCCAAGATGCTGGTGCTCGGGGGGGTGCTGGGGTAACTGTTCATTGAGGCCTCAAAGACACCCCCCCCCAAGCCATCGGCTGCCCTTTCTGCTCCCCCTTGGAATGGGGATCAGCTCTGGGACAGGAAACAGCCCCCCTAGCACAGCCACCAGCTCCCGGAGCCCCCGACACAAGAGATAAACCAGGATGGGGTGGGATGAAGACACCTGAGCTGAAGCCCCGTGGGGGTACCCATAGCCTGTGACACGCAGATCAATGAGGTGAGGAGGTGCACATGGGACCCCCACATTGGTACCATCCTGGGTGCCCTAACTGGGGTGCTGGGGGCACCACAGACCCCCTCGGGGAGGCACCAACCTGCCAGGGCAGCCCCATTTGGGTCAAAGGGGGAGCCAAAGGGAGCCCAAAAGCTTCAAGACACAGCACAGACACAGTGGGTGCCCCCCCAGGAGGTACCCCCCAGCCCTGCTGTGCACCCAGTGGGTGTCCCCCCAGCCTGGGGCACTCCATGCTCTGGCTCCCTCCCTCTGGAGAGGGTTTTGTTATCCATTAGGAACAATAAAGCACAGCTTCAAGAAGTTCCTTTTGGCTCCGGCTGTGCTGCAACAGCCGCGGGCTGGGAATGGTTTGGAGCGAGGTGGGATGCTCCCATCTCATCCACAGCATCTCAGGCTGGCCCCCAACACCAGGACCAGGTTCTGAGCACCTGGGGGCACCCACATTGAAGGAACACCCCCCCCAATGTGGCTTTTCTGAGTTTGCTGCCTCCTGCCTTCAGAGCCCATGGGAGCATGGGCAGGATGAGGGCTGAGCATCCCCCAGGCTGGGCTCACTCCTGGAGGACCACGGGGGATAAACCAGGGCTGCTCCAGCCCCCCCTGCCTGCAAACACCAGCCCAGCTGGGCAGGGAAGCAGCTTCCTCCTGCCTCTCCCCAGGCCAACCAGGGGGGAATATCCCCGATTTCACCCACTGGAGCTGCGGGCCCTCTGCCAGGGAAACTGAGGCACTGCAAGTAAAGGTGAGCTATGGCAAGGCCAAGCCTTGGGGATGGGGGGTTGGACGTTCAGCTCCTCTGTGAGGTGCAGAAGCCAAAGAAAAGCACAGTGACACTAGCACCATGCCGGGGTCAGAAACCCCAGGACAGAACTGGGAACATTCAGGGACAGGGATCAACAAATCCCTGTGGGAGCAGCTCCCCCCCCGCCCCGAGGCCACCAGCTCCCATTGCAAGATAGAAAAGCAATCTCCAGGGACAAATCATCCCCCCGCAGCGGGACACGAGCAGGGAGCAGGGACAAGGACAGAACCATCGCTGGATCCATCCGGACAGACAGAGCCCACGCTCGGACAGCATCAGGACCAGATGTATGCGTACAGCTCACCCGCGCCCCCCAGCGGGGCGAGGGGACACTGCAGTCTCCACCGCCTCCCTGCACCCCGAAGCCCGGCAGGGCCCGGGCAGGGTCCCCCCGTTCTCCTGTCACACCAGCTTCTGCTCCCCGTGTACCCCCAGCAGCACCGAAGGGATCCTCACCCCGCTGCCTGTTCCCCCTTCTTGACCCCGGCTGGTGGGGGGCAGGAGGAGGGTGCTGGTGGTGCTGCCTCCTGCGGTGCACACAGGTCCCCCCCCACCCCATAGGGAACAACCTCCACCAAACCTTCACGCTGGGCTCAGGGTTGAGCCTGGCACAGCCTGGAAGGACGCAGAGGGGCAGGATGGTGTCTTGGTGAGGACCCCACAGCTCCAGCCTCTTCCCAAGCCCACCACAGGGGGGTCCAGGCACCCACAGCCCCCCCCCAAAGCTTCGATCCTCCTGCCCCTCAGCAGCAGCCTTGACCTCTCCCCAAAGCAACCCCCTCCGGCCTCCCCGGTGTCCATCACTGCAGCAGCTCCTCCCAGGAGATGGGTCGGGAGAAGACCTCCCGCTCCAGCCACAGGTCGTAGTTGACCTGGAAGTCCTCGGGCAGGTCCACGCGCTGGCCCAGCACGCTCTGCAGGCAGTTGTCCACAGGCAGGAAATCAGGGTTGCTGTGGGCCCGGTCGTAGCGGCGCGAATTGAAGCGCTCAATGCTGGCACGAAGAGCACATTCCTCTGCCTGGAAATCCCATGGACGAGCATCCAGGTCTGGGCACAGGGAAAAGAGGTGTTAGAAGGGGAACTGGGGCCCTTCAGGCAGCCCATGTCCCTCAGGAAAGGAAAAATCCCTCCCCACACCCCAGCCTAAAGGCTGCACAAGCCCTAAAGGCAGCAAAGGGACAGCTCTGGGTGCAAACAATCCCCTGCCTGGAGCAGCAAGGACCTGGCTGAGGGGATGCTCTGCAGTCCCTGTGATTCACATACCATTGCCGTAAGCCCAGTCATCGTTGAGACGGTGCCGCACCTTCTGGTAGATGGCTGACATGGTCTTCATGTTGCTCTTCCTCCACTGCCGGCCCAGGTACTTGGTCTGGACCTTGAGCAGCTTCAGCACATACAGCTGCATCATGGCCTGCTTCACCTTCAGCGCCCGCTTCAGGATAGGGGCTGACTTGAACACCACCAGCATCTGCAGGGACAGCCCCCGGCAGCAGGGGACAGAGTGACATAGAATCCTGGAATGCTTTGGGTTAGAAGAGACCCTAAAGCTCCTGCAGCTCCAGCCCCTGCCACAGGCAGGGACCCCTTCCACTGGAGCAGCTTGCTCCAAGCCCCTGTGTCCAACCTGGCCTTGAGCACTGCCAGGGATGGGGCAGCCACAGCTTCTCTGGGCACCCTGGGCCAGCGCCTCAGCACCCTCACAGGGAAGAGCTTCTGCCTAAGAGCTCATCTCAGTCTCCCCTCAGGCAGGTTCAAGCCATTCCCCTTGGCCTGTCCCTACAGGCCCTTGTCCCAAGCCCCTCTCCAGGTTCCCTGCAGCCCCTTTAGGCACTGGAGCTGCTCTCAGGTCTCCCCTTCAGGAGCCTTCTCTTCTCCAGGCTGCCCCAGCCCAGCTCTCTCAGCCTGGCTCCGGAGCAGAGCTGCTCCAGCCCTCGCAGCAGCTCCATGGCCTCCTCTGGCCTCGCTCCAACAGCTCCACATCCCTTGTGTTGGGAACACCAGACCTGCACACAGTGCTCCAAGTGGGGTCTCGAGAGAGCACAGCAGAGGGGCAGGATCCCCTCCCTGCTCTGCTGCTCATGCTCTGGGGATGCAGCCCAGCACGGGGGGGGTGGCTCTGGGCCAGGTCATGGAGAGCTTCTTGTCACCCAACACCCCCAAGTCCTTCTCCTCAGGCTGCTCTCAGTCTCTTCTCTGCCCAACCTGTGGCTGTGCCTGGGATTGCCCTGACCCAGGGGCAGGACCTTGCACTTGGCTCTGCTGAACTCCATGAGGTTGGCATTGGCCACCTCTCACGCATGTCCAGGTCCCTCTGTTGGGACCACCCCTCTGCACATGTGGCACTGCTCACTGCAGTGAGCACACACCCCACACCCCCCCCGATCACCTTTTCTAACCTCTCGCTCCCTGAAGTACCCCAGGGACACCCCAAGGCATCCTCAGCCCAGGCACCCTGAGGAGCCCAGTGTGGCTGGGCTGGGCCCCGGTGGGCTCCCCACCCTCACCATGGTGCGGGAGTGCTTCCACTTGGTCAGCTTGTTCAGGATGCGCAGGAGGTTGATGCAGGAGAAGAGGTTCCTCCAGCAGAACTGGTTGTTGTCTCCAGCTTCCTGTGGGGAAGCAGGGCAGGAGTCACACAGGAGACGGGAACAGAGATGAGGGGAGGCTGTTCTGGTCTGAAGACCCATACCCAAAGGGTACAGCTCAACATGCAGACGTCTGCCAGACCCACACCACCCAAAGTCCCAGGGACTGAGTGCAGGAGTGGATGCTGGAGCCCTGCTGCCTCCCTGCACCCATGTTCCCCCCCTCCAGGGAGCAGCCAAGGGTGCCAGGAGCGACTCACCAGGCTCTCTGCTGTCAGCTCAGGCAGCTCGTGCACCACACAGTATGGGTAGTCCAGGACAGAAATGCTGCAGGAAGAAGGGTGTTGTGCTGCTCCCCCAGATCCTACCCAGCCTGGGGATAACAGCCCCACACCTCCCACCCACTGGAGATCATGGAATGATTTGGGTTGGAAGCTGTTGTGAGCACTTCCCCAGGTCCACCTACACCCACAGCCAAGGAGGGATGACGAGGGGGGAAAGCAAGCAGGGACACAGGTGGGCAGCTTCCTTTCTTACCTGTTTTTGGCAGTGATGTAGGACATGATGTTCTGGTTGAAGAACTTCAGGATGAGCGGGATGCAGTTGGCAAAGACGAGGTGCTGGGCCATGTACTCAAACTGGGGACAAAGGCAAGGGAATGGGGACTCAGTTTGGGTCCTGTCCATCCCCAAAACCCCAGGCAGGGTGGCTGGACTCTCCCACCTCACCTGGTAGATGTGGTTCAGCTTGAAGTGCTTGAGCAGGAGGAGCAGCACAGCAGAAATGGCTTTGACAATGATCTCCTTGTGCCGATTCACATCCACCCCTAGCTTCATGCTCTGCAGCACCGTGGTCCTAAGGGACACAGGGCTCCTTGGGCTGGGGCACTGTCTGCAGGCAGCCCTGCCACCCCCTGGCAGCAGCACCCAACACCTGGCACCCCACTGAGCAGAAGGTGGTGCAATCACCCAGGAGAACCCCAACACAGCCCCAGCCCAAACCATACCACCCTGCCTGGCTCCTCCTCATCCCCCTTTCCCTTCCCTTTGCCTCCCCTTCCTGCTCCCCCTTCCCTTCCCAGCAACACCTCTGCTCACTCCCCACAGGCACTCACGGCATCTCCTCTGGCAAGACATCTGCCAGGATATTGATGGAGTCTGTCTTGGCTTTGGAAGTGGGGGCTGCAGCGAGGAGGATCTTCAGCAGAGCAATCTGGGGAGAAGGGAAAGAAGGGAAATGGGGTGGGAGCCCCACTGCAGCAAGGAGTAACAGGGGTGTGTATGGGGGGGAGCCTGAGGGCACCACTGGAAAGGGATGGAGCAGTGGAGGGAAGTCACCTCCACCAAGCCCAGGGACCCGCAGAGCTCCCCAGCTCACCATGTACTGGGGCAGGCTCGGCAGCAGGCCCTGGTACAGGATCTCTGCAGGGACTTGCTCCACTTCTTCTTCACCCTGGTGCCACACAAGACCAGAAGACCAGGAGCTGCCATTGGTGCCATGGGCCTAGCTCAGCCTCAGGCAGGGCACCCCCCACCCCAAGGGCAGGATACCCCCAGCTCCCACCCAGAGCCTCCCCTCAAAACCCACCCTCCCCAGTGCACCAAATCCCCCAGCCCTGCCAGAAGCCAAAGTCCTGACAGGACCAAATGCCCCCCGCCTGGGATCTCCATCCCATCCTCATCCCCACTCACTCCAGAGAGCGGGGAGCGCAGGAACTCATCTTCCATGTGCACTTGGACCTCTGCAATGGATGTGTACTTGTGCTGCACAGAGAGAGAGCAGTGGGACACCCCATGGGACCCCCTCGATGCCACCATCCCATCATCCTTCTAAGTCCCCCCCTGTTATTCCTGACCAATGCTGATGGGCAGGGTGTGGCAATTCCAGTCAGAAAGGGCTGAAACCAGTAAGGAAAGGGGCTCATCGAGTCTGGGAGACCAGGGATGGGACAAAACCTCCAGGCTCCTCCCTCCAGAGGGCTGAGCAAGTGGGGCAGGGTGAGGAAAATGCACCTTATGGTGCCGAGCTGTGAATGAAGCAGAGGGATGGAGAAGTGGCACCCACACAACAGCAGGGGCTGGGGGAACTCCTCAATGGACTCACCAGCTTCAGGGTTCGGATGCTCTCATGGATGGGCCTGGGCAATCCCACCACGGTGTTGGTGTCACTAGAGAGAAGGGGAAGAGCCAGGCTGGGTGCAGGCAGGAGCAAAGCTGCTGGGTCAGAGACCACCAACCACCACCCCAAGAAGGAGTCAGTGAGCTCAGGACTTCTCCTCTGCCAAGCACTGGGCAATGGCAGCCCCCACATTAGCAGCTCCCACCACAACCCCCCAAGGCCCAGCCTCTCCCCGACAGGGGTTGGCTCTGCAGGAACCCACCTGCCAAGTGTGTAGCCGATGAACTTGCTGCGGCTGGACTCCAGGAACATCTCAATGTCCTTCTCTCTGCAGCAAAGGGAAAAGGGAAAGAGTCACAGCCCCAGGAAAAGACTTGTGGCCGCATAAAGGAATCACTGAATCAACCAGGCTGGGAAAGCCCTTTAATCCCATCCAGTCCAACCCTTACCCCAGCACTGCCAAGGCCACCCCTAATCCATGGCACTGAGGCCTCGTCTCCACGCTGTGTGAACACCTCCAGGGCCGGTGCCTGCAGCCCTGCCCTGGGCAGCCTGTTCCAATGCCCGAGCACCCTCTGGGGCAGGAATTGCTCCTCAGCTCCATCTAAACCTGCCCTGGTGCAGCTTGAGGCCGGTTCCTCTTGTCCCATCCCTTGTTCCTTGGGAGCAGAGCCCAGCCCCTCCTGGCTCCATCCTCCTGTCAGGCACCTGTAGGGAGCCATCAGGTCCCCCCTGAGCCTTCTCTTCTCCATCTGAACCCCCCAGGTCCCTCAGCCGTTCCCCATCACCGCTGTGCTCCAGGCCCTGCACCAGCTCCATTCCCTTCTCTGGCCCCGCTCCAGCCCCTCAATGTCTCTCTTGCAGTGAGGGGCCCAGAGCTGAACACAGGATTCAAGGTGCAGCCTCACCAGTGCCCAGTGCAGGGGCACAATCCCTGCCCTGGCCCTGCTGCCGCACTGGTGCTGGTATAGGCCAGGATGCTGGGGACTTCCTGGCTGCCTGGACACAAGCTGCTCATGTTCAGCTCCATCACTCAGCACCCCCAAGAGATGATGCTAAGTCCACCCCACCAAAGCACAGCCACCAAAGTGACCCCATCCCCAACACCTTCCCCACAGCCCTGCTGACACCCTCAGTATCTAACAGCCCCCGTTTTCCACTCCAGCTCTCCCCACAGGGCAGCCCCAGGGACTCACCGGACCTTGGGGGCCCAGGGCAGCCCCTTGGGGCAGGTGATGCGGTCGCTGGGGGGGTGCTGGGTGGGGGGAGGCATCACTTCATCCCGTTCGAGGGGGAAGGTCTCTCCCTCCAGGCTGTTGTCATCATCGTTTTCCTCCTCTTCCTCACGGGAGTCGTCAGCTTTGTATGGATCCCGCTCATTGAAGGCATCGAGGTTATCCTGCTTGATCAGGGCCTAGAGAGAGAAGAGAAGGGGGGTGACCAAGCTGCTCCAATGCCCGAGCACTGTCCTCTCATTTATGTCACTGTCCCCACCTTGTGCTCACGCCGGCCCCGCTTCTGCTGCTGCTCGATGAGGTCAGAGGCAGAGGCAGGAGGGGAGGCAGCTCTCATGTTCCGGATCACCTTGATGCTGTCCTCCGGCAGTGGCGGCAGCCCCAGCAGCTCCCTCTTCTCTGCCTTCATGCTCTGCAGCTCCTCAAAGCCCCCCAGCGTACACTACAAAGGAGACCACAGCACCCTGAGCATGAGGGGCTCCTTAACACCAGGGCTATCTCCAGCTGCCCTTCCCAAAGCCACTCTCCAGGAGCCCCAAATCCTTCCCCAGGGTGTAAAACTGTCCCTGTGCTGCTCCTGTCATTGTGAAAGGCACAAGGGACAGGAGGGTGTTCAGGCACCCACAGCTCAAATGTTTGCACCTTTTCTTTCTTAAGGCAGAAGCTCTTCCCTGTGAGGGTGCTGAGGCGCTGGCACAGGGTGCCCAGAGAAGCTGTGGCTGCCCCATCCCTGGCAGTGTTCAAGGCCAGGTTGGACACAGGGGCTTGGAGCAAGCTGCTCCAGTGGAAGGGGTCCCTGCCCATGGCAGGGGTTGGAGCTGGATGATCTCAAGGTCCCTTCCAACCCAAACCATCTCTGTCATAGATTCTATGATTCTTTCACGCAGATCCCCAATGAGGACTTTGCTTTGGGTCTACTCCTGGTATCCAGGCTCCAGTCACCGCTATTCAATGCTCCCCTATGAGGTGAAACCTGGGGCTGGGTCTAACTCCTTGGCTGAAGAGAACGGAGCAATTGCAGCCAGCTCTGAGGGCAGAACTTCCTTCCCCTGCAGACTGGCAAACCACAAGGCACCTGTCAGCACTGCACAGCTTCTCCTTACCAGCACAGTCTTCCAGAGCAGGAGCAGCACCTTCTTCATAGGGAAGTGAGGAGCGTGGCCGCTGCAGAACTTGGTCACCATCCCAAAGAGCATGACAGAGAAAGGCTCGTTGTTGTACAGGGGGGCTCCTGGAATCACATGGCAGCAACAGCCTCATCCCTGTCCTCATCCCAGCCACCGGCACCATCACACTGCCCATCTCCAGAAGCCTCATCTCACCCCAGACAGCTCCTCTCCTCCAGGCCGCTGGCTTCCTCTGCTCATCCCCCTGCCCCCCACCAGCAAGGTTCAGCCCAGCAGAAACCAACCCAGTGCTGCCAGCCCCCATTAACAGAGGCCTGGAGCCAAACCCCATCTCTTCAGCCCTGGCTGCCTCCATCCACCACCCCCAAGCTCCTGGCCCTCACCCAGCTCTGCTCGGAAGGTCTGTCTCATGCTCTTCCACTCGGGCTTGTCCCCCTCAGCCTCCTGCCGAACAGTCTCCACGATCAGGTACATGATGTTCAGCAGCACCCTGCAAGCAGCAGCAGGTCAGAGGATGGGTGACGGAGCCACCAGCAGCACCCACAGCTCGCGGAGGACGTGGATCTGCCTGCACCACAGCCAGCTTCATGCACCCCTTGCACCAGTGGATCAGTGCTCAGGCACTGGGGAAAAGGCTCTCACTCCCCCCTGCTTTACTGCTTTCATGTCTCCAAGCAGCCACACACCTGCAGTGCAGGCGGAGCACAGCGATGCTGCTCATGGAGCTGGAACCACCCTGGGACATCCCCCAGTGCCTTCTGGCCTGTCCCAGCTTGCCAAAGAAACCAGCACCCACTGGAGCCCCTCCTCACACCCAGAGCTCGCAGCCCTTGCTCCATACCTCAGGTCTGTGCTGTCAGCCAGGGAGATGGCTGGTTTCCTCACGGCGCTGCTGCAAGCTGCACTGTTGCTGTGGAGGGAAAACAGCCTCAGAGGGGCCTTTGGACATATCTGAACTCTGCCACGAGCAAAACACACACCAGAGGCAAACCCTGGGACAGATCTTGCTGCAATGAGTCTCCTGTTCACAGTGCAGACAAGGGAGGAGGAACAGAGCGGTCTCTGCTTGCTGCTGGGCAGCAGAGCTCAGTGCATTTCTTATAAATCAGGTATAACCCTTCACTAAGCAGCCACTGGGAACAACAGGAGTCATTCCAGTGGCTGCAGGGATCAGATCAGGGATGTGGATCAGATCAGATCTATGGAGCCTGGCTGAGAGAGCTGGGCTGGGGCAGCCTGAAGAGAAGGCTCCTGAAGGGGAGACCTGAGAGCAGCTCCAGTGCCTGAAGGGGCTGCAGGAAACCTGGAGAGGGGCTTGGGACAAGGGCCTGTAGGGACAGGCCAAGGGGAATGGCTTGAACCTGCCCGAGGGGAGACTGAGCTGAGCTCTTAGGCAGAAGCTGTTCCCTGTGAGGGTGCTGAGGCGCTGGCACAGGGTGCCCAGAGAAGCTGTGGCTGCCCCATCCCTGGCAGTGCTCAAGGCCAGGTTGGACACAGGGGCTTGGAGCAAGCTGCTCCAGTGGAAGGGGTCCCTGCCCGTGGCAGGGGTTGGAGCTGGAGGAGCTTTAGGGTTCTTTCACCCCAAACCATTCCATGATTCTACGATGGACAGACCAGGAATGAAACTGCCACAGACTGGAAAAACTCCAGCCAAGGAGCTCCAGGGCCAGTTCTGAAGTGCTTTCCCCCAATACTCACTCTATCTCCATGTTCAGCAGCTCCACCAAAGCATTGAACGTCCCCACCTCCAGCAACAGGAAGATGTTGTACCTCATCCAAGCCTGCACCTCGGCCTCAGAGCCACACTCCCCAAACGTGCCTGCAACAACACCCTCTCTGGATCCCATCCACCTCCACATGGATCCCAAGGCCCTCCACACCACCAGAGCACTTTGCATGGGGAAAGAACACAGCCTTAAGGCAAAAAGTCAGGCGCAGAGCATGGAGCTGCTCTGTTGGCCTGGCAGAGCCAGGACAGCATGGGGAAGTCAGTCAAATTCTAGACCAAACTCCCATTAACCGTGTGACTTCCATAAGAACCAGTTTCATTCCAAACATCCTACATGAAATCAGAAATGCAAAGAATGAGAATGACTTTAAACAGCTGAAGTTCCTAGTCCTCAGCCCGACAGCTGGATTTAGCAATGGGGAGAATCAAAAGGGCAGGAGCCCAGCATCACCTTGGGCAACATAAAGGATGGCTCGAGCAACCCTCAGCCTCTTCTCCCTGGCAGTGACCTCCAGCCCGTCGAGCAGGCGCATGGCGTGGGTGCGGTGCTGGTTCCTGTCCAGCTCCGTCCACTTCTTGTCCCGCACTGCAAAGGCAAAGTGGGCAGGATGAGGGCACGCAGACACCAAACAGGACGAGAGGATTCATCAGGATGGAAACCAGGGCACAAGGTGCTCCTGGGAGCAATGCTGGGGAGTGAGCGGCGCGGGGATCCTGTCTCCTGCCTCCCATCAGCCATCAGATGAATCACATCCATCTGAAGTGGAGCTGATGGGAACGAGCTGGATGCTCCCGCTGCTGCCAGAGCACTGCCAGCCTGGCGCTGTTGAACCACCTCAGACAGCACCAGCCGCGCTGGAGGCAGCCGGAGCTCTGGGATGAGCCCATGCCCACTGATGATGTCTCCAGTACAAACCACAGGAAGATTATCAGTGCGTGGCTGCAGCATTAACGCGTCAAGCCCTGCACCTCCTTTGGGAGAGCGCTGTCGTCCCCAGGGAGGTCCAAGAGAGGGGTCTTACTGTGGATCCTGAAGTCCTCCTCGAAGCACTTGCGGTTGAGCAGGAACTCTGGGCCCTCTGTGTAGCTGTAGAGCTCTGCAGGGAGAGCACAGAGGAAAACCTCCAGCAGCCTGCACTGAGCTGGCAGAGCAAGGTGCACCTCTGCACCCTGAGTCCAGTGTTACCCAAGAGGAGAGAAAAGCAAACCCCACACCCAGCATAAGGCTGAAACTATTCATTACAGACATCAAATAAGGTGCTTAAAGGCAATAACAGAGCGATGCTGGAGTTGTCAGAGCTCCTTCAATCCCTGTCAGGAAAGAAAATCACGGCTGGTTCATTGGTACGTCAAGATGAATTCCTTACCAGAGAGCTCTGCTGCCCACTTGTCTGTATCTGCATATTCAAACTCCAGGTCTGGGGACTCCGAGTAGCCCTGAAGGCAGAGGAAGAGCTCAGCTGAATGACAGCGGCTTGCAGGAACCCCCAGATCCCCGCGGCATTCCCAACGCACCTCATCCTCCCGGGAATGCAGGGCTGGAGCTTGTGTTTAAGAGCCCCAGACCTGCAGCCACAATCGCATCAATGTTCCCAAGGCAACTCCCACCCTCCTCTTCCTGCACCCGCAGCCGCATTGAGCTGCCCTGGTGGCACTGCAGCAGCTCCGAACACTCCCAAAGGGCAGGGAATGAGGCAGGAGCTGGGATGTGGCCAAACCTCAGGGCTCTGCAGGAGCAGGGAGGCCTCAGAGCTGGGAGAACCGGGGTCATCCCCCCGGTGCTGAGCACGGAGATACCAATGGGTGCGGATGGCGAGAATGAGACCACTCCGAAGAGCTTCAGCGGGGATGGGAAACCATCCGGGACCTCAGAGCACAAACCGGCTGCTCCCTTAAAGCCACCCAGGCGGACCCACAGTAACCGAGTCCTGGATCTCAGGGTACCCACTCGTGGGCAAGGGGCAGATCCAATGCGCCAGCTCCTGAAAGGTGCTGGGAGCCATTCCCTGGCATCCAGGGCTCCGGAGCCTCCTCAGAGCGCATTCCCAACCCTACTGAGGACACCCATGGAAGCGGGCGGCTCTGGAGCCATCCCCACAGGGAAACCAGATGGAAAACCCCCGGGATCAAGCAGCTTCACACCCTCCAACCTAACCCCCCCCCCCCCAGGACCTCGGTGTCCCCATGGAGGGCTCAGTCAGCTCCAGGGACCGGCCCACACAGCCCCGCTACGGCCCTCGGGTCTGGAACCGAGCGAGGCCGTGCCCCGCACAGGCCGAACCGACCCGGGCTTGAGGGAACGGGAAAGCGGCGCCGAGGCGAGCCCAGGCCCGGCCCCAGGGGACCCGGTACCGGAGCCCCGGCAGGCCCGCGGCGGGGAGGACGCGCCCCGCCCGGAAAGGCCGCCCGCTCCCCCCCGCGGAGCCGGAGCCGGGCCCGGCGGCGGCGGCGCTGACCTCGGAGTCCTTCCGCGGCGGCCGGCCCAGGTCGCGGCCCTTGGCGGGGGGCACGGCCCCACCGCGGGCCTTGTTGTTCCCCGGGAGCGGCCCCGCGCCCCCCGGCTCCATGTCGGCCGCCCTCAGCGCGCCGAGCTCTCGCGAGGACTCACCCCTCCCTCTCGCGGGAGCGGCAGGGAGAGCCGGGGTAGCGCCGCCGCCATGTTGGGAGTGGCACCGGCGGAGCTCCGGGCCCCGCGGAACGGCTGCGATGTGGCTCCTCCCGCTGCCCCCCCCCCCCCCCCCGGCCCCGCCGCCGCGGCCGCGTCACAACCGCGCTCCGCCCGCCCCCGGAGGGCACGGGCAGCGCGGGGACCGGCGGGGGGCGAGCTCCGCCCCTGCGCAGCCATCTTAGGCGTGGCACAGCGCTGGGCGCCGCCATCTTGGGAGCGGCGCTTCCGCCCTGCCTAGGGCCCCCTGGGGGCCGCCATGTTGAGAGTGGCAGGAAGGGGATGGAGGGGTCTGTCCCCAAGGAGAGGGCGGTGAACCCTCAAATGAAGGTGCTTGTGGGGCTCGGACCCCACAGAGAGCGCTCAGAGGGACCCAATGGGGCTTAAACCCCAAGTAAAAGGGGGAAGAGGGGGGTCAGGCCCCAAAATGCAGGCCCCCGGCGATGCTCAGAGGGTTCGGATGGGGCTCTCCCTCTTCCAAAACAAACTTCCCACGAGCCGAAGTGCTTCGTTTTTCCTAATAGTTTAATTCGAGTTTAATGATTTATTGCTCATCTGCACGGATTAATATTGCATCCATTAAAAATCATTCATATACAAAATAAACCTCTCCCGGCCCAACGCTGCCACCGCCAGCCCCAGGCTCCCCGTGACATGGCTTATAGAGACAGAGCCCTTACGGAGCCAAGGCTCTACCCTAATGGGGGGGGGGAATGGAGGGCTGTGACCCCCCCAATGCAGGGATCCCCGCACAGGACAAGGGGGAATGATCCCAGTCCCTCCCTGCACGAATCCATCCCAGCAGGAAGAAGGCTGGAAGGTGGAAGGGAGCCTTGGAAGCAGGTGAATCCCAAGTCGAGGAGGGGAGCAGGCAGGCAGAGAGGGAAGAGTCAAAGGACAAGGAGGTGGAGAGGAAAAGAAAAGGGTGATCGAAGCCATGAGCATCCCTCCCCTTTTCCTCCATCCACAAAGGAGCCTTGCACCCCAAAACCTGCACAGCCCCAACGAGGGACCCAGGCATGGGGTGGCTGGAGGTGAAGGAGCAGCCTCAAGGGACCACAGCATCTCCATTATCCATGTACCGGGAGATGCTGGCAGCCGGGATCCTCCTTCCCTCCATGCTCTCGGGCTGGGGGAAAGCACAAAAGAGGCAAACTGGGGAGAAGAAGCCAAAAGAAACCTCCCCGGAAGCGGCAAGAGATGGAGAAGAGAAACGTCACTGGAGAGGATGAGGAAGGGGAGGAAGGCGGTGATGAGAGCGGCTGAAACGCACTGCGAGAGGGCAGGGGCAGCGCTGGGGAGCAGCGGGCTCTGGGCTACAGCAAAGGCTCAGCTCTGTGTCCAGCTCAAACAGAAGCACCCCATAATAAACCCCATCACAGCCACCCTTCAACCCATCCCCTGCTTCTTGCTGGGAGACGGGGCTGCATCCCTGCTGCTTCCCCTCCTCCAAACCATCTCCATCCTAAGGATCCAAAAGGAAAAGAGGAAGGAAAACCAAACTAAACCACGGGGTTAACTCAGTTCAGGTGCAGTTTGGCTATAACCCAACAGCACAAACCTAGGAGAGATGAGGATAATGCTGGGCGAGCGGCCCCCATCCCGATTCACATGAGCACCCTGGACCAGCGGACTCCCCCTCCCCAGAGCCACTTCGGGCCCCCACGGCTTGGGGACCTATACTCGAGGTGGCCACCAGGCGCCGCTCTGCTCCCGAGCCGCGCTCGGAGCCGGGCTCCGGCAGCGAGAACCGGGCTCTTTAAGGCAATTTAGAAGTTGCAGATAATCCACACAAAGAAAAGAAACAGAAGAGAAGGGCAAAAGAGCATCTCCGCACCTGCAGGGCCCCCGCGGAGAGCAACACGGGCTGGAAAGGTGACAAATAACCCAGAACCATCGCTGCAGGAAGGAGCAGGAAAGGGGGAAACCCTCCCCAGGAGCCACGAGTGGCTTCAGCCACATGAAAGCAAGAAGCACATCCCCAGGCTGGCTGCTAAGATCAGAGATGGGAGCACATAAAAGGGTAAAACGCGGGGGGGGGGGGGAAGGAGGGAAAAAAAGTGACCTTAAAATCACATTGGTCAATGTAAAACCAGGTTCTTTTGTTGGTTAAAAATAAACAAAAAAGGAAAAAGTAAACCCAAATAAAAATGATCTTTAAAAATAATCTCTCTAACGTTGCCTTGTGTGGTCTGGTCCTTCCTGTATGGTCCATCAGTATCTAGGAGAGAAGAGAGGCGATGGTGAAGCCCTGGCTGCTTGGGGACATGGCTCCTGGGAGCCAGGCACCCATGAGATGGGGGCACAGCAGCTCCCTGCCCTGGCCACCACCGACCTGTAGTAATTGGGTTTGAAAGGCCCGTTCTTGTTGAGTCCCAGGTATTTGGCCTGATCGTCCGTCAGCTCGGTCAGGTGGGCATCGAAGGAAGGCAGGTGCAAGCTGGCAACGTACTCATCTGGGCAAGGGGGAAAAGGGGGATCAGGGGGTGCACGGCACCCGCTGACACTACTGGGCTGATGGATGGGCTCCATGGACTCACTGTATAGCACCACAGTGGGTCTGAGCCATCGAGCACCATGGATTCACCCTCACGTAAGCCTATGGCAGAGCTGAGCAGGGCTGGATGTGCACCAAAAGGCACAAGGGAGGCATGGCAAACCTGGGAGCTGCAGGCTAAGGGGTGCTGGCCATGCTGGAGGACACTGAGGAACATCAACCAACCCGCACAGATTACACGGCTGCAGCTTCTGATGCCTTCCCACTCCTGAAGCCTCTCCCAGCCCAGGTTTGAGCTTCTCCCTCCATCCAAACCTGCCCATGGCAACCCAAGGGCTAATCCAGCCCCAGCTGCCTTCACTCACCCATCTTCTTGGGCAGCAGGTACACGTCCTGCTTGTACCGGCCCTCGGGAGCGTTGTAGAGTTCAATCAGAGCCAGAGCCTGCAGAGAGCACAGGGGACAGTCAGGGACGGCCATCACAGTGGCACAAAGCTCTGGGCAGCAGGGAGAACGGTTTGGGAGCCTCATGGGGCCAGAAGCTGCTTCCAAAATGCCCTGAGGGAAAAGCTTTCCCCCCGCCCGCCCCCGCCAAGGGTAGCTCCCTCTCTGGGTCTCCAAGATTCTACTGCCAATGTCAGAGGATCAGAGAACACAGACCTATGGAATGGTTTGGGTTGAAGGGACCTTAAAGCTCCTCCAGCTCCAACCCCTGCCATGGGCAGGGACCCCTTCCACTGGAGCAGCTTGCTCCAAGCCCCTGTGTCCAACCTGGCCTTGAGCACTGCCAGGGATGGGGCAGCCACAGCTTCTCTGGGCAACCCATTCCACTGTCCCACCACCCTCATAATGAAGAGCTTCTTCCCAATATCTCATCCAACTTTTCCCTCTTCCAGTTGGAAGCTGTTTCTTCTCATCCCATCCCTACAGGCCCTTGTCCCAAGCCCCTCTCCAGGTTCCCTGCAGCCCCTTCAGGCACTGGAGCTGCTCTCAGGTCTCCCCTTCAGGAGCCTTCTCTTCTCCAGGCTGCCCCAGCCCAGCTCTCTCAGCCTGGCTCCAGAGCAGAGCTGCTCCAGCCCTCGCAGCATCTCCATGGCCTCCTCTGGCCTCGCTCCAGCAGCTCCACGTCCCTCTTGTGCTGCTGCCCCAGGGTTGCACACACTGAACACAGCTCCCACCAGCCCCTCTGCAGCACCTGGGCTTAACTCCTCAGGGAAACCCGAGCCCGAGGATGGAGGAGAGAGGCACAGCTCCAATTCCCCTAAACCCTGCAGCTGCCGCTGCTGCTTTGAACCTGGTGGTGTTGCTCGAAACCCCACGGCCACTCAGCAGCAGAACCAGAACTGCACTGCCCCAAATGCTGCCTCACAGCCAAGGGCCAGGCCTGAAACACAGCCCTGGTCCCCAGCAGTTTAGACCCACAAGCACAAGGACAAGGCAATTCTCACCATCAGCATGGGCGTTCCCAGCCATCGGTCCCTACCATGCTTCCAGCCCTGGAGGCCTCTCCCATCACTGCCCCAGGGTTGCTCCCACCACCTGCAGACCTCAGAGCCCCATTTAGCCATCGCTTTCCTTGGAAAGGCAGAGCCGCAGCAGTGCAAGGCGCAGGCTGCGCCCACCCAGGCAACCTCCAGAGCCCCAGAATCACCCGGGCAGGGGGGGGACGCTGTGCGGTAGAAATCCAGGAGTCCAAAGAGAAAGCAAAGCCGTGCTTTGAGGTCAGCTTAAACCTGGGCTAAGGGAGCTCTGCAGGGGCTTGCAGACCAGCAGGAGCTCTGCCATGAAGCCTGGCTCTTTCCAGAGACTCACAGCATGGTTAGGGTTGGAAAGGAGCTTAAAGCTCATCTAGTGATGATCTTCTTTGAAAGCTTTAAAATCAATATAGATAGATAAATACATAACAATCTGTATTTCAGCGCCAGTGCGGCAGCAGGGCCAGGGCAGGGATTGTGCCCCTGCACTGGGCACTGGTGAGGCTGCACCTCGGATCCTGTGTTCAGCTCTGGGCCCCACACCACAGGAGAAATTGAGGGGCTGGAGTGGGCCTAGAGATGGGCAATGGAGCTGGTGCAGGGCCTGGAGCCCAAGTGTGATGGGGAACGGCTGAGGGACCTGGGGGGCTCAGTCTGGAGAAGAGAAGGCTCAGGGGGACCTGATGGCTCCCTACAGGTGCCTGACAAGAGGATGGAGCCAGGAGGGGCTGGGCTCTGCTCCCAAGGAACAAGGGATGGGACAAGAGGAACCGGCCTCAAGCTGCACCAGGGCAGGTTTAGATGGAGCTGAGGAACAATTCCTGCCCCAGAGGGTGCTCAGGCATTGGAACAGGCTGCCCAGGGCAGGGCTGCAGGCACCGGCCCTGCAAGTGCTCACACAGCGTGGAGACGAGGCCTCAGTGCCATGGGTTAGGGGTGGCCTTGGCAGTGCTGGGGTAAGGGTTGGACTGGATGGGCTGAAAGGGCTTTTCCAACCTGGCTGATTCAGTGATTTAGCTCTCTCCCAGCTGTAACCAGGGCATCAAGCTCACACCATCACCAACTGCATCCCAGCCAAGAGGTGGCAGCCACGGTACCTCCGGTACTGGTGCCATCCCAAGGACCCATCCAAGTGCATGTTCCCAGCTTCTTCCAGCCCCAGCCTAAGGCTTATACCAGGCCCCAGAGCACCCTCCACCCCTCGCCCCGGCCCTGCAGGTACAGACCTGAGTGGTGGCCGTGATGGAGAGCACGAAGGTGGGAACCGTGGAGCAGCTCAGGTTCAGAAGCCGGCCCTAGGGGACAGCAGGAGTTTGCCAAGAGCTGAACTTGCCTCCAAAACTAAACCAAACCGAGTCTCAAGACAGGATTTGCCTCTATCCCCTTCCTGAGCCAGGGGGCAACCACAGCACAGGGATTCCAGGCCCACCTGCGTGACCAGAGCATTCAAACTCTGCCTCAGTTTCCACCCTAGCCCTTAAGCTTTAAGGCAGGGAGATTCTGTGGTCCTAGAAAGAACCAGTCCCTCCTATTGCCACAGGAGCTCCAGTGGGAAGAGGAAACTCCCAACCAGTTTGCTGCATGGGAAACCCTGCCAGAGCCAGAAGCAGATGGCATGTGGCTGATAGGGATGGCTCCAGGCTTGGAAGAACAGAGCCAGATGGCACCTTGTGGTACTTGTGGTACCTCCCATGCCCCAGGAAAAGGGGTGAAAAGAAAGTCAAGAAACCCTTTCTTGATCTCTGGTCCTGGCACCTTTCCACCTGGTTCAATCCCTGTTACCAACTGTGGCACGCAGCGATTCCCTGATGGAGACCCAAAGCAACACCGTGGCGCAGCTCTCAGCACACCTCAGCCAGCAGCACCACCCGCTTCCCATCCGGCCAGATGACATGATCCACTTGGGAACGGACCCGCTCCCAGGTGAGCTCCGGGGTCCGGAGGCTGGTCTGCAAGAGCAGGAGGAGAGGCTGGGGTCAGGGTGGGGGGGCAGGGGGTGGGTGCAGTGGAGGGGGGAGGCAGACGCACCACATCGATCTCTGTGTTGGAGTGGCCCATGTTGCACACAATGCAACTGTTCTTCATCCGGTCCAGGTGCTCTCTGGTCACCACGTTCTTGTTTCCTGCAGGCAGAGATGGCACAGATGAAGCCAAGGCTGGGGAATATCAACCCTTGGATTTGCCATTCCATGCACTCAAGTTGGAGAAGCTCAGCTTAGGGCAAGAGCAGATGAGCTTCCACCAGGGTGAAAGCCCTCAGAGAGGCACACGGGGCCAGTGCTGATCTTTGGTGCCATGAATTAACCAGGAGACCCCAAAACTCCCTTGGGACACTCGGCTGCAGTGTCACTTCTCCCAGGGGCTGAGGAGGACTGTGGCCAAAGAGCAGACTGGGGTGGGATGGGAGGAGAAGCTCCTGCCGGAGCTATTGCTCTAAGCAGCAGGTGACAATGATGTAGCCTCCATCCCCAGCTCCCCTGAGACACCCACTTGGGAATGTCTGCTCCTCCTCAGCCTGCTCCAAGGCTCCCCCCAACTTCCCCATCCCTACCTGTGCAGGTGATGACAACATCCACCTGACGGATCACTTCACTCAGCTTCACCACCCGAAATCCGTCCATGCTGGCAAAAGAGGGGGAGAGGGACCACAATAAGGAGGAGAAGCCTGATCCCCCCCTGCTCATACAGCAGCCAGGCCACCCTTCCACACCCCCAGGGATGCCAGATGCATGGAATCACAGAATGGGTTGGAAGGGCCCTTAAAACTCCTCCAGCTCCAACCCCTGCCACGGGCAGGGACCCCTTCCACTGGAGCAGCTTGCTCTGAGCCCCTGTGTCCAACCTGGCCTTCAACACCTCTGGAGGAGGGCAGGGAGCAGCAGAGGAAATGCTCATGCAACATCTTACCAGGCCTGGAGCGCGCAGATGGGGTCGATCTCCGTGACATAGACGATGGCTCCCAGGGCTTTCAGAGCAGCGCAGCAGCCTTTGCCGACCTGCGGGGCAAAGCTTCAGCATGGAGCAGAGCATGGCACACACTGGGTGCTGCAATCGCTTCCCTAAACCAGCCCCAGCGCACCCCAGGCTGGGAAAAGCCCACCCTGACCACGTGCCTGCTGCCAGGAGCTCAGGGATGGACCTGGTGAGCGGCCCCTCAGCTCCCCCTGCGAGGCCACCAGCCCTGCAGCATGGGCAGGAGCTTCCCAAACCAACATGCTCAAAGCCTGTGCAGCCCCAGCCCCACAGGAGCCCCTCTGAGCCCTCCCCCAAGAGCAGGTTAAAGCCAGGCTGGAGCAGCGCACACTTCCCCAGCCAAAGGGTTCCTGTGGCATCCAGAGCTGCCCTGCCCTGCTGGGGGACAGAGCCTCCATCCCATGCTCAGCATGGGGAGAGCAGAGCTCCTGGACCAGCAAATCTGCCTCTCTCCTTCTCCTCCCTACCAAGCTAAGCTGCAGCCTGTTTCTCCACATCACTTACCCACACTAACACCACGCTCACCTGCACAGAACCCCGCTCAGCCCCATCTTCTGACCAGCAAGAAACATCTCCAGAGACCCGCTCACATCACCCAGCTCCAATCTCAGGTCTACTGACCAGAGCCAGGCAGGGCTAACTGGGGCTGAAACCCATATCCAGCGGGGACACTGGTGAGGGTGGAAGCACCCCCGGGGTCTGAAGGTGTCCGGCAGCAGTGGGGACAGGCCCTGGAGTCTCCAGCTCCCAGCACAGCTCCTGGTTGGAGCCTCACAAACCACCCCAGAGCACTGGGGGAGAGGCAGGGCAGCCTCTTGGTGCAGCAGCGCTGGGCTCCACTGGGGTCCAAAGAGGTCAGTGAGCATATTCCTGATGGAAAGAGCATTTGCAGCTCTTGCCAGGCCCTGTGCAGCACGGGATGATGATAAACACCCCCCAGCCAGTGCATAGATAGAGGGAAGGTGGCAGCCCCCAGCTCCACGCTCTGCCAGGGCAGCCTCACTTGCAAGATGGGGATACAATTCCCCTCTGCCAGAGGATTATTCCCAGTGAGCTGCAGCCTGACCCTCCCACCTCCTGTGTCCCAGGCTCAGTGACAGCCAGGCTGGATGCTGGACTCAGTCCAGAGGCAGCAGATGGGAGCACCCATGGGTACTTAGAATTCAAAGCCAGTGTTCCCAGGAAGCGTGGGGTTTGCAGCCCCATCACCTGCAGGCAAAGTGGGAAATGAGAGGCTTGTTCTCCAGGCTCCCAGCAGGGTCTAAGCATGGTAACTGCTTCCCAGGTTTGATCTACTCCTATATTAAGGGCAAGAGGCCTTTGCAGAGGGAAGCAGCAGGCTGCTGAGCTGAGGGAAAGGCTGACTCACAGCCCCCACTGCTGCTTCCGAAACTCACCTCCCCATAACCACAAACCACCACTTGCTTCCCTCCAAACATCACATCCGTGGTCCTCTTCAGGCTGGGGGACAGAGAGAGACCTGTGTTGGGATTAGTCAAGCGCACACCGCTGATGGCACAAGCCCCCATCCCCAGGTCCTGCAAGCAAACAGCAAGACCCCAGGCAGCAAAGAGCCAGATGTGTGCTCCAGAGGAGGCAGAGCCAAGTGCAGCTCGAGTGAAGCAGGGCTGGACTCACCCGTCCAGGATGGACTCCCGGCAGCAGTACAAGTTATCAAACTTCTGCTTGGTGACAGAGTCATTCACATTCATGGCAGGGACGCACAACTTCCCAGCCTTGGAGAGCTGGTACAGCCTGCAAGAGGGCAGAGGGAGGTCAGAGCAGACAGCAGCAAGCCAAGGAGCCACCTCCAGATGATGCTTCCCAAAGCTCCTACCTGTGCACGCCGGTCACGCTCTCCTCCACAATCCCTCGGATCTTCTTGAAGACACTGGGGTATTTCTTATAAACCCAATGGGTCAGGTCCCCACCATCATCCAGGATCTAGAGAAGAACATGGAGCAGTCAGGCCTTCCGCTGGGAAACACACTTACTGGAGACAGAACAGGGAACAAGAGATGGAGAACACCTTCAGGTACCGATGGAGGGCTGGTGGGGCAGTGAACTGGGGCCAGGACTCCTGCCTTCCCCTTGCCAATGACTTGGGGTGTCCTCCAAAGCATAGAGGATTTCTTACCCCCCATGAGGAGCTGATGGACCCTAACAAGGTTTTGTGCCTCTGCTATTGCTCTGCAGCCTGGAAACATGCCCATAAACAGCACTAACTGAGAGCAGAAGGATGCCACAACATGCATGCCCTGAAAGCAAAGACTCAAAAGGAAAGGCTGCAGGAGCTGTCACAGCCCACTGACACGTGCTACTGCACCATTAGTGATCATGGCCCATGCACTGAGGTGTCATCTGCTTCCAGCAAGGGAAATAGTCCCTGCAGAGACCCCCCCTCTTCTGGGGAGGAGCAGTTGGGGCAGCTCCCATAGGGCAGACCCTAGGGGGAAAGAGGTCCTGTGGTTTCTCAGCTCTTCTTCCACACCGCTGGGCTGTGGAACATCACCTCTGCAGCTGGTGGGACCCAGGACATCACCTCTGCAGCTGGTGGGACCCAGGACATCACCTCTGCAGCTGGAGGGACCCAGGACATCACCTCTGCAGCTGGAGGGACCTAGGACATCACCTCTGCAGCTGGTGGGACCCAGGACATCACCTCTGCAGCTGGTGGGACCCAGGACATCACCTCTGCAGCTGGTGGGACCCAGGACATCACCTCTGCAGCTGGTGGGACCCAGGACATCACCTCTGCAGCTCCTGCAACCCCCAACCCAGCTCCTGCCATTCTCCAGGATCCCCACTTTGATGGGGCTCAGAGGCCTTTGCAAAGCCCAGGAACAGCCCCAGCAAGGGAAGGGTGAGGAGCACCCAGTGACCACTCCACAGAGGGAGAGGAAGGGCTGGGAGGAGGCTCATTACCATGTTGGCCTGCCAGCCATCTATGTTAACACAGCGGTCAATGCACCACCAGAAGTCATCCTCCGACTCCCCCTTCCAGGCAAACACAGCAACACCTAGAAGAAGAGGAGCATCCTTGGCACCAGCCGAGTCTGGCAGAGCTCTCTCTTGCTTGGCCAACTCAAGAAAGCCACAGATAGCAGAGCCAAGGGGCCACGCAGAGCTCAAAGCACAGCCCCCACCAGCCTCAGACCTATTTTGCCTTCCCTGACAGGTATTTGGGCCAAACCACCCCTCAAAGCAGCCCCGAGGGACACGGCTGCAGGGCCAGGAGGAGCTGGAAGGGCCCTGCCCCACCAGGCTCTGCTGCACTCACCAGCTTCTGCCAAGGCGGCCGCCACTTCGTTCTGGGTGGAATAGATGTTACAGGCGGACCAGCGGCACTGTGCTCCCAGCGCACACAGCGTCTCGATCAGCACCTGCAGGACAGAGGGGGAGCAGCAGGCCTGAGGGAACAGCGATGGGCACAGCAACCCAGGCACAGCCCCGGGACACGAGGAACCCATCAAACATCACCCTGCTCTCACCGCAGTCTGCGCCGTGATGTGGGTGCAGCCGACAATTTTAGCTCCAGCCAAAGGCTTCTCTCCTTGAGCTCGTTTCCTGAGGGAGATGAGAGCAGACATGTCTGCAAGAGGGAGAGAGGGGTTACTGTGGGCTTGGTCCACACCTGCTCTTCTTTCTGGGGTCTCAAAGCTACATCCACCCCACAGCAATGGCTCCAGTTGTCACAGAGCCAGGAGTAAAGCTCCTCATGGCTGGCCTGGCCGGGCTGCCCAGAACGGGACCAAACCACCAGGGTTATTTGTCACTTAACCACGTAATGAGAGAGGTCTGGCACAGGCACTGCCAAGGACACTCACCAGCCCTGCAGCAGGGCAGCACTGAGGAGAAGCACCTAAAGAAGATAAGAACAGTGCTGGCACTCAGAATGATTTGGATTGAAGGGGTCTTAAAGCTCCTCCAGCTCCAGCCCCTGCCACGGGCAGGGACCCCTTCCACTGGAGCAGCTTGCTCTAAGCCCCTGTGTCCAACCTGGCCTTGAGCACTGCCAGGGATGGGGCAGCCACAGCTTCTCTGGGCACCCTGTGCCAGCGCCTCAGCACCCTCGCAGGGAACAGCTTTTGCCTAAGAGCTCAGCTCAGTCTCCCCTCGGGCAGGTTCAAGCCATTCCCCTTGGCCTGTCCCTATAGGCCCTTGTCCCAAGCCCCTCTCCAGCTTTCCTGCAGCCCCTTTAGGCACTGAAGCTGCTCTAACGTCTCCCCTTAAGGAGCCTTCTCAGAAGAGCAGCTCTGGTTGTGCCTGGATTATCTTCCCCTTCTATGGCTTTGGCAGCTTGTGTCTAAAAGCAGCCGACAGCAAAGTTACCCAATCACCCACTGGAAATGGAAACTCAGCTCCCCACAAGCCCCAGGGGAAGGGGCTGGGACTCTTGGTTTTCGTGTCTCAGAAGGTGTTGCAAGATCTTTGCCCCTCGAGGTTTCTGTTCAAAGCCACCAGAACATTAAACCCAGCACGAGCTCTGCTGCTGTGAGGAAATGGATGCCACACATCGCTTGTGGTGTCCCAGCCAGCTCTTCCCCTCATATCTGCTGATGTGGGGCAGGGGGGGAAGGCAGGAGAGCTGAGGCTGCAGCATGAGGTATGGGAATGGCCCTGGCTCAGCCCCTGCTCTCCAGAGAGCACAGCACCCAAACCCACAACCTCCAAGCTCCTCTTGTACCTTGCTCAGCGATCTCGATCTCCCGGCGCCCAAACTCTGCCTGTTTGATGTTCTTCACGCAGAAGTTGCTGCTGCCTTTGGAGTTGGTTTGCTGCTTCTCTCGGGGGGACACCTCATCATCAGAGCTGTCCGTGTAGGAGGCAGCTAAAGGCAGGAGAGGAACAGGGTTACCCCAAGTCTCAGGAGCTGGGGACCTCCTACCCCTCAGCTTCCTGCTGCTTCACTTCCCAGCTCCCACACTTGTGGCTCAAACCACACATCTCCTAAGGAAAGCAAATGTCCAGCAGGGATTTTGCACTCCGGTTCTCTAGGACAACCCAGAGGTAACAGGGTTATCCAAGAATCATGGAATGCTTTGGGTTGGAAGGGACCTTAAAGCTCATCCAATTCCAACCTTCCACTAGAGCAGGTTGCTCCATCCTGGCCTTGTAATCACCTGGTAATCCACGCCTGAGCTTCAGGAGCCCCCCGAATCATCCCCTCCACATCCCAGTATAACGCAACAGCATGGAGCATCCTGACATGGTGTGAGCAGCACCAGCGCTGGATTTGGGAGAGGACCAACATGGACCAGGAGCCTGGCACCTACCAGAGCTGTAGCTGTCAGTGGAAGACTGGGAGATGGAGCGGGACAGGGAGCGCCGGCCCGTCTTGGTTGGGAACTTGGTGAACTCCTGCATGTCATCTGCAAACTGGATTTGCTGAGAGGGGCAAAGGAAGAGAAGAGCTCAATCAGCAGATGCTCCTTGTGGCACATCCCCTTGCCAGGCTACATGGACCTCCGGGTCCCTCTAATCCACGCTCCCTGCTGGAGCCACGGGAATGAGCATCCCCAATGCAACAAGGAGCAGATCCGTGGCTCCAGATGCCACAGCTGAAGCCCCTTCCTCTGGCTGATCATTTCTCACCAACATGTAAAGCAGATTCGACACCTGAGGATGAGGAGAGCACCCAGCGAAGCTTCCAGCACCCTTGGAGCCCACCTCTGCCTCCCTGGGGCTCCTCCAAGGAGGTGAGACACAAACACGCTTCCAGCCTGGGCAAGCAGAGCCCCTGCTCCACCTGATCCTGATGGAATCCTGCCCGCAGCTGAGCAGCAGGGAAGCTGGGGTGTTCCCAGCAGAACCTCCCAGCCCCGATGCTTCCAGGCTGTGGCCAGGGAGCATCCCACAGGTTAAAAACACGCTGGAGCCTTCCAAAATGCACACTAAAAGCAGGGAGGGGAAAAAAACTGGGCAAGAGAGAACATTCCAACAAGCAGCAATTGACTTTGCGCTGGCTTTCAGGCTCCTCTGCATTACAGATGTTTCCATTGTAAGAGAAGCCCGAAACCAGCCCCCCCCCTTTCCTCCCTCAGCCAGAGGCAACTCAAGGCTCCAGCACCCACCACCAGCACATCAAATTCAAGTGCACTGAGCTGAAAGGAAGGGGGAAAACAGCCCCAAACTGCTCAGCTGCTGCCTCAAGCCCTGTGCGCAGCCAGCAAAGCACCTCAGTGCTGCTCCTGCAAGAGAAGGATGCTGGAGATGAAAGAGAACCAGGGAAAAGCAGCAGGGAACCCAGGCTGATGCCCCCCTCCCCATCCCGCTGCTATGCAGGAGACCCTGACAAAGGGCCCCAGCATGGTCTCTTCCCTCTGATCACATCCCTGCAGGATTTAACTCCGCCACTTCCCAGGGGTGAGATGTCATTGCGGGGAGTGGGATTCACAAAGCCCCCCCATGGAGCCAAGAGACCTCGGGAAATGAAGCTGATGGAAAGAGACAGCCCCAGTGGCCTCCAGAAGGGGTTTTCCCTGCCACAAGCATCCCAAAAGCTTTGATGTGGGAAGCAGCCTTCAAGGGGAGAGGAATGAAACGAGGCAGTTGAGATGATGCAGGCCAGAAAGGAGGGATCTGCGCAGGCTGGGGTGGCTGCAGCACTTGTGTGCCTGCGAATGGAGCCGTGGTTCCTGAAGAAACCCAGCTGATGGGCTAAAAGCAGCGTTGGTACCACTCGGGAGGGGAAACAGGGACATGAAAGGCACTGCTCAGCCCAAGGAAGACATCTGGGGTGATGGGGGGTGATGGCAGCGATTCCAGCATCCCCTCCAGGAATGGCGAGCACCAGTTCAAATCCATCAGCTCACCCAAACATCCCAGGCATTTCTGTGGGTGATGCTGATGAAAGGTTTTTACCCATCTCCTCCGTACTGGACACATGACAGCAGGATATCTGCTTCCCAAACCAGACAGCCAGCAGACATCCCTGCCATTCTGGTGCAAATCCATAGATTCCCAGACTGCTTTGGATTGAAGGGACCATAAAGCTCATTCAGGTCCAACCCCTGCCACGGGCAGGGACACCTTCCATAGAGCAGCTTGCTCCAAGCCCCTGTGTCCAACCTGGCCTTGAGCACTGCCAGGGATGGGGCAGCCACAGCTTCTCTGGGCACCCTGTGCCAGCGCCTCAGCACCCTCACAGGGAACAGCTTCTGCCTAAGAGCTCAGCTCAGTCTCCCCTTGGGCAGGTTCAAGCCATTCCCCTTGGCCTGTCCCTACAGGCCCTTGTCCCAAGCCCCTCTCCAGGTTCCCTGCAGCCCCTTTAGGCACTGGAGCTGCTCTCAGGTCTCCCCTTCAGGAGCCTTCTCTTCTCCAGGCTGCCCCAGCCCAGCTCTCTCAGCCTGGCTCCAGAGCAGAGCTGCTCCAGCCCTCGCAGCAGCTCCATGGCCTCCCCTGGCCTCGCTCCAACAGCTCCACGTCCCTCTTGTGCTGCTGCCCCAGAGCTGGATCAGGGCTGCAGGGGGGGTCTCCCCAGAGCACAGCAGAGGGGCAGGATCCCCTCCCTGAGCTGCTGCTCACGCTCTGGGGGTGCAGCCCAGCACACGGGGCAGGGTTCTGGGCCAGGCTATGGGGAGCTTGAATCCCACTAAAGCATTAACAGAAGGAATGGGAATGCTAAATGGAGTTTGCAAGTTTGCATTTGCACCTGGTGCAGGTGGTTGGGTGCAGAAGGAGGAACCAGAGGGTACCAAGAGCCCAGAGGCGCAGAAGCAGCTCTAGGAGGCACCATCCTCAGGGTGCAGCAGCATCCCCAGGGTGCTGGGTCAGAGGCACCTCTGGGAAGGCAGAAACAAAGAGAAGTCATTTCAATATACAGGATTCCCAACCCTTTGCACCCACCTCTTCCTCTGGCAGCACATCAAAGCAGAGGGTACCATAAACACGCCCCATAAAGCAGCTGCTGGCATTAAACCAGCTTGAAGTGTCAGCTGAGGAATTGGCTCCATCCCAGGGAAAGGTTTCCAGGGAAGAGGTGAATCCAACAGCTAACCCAGGTTTCGCTGCTCCACCCAGGGGGGTCTGTCCTGGCTTACAGCATCTATCTGGATGGCCTCATGGAGCAAACCTGGTCTGGGATGTGATGGGAAGGAGAGGCTGCGAATGGAGAGATGCTGCATCCACACCATCAAGACAACCAAGACAGAGCAGACACCATCATCCCCTTCAGGGGCTATCCCAGAGCCAGCTCCAGACCTCCACTTTTTAGGAGAAACAGCAGTTCCAGAAATGCGGGATTCGAATCTGAAGAGGGGGGGAGATAAAAATCACTGCTAAAGAAGCCAAGTGCTGAATTAACCACAGTAATCCCCTGTGTGGCTTTAGCAGAGCTGAGCTGAACTCCAGAGCTTAGCACAATCTGCCCTGTCTAAAATTATCATCACCCACTGCAAGCCGCTTCCAAATCCAAGGAATTCTTCACACACCAAACCCCTGCAAGCCTGGGAAATGAGCAGAGCATCCGGCAAGCAGCCGAGAGGAAGAGGAGGGAGGATGCGGGTGCGAAGTGACCGACGTGGGTGCCCGTGGGCCGCGTTCCCATCCACGTGCTGGGCTCCGGAGCTGCATTAAGGCAAGGGAGAAAATCCCCTGGGATTAGGGGGATTTCAGCTTGTCATAGAAATCAAGGAACGGGATCCCCAGCTGCGGGTGAGGGGTAACTGGGACCGGGACCGAACACATCCCGGCCTTTTTCCTGCTGGAAGCAGCTTTTCCAATCGGGTGGAGCACGAGGGTTTGAGAGCAAGGAAAATATTTTCCCAGTGCAGCAATTCCTGAGCAAGGAGGTAAAGGAAGGCAGCACCCGCTCCTCTGCAGAGCAACAGGAATGGGGTGCTCGCCAGCATCAGCATCTCCTTCCAGGCGGAGACGGGACCAGGGTCCTGGGTCAGCCCCGTGTCAAACAAGCAGCTCCTCGCTTGGTACCGAATGGGTTTTCTGGGAGATATCCCACAGGAAAACACCCGGATCCGACATCTCCTGCCAAGCTCTCACACAGCAACGCTGCTCCCTGCCCACTCCCACCATACCTGCCAAGCCTGAAGTACATTTTCTCCCCTTGCGAAACCCGGTGTGTCCGTACCCACTCCCATGCGGATACGACATTTCCCAACAGCGGGGCTCAAAGCACCCCTCCCAGTGCTGGGTCGGGGTGGGCAGGATGGGAGGGAGCATCATCCTTGCTGATACAGCCCCATACCCCATGAAAAGGGTCAAATGAGGACACTCAGACCTGTATTATCCATCTTGCTTGGCTGCACTGCCTGGTGCATCCCAAAACCACCTTAAAGCTGAGCAGCCACCCTCAGTGAGCTCCCACCTATTCTATAGGGTACCTGTAAACCCTTTCTGATGATTATTTGCCCTTAGGGACAGCACGAGGGATGGCACAGCCACAACAGCATGAAAGAAGCCCGCTTCAAGCCTGGAATGGGCTGGGAATGGGGTCCCAAAGCAGGCTCTGCGCATCCCCCAGGGTAAGAGGTGCCACGCCGCTGGCACAGCCCTCGTCTATCCCATCTTTTAGGCTCACCCTTTCCCTGTCATTCCTGGAAGCTCAGCCAGACTTGGAGCCCAAACCGGCTGGGGAGGGGTTGGAGGCCGAGCTCTGCAGACCTGGAGCCAGGCACCTTCA
Source organism: Lathamus discolor (assembly GCF_037157495.1). Lineage (NCBI taxonomy): Eukaryota > Metazoa > Chordata > Aves > Psittaciformes > Psittacidae > Lathamus > Lathamus discolor. Next base: position 4,254,655 of record NC_088902.1, read on the forward strand.
GAGATGGGGGGGTCATCACCTGCAGGCCTGGGCCGCCCAGGGAGCTTGGGCTGCTTTCGTGCAGGGCGCTGGGTGCTGCACCCTGAGCTTGGCTGTTCCTAAAGGCCGAGGTGGCTGAATTCCCCTCTTGGCAACCAGTGCGGAAGAGGCAGCCCAGGGCCCCCACGGAGGTAACCAACAGGAGCCTTTTCTCCTGTTCTAGGTCAACAAGAAGCTTTGCTTGTGCCACCTCCTCAGCGCTTCCACAAGCCCCCGGGCGCTGGAGGGCTTCCTGAGCTCCCCACAGCCTCCTGCCACGGCGAAGCCCTCGGGATGAGGGATGAAGCCATCCCAATCCTGCTCACCGCAGGTTCCTGCTGCCTGGCCCCAGCGCTGGCACCAGTCCCACCGCTACCAGGCACTGGGTTTGTTCAGAGGACTTGGTGTCCTCAGACCCCCCCGTCCTGCTGCCAGGCTGGGAAAGCCAAGCCCCATTCCCACAGGACAGTGTCTAGACACAGGGCAGGGATCCTGCCGCAGCCCCCAGCCCTCCAGGGGACACGGCTCCTGCTCTATGATCCTGTAGCACGCAGGGATTTCAGGGTGGCGTTTTCAGGTTCCTGTCCCCATGAGGTTACCCAGCCCTGGAAAGATATTTCTGGACCACAGCATTCCATAAGGACTGAAGGAATGGTAAAATCAGGTACTCAGAACACCGGGATTCCCAAGGCTTCCACCCAGACCACTCACCATCCGCACCCCTGAAGCACCAGCAAGGGGAGCGGCTTGAGGTGGATTTGGTGATGTGATTCCTAAACCAATCCCATTTTCCCCCCTCCCAAGGTGAGTTAGGAATGCCCATGGCCTCAGGCCCACCATGCTGCAGGGATGCCAGAGAGGGTGAACATGGCTGGATGTGGCACAGCCCTGGCTAAAGTTACATAGAGGAGCAGGACCTGCTTCTGCTCCAGGGGAGACCTTGGGAAGAGCAGAACTTCTGATGGATCCCCCAACCCAAACCTTTAGAATCCCAGCCTGGTTTGTGTTGGCAGGGTCCAGCTCCTCCAGCTCCAACCCCTGCCACAGGCAGGGACCCCTTCCACTGGAGCAGCTTGCTCCAAGCCCCTGTGTCCAACCTGGCCTTGAGCACTGCCAGGGATGGGGCAGCCACAGCTTCTCTGGGCACCCTGTGCCAGCGCCTCAGCACCCTCACAGGGAACAGCTTCTGCCTAAGAGCTCATCTCAGCCTCCCCTCGGGCAGGTTCAAGCCATTCCCCTTGGCCTGTCCCTACAGGCCCTTGTCCCAAGCCCCTCTCCAGGTTCCCTGCAGCCCCTTCAGGCACTGGAGCTGCTCTCAGGTCTCCCCTTCAGGAGCCTTCTCTTCTCCAGGCTGCCCCAGCCCAGCTCTCTCAGCCTGGCTCCAGAGCAGAGCTGCTCCAGCCCTCGCAGCATCTCCGTGGCCTCCTCTGCCCTCGGTCCAGCAGCTCCACGTCCCTCTTGTGCTGCTGCCCCAGAGCTGGATCAGGGCTGCAGGGGGGGTTCCTCAGAGCACAGCAGAGGGGCAGGATCCCCTCCCTGCCCTGTGCCCACTCTGGGGGTGCAGCCCAGCACTGGGGCTGGGAAGAGCAGCCTGAGGGCGCTGCTCTGCTCTGTGGGTTGGAGCCCACTGCTTGGCTCTGTGCCTGCAGCTCCCAGGGCAGGGTTTTCTCCCAGGAGAGGCAGGGACCCACCTGGCTCTTTCCCCAACACCTCCCTGAGCAGGAACCTCAGCAGCTCAGGCCTGGAATCCTTCACACTGCTCCTGACAAGGAAATAGAGGGCACTGCGGTCCTGGCACAGGAAAGCAGCCAAGCCCTGATTGCAGCCTCCATCCTCCACTGGCAGTGCCGGGGTAAAGCCCTGGGGAAATGGCGCAAGCCGAAGTCCCTGTGAGGCCAGGAGGAGAATTAGGAACTTCCACACCAATCCCAAAGCTCGGCACAAAAGCAGCACCAGGAAAGAAATGGGCTCATTCCCATTCCAAGTGTGAATAGGCTGGAAATCACAGCAAGAGTTCAGTCATCATGGGAAGCGCTGTAAATGCCAGTCATAGGAAAAACAAACAGGAGGTGGGATTAAGGGGAATAAATGGGATTTTGAGTGCCCAGCTGTTAAACAGTAACGGGGAGTAACAACTGCCTTAGGAACACCTTGAGGCCAAAGGTGTGGGGAAAGCTCCCTGCCAGCAGATAAGGAATCGCGTCCTTGGACTGCAGGCATTGAGGCAAAGGCTCACTCCTGCTTTAACACAGAGAGGCATCTCCTTCACTGAAGGACCAGCAGAAGCCCAGTCCCTGGGATTACCTGGGATCCTTAATGGTGGTGAACTCTTAGGATAACCCCACAAGGCCTGCACGGGCAAGCATCACATCCCACCTTCAAACACCCTGTTTAAAGACATCCCAGACTTCCCACCTCCGGATTCATGGGAATAGGATAATGAGTATTGACAGGAATTACCTCGCTGGGAGCGTTGCATGGGCAGGACTGGGGGTTACATCATTGGCAGTGGCTTGTGGGCAAACCGAGGGTCCGAGCCGGAGCGGGAAGCCCATGGAACGTGGTAGTGCCACAGGTGATGGGGAAGCAGCCTCCAGGAACATTGATCTGAACTCCCTTAGAAAGCTGCTCCACAGCCACGGCTCTACAAGAGGCCTGGAGGAGCTGGCAGGGCTCATTCCGCTCCACCACATGGGTCTGGAGCCAGGGTCAGCCACAAAAGGCCTCAGTCTGAAACCCCCAAGCCTGATACTGCAGCAGCCCCTGTGTTTTGGGGCAGGAATCCATCTACCTGGCACCCTGAGGACCCCTTTTGCCACCTTTTCTCCCCCAGAACTGATGTTCACAACCACAGCAGGACCAGCCCCTCCATCCCGATGTTCCAGCTCTAAGGGAAGATGCCCGGCAGGACCAGTGCCTAAACAGGAGCAGCCTGTCAGCAATGCAGCCCTGCAATACGAAAACCGGAATTACATCCTCCCCATGCCCCCTCTGACCCCCACAAACCCCTCACAATGGTATCTCCAGTCACCTGGAGCTGCCCATTTCTCATTCACCAACACACTGCGGCCCTGGAAAACACCTTGATTTTGATGTGTCTGCTTAAAGGCAAGGCAGGAGAGAACCCCCGGGCTCCAGTTTAGGCTCTTCACTGCTCAGGCCTCAGAGGAATCACTCCTGGGATGGACAAACATCACCCTCCTCATGCCAGAGCAAAGCCAACCCCTTCCTGCAAACAGGGTTGACTCAGTTCAGCCCCTTTGTTTCAAATGGAGCAGGAGGGATAAGAAGTGACATCCCTGTGGGAATGGTGAGCTCGGAGGATGTTTGGAGAAGGGCTTGGTTAATGCAGGGAGACGTGGGCTGTGCTGCCCACGAGGGGCTGACAGCTCCAAGGTCAACAGGGGTGGCCCCGGTGCGCTCACTCCAGGCTGGACACGCGCCTCTCGCCACGGTGCAAGAATGGGCTCCCTGCAGAGTGGCAAAAGGAGGAGAGGCACAGAACAGCAGGCGCGGGTCGAGCCTCACCCCAGGGCAGGCAGGAGGAAACCAAACCACGCGTTTCAGCAGGGCAAAGCCCCAAGGAACCTCCTTTCCAGGCTGCTCCCCACTCCCTATGCCCACGCCTTGCAGATAAACCAGGTCCCTACAGCCCCCACCCAACCCAGGGCTCTGCAATCAAGGCAGCTCCTCCGCCAGAGAACTCCAGGTCCAGAGGAGGCAGCCAAGGGGAAGCTGGACCCACCTCCGAGCTCACCCCAATTACAATGCCGCCTCTTTGACGAGCTGGAACATCATGTCCTCGGCCACCTCAGTTCTTTTGGCTGTCACCAACCTGAAGTAAACAGATTCTGCAGCAGCAATAAGCCTGTTACCAAGGCCACCGTATTGATCCCAAAGTGTAATTAAAATGCACAGTTCAAGCAGCTCAATGTGACACAGGGCACTCGGGGCAGCCTCCCCAAGGCATGAATAGCCCCAGCGTCTACATCCTGCTTTCCCATGGGCTCAAAACACACCCCAAGAGGCAGCTTTCTCTTTGGAACATTGAGCAGGGTGCCCCAGGGCTTTGCTAAGAGGCTCCAGCAGACCCTGCTGAGGTGGTAACAAGAGGCTTCTCCTTGGTGGGACACCCCAGCAGCTCCCAGCCCCACTTTAGAGTCAGAGAAGGCTCCTGAAGGGGAGACCTGAGAGCAGCTCCAGTGCCTAAAGGGGCTGCAGGGAACCTGGAGAGGGGCTTGGGACAAGGGCCTGTAGGGACAGGCCAAGGGGAATGGCTTTAACCTGCCCGAGGGGAGACTGAGCTGAGCTCTTGGGCAGAAGCTCTTCCCTGTGAGGGTGCTGAGGCGCTGGCACAGGGTGCCCAGAGAAGCTGTGGCTGCCCCATCCCTGGCAGTGCTCAAGGCCAGGTTGGACACAGGGGCTTGGAGCAAGCTGCTCCAGTGGAAGGGGTCCCTGCCCGGGGCAGGGGTTGGAGCTGGAGGAGCTTTGAGGTCCCTTCAACCCAAACCACTCTTGAATTCTGTGACAGATCCAAGCCATGGTACTGCCGAGCACTGGGGCCGTGCGCTCTGCAGAAGCATTCCCACAAGGTCCTTTGCTCCCTGCAGCTCCCTGGAGCCAGCAGCCGGCCGGGGACCGTCACCTCGAATGTCACCACCATCTGGTGAGTGAAGGTGAGTCAGAGTCCCCAGATAAGCAGCCCTGATCAAAGGGCTCAGCAGGAAATGCACCAACCCTCTGCAAACTCCTGATGATAACAGACACAACCAGGCACCAGCAAACCCCTTCCCCTGCTCAAACACCCCGGCCCAAGGCACTCACCCACTCCTCAGAGGAACAGCATGGGCAGGATCCTCACCTGCAAAGCCCTGCAGTTGTTTATCCAGAAGGATCAACTCCAACTTGACCTTAAAGAGCTGCTTTCCAGAGCAAAACTATCCCAAGCAGGGAGCACAGCCGGGAAAGCAGGGGGAAAACCATCCAGGTCCCAAAGGAAGTATTGTGCTAGGCTGGAGCCGCAGCGGAGAAAGAGAAGCTGCATTTGGGGAAAGGCCTAAAGCAAACACTTGTGCTGCCAGCACGCTTCCCACGCTGCAGACCTGGCTGCTCCCGTGGGGAGGAGGCAGCACCCAGCACAACGGGGCTCGCAGGAGAAGCGGCGCTGCTCACATGGGTGCCCCCACACCGACACCATCAAAAGATGACAGGAGCTGCTTCTGGAGGCTGAGGAGAATGAACATCCATCCCACCTTCAGAGCGGAGTGGAAACCCAGCCTACCTCACGGGACTGCAGGAGGGGGAGAATGGAGAAGCCAAAGCCACACGGCTCAGCACGGATGGTGAGGACTTGAGTCTGTCAGAGCCCAAAGCCTCCTTTCTTCTGCTCTCCAGTCCAGCAACTTAATGAAGCATCTTCTGGCCTTGCAGCAGCACTGGGTGCCAAGGACAACCAGACAGCCATGAGATCCTCCAGGAAGCCACAGTGATGGGATGGACCCCAAAGTGACTTATAACAGAAATCCCTGCTGTTAACACAGCCCCGGCAGTGCCCCAACTGCTCCAAGCCCCAAGAAGTCATTTCTGCTCTCCCCATGGGGCAAGGTATGACCAGCTCAGCTTGTGACCATCTAACCACAACATGTTCACTGCTTAGGGTTTCCTGCACCCCAAAAAGGCCAGACTCATCCCAGGCAGTCCATATGAAGCGGGATGAGCCGTTCGACTCATCCCAGCCCGGGCATCTCACCATGAGAAGGGAAAACCACAGCGGGAGGAGAGGGAGAAAGCAAAGGAACAGAGGATCTGGGCAAGGAAGCAAGGACAGTTGGGTGCAGGGTACCTGGCTCAGGAAGCAGGGGAGGAGGTGGCTGGTGGCCACTGGCCCGGGCAAGCACAGAGGAAGGGGAGGATTTATGGGTGAAGGGATGAATTTGAAGAGAGAAGAAAACCAAGGAGCTCTGTTAGTACAAGGACAGTGTCACCCCCCTGCAGAGCGAGGTGTTCGCACCCAGCCTGGCAGAGCTGCAGGGACCAGACATGCCTTGGGACTGAGGAAAACAGGGCAGAAACCCGGGCTCTGGGAAGAGGCTGTGGCAGGGCAGGGAAGCAGCGGGATGCAGCAAGGTCAGACACTGCTCCGGCTGCAGGAGAGCAGCTCTGCAGGCGACTGCACCACACAGCAGCAGCAAGGATGCTCTGGAGAAGGCATCCAGCCCCCCACGGGCTCCATCCCCCTCTCCCATCTCCTGCCACCCCCATGCCAACAGCGCACGGCTCCTACCCCTGCAGAGCTGCAGCACTGTGCATTAGCATTCCCTGCCACGCAGCCTCGGCAGGATCCCTCCGGAGCCAGCATCCGCAGGGACACAACACCAACTCAAACACACCCCCTGCGGGCTCCAGGCTCCCGGGGGCACGGAGGTGCTGAGTAGCTCCGCACCCAAAAACAAAGTCAAGGCTTGTGCCCATTTCTCGCTCCAGGCATGCTGCATGAGTAAGCAGATCTGTGTGCAGAGCATCCGTCTGTCTGTCTGCCAGCACCCAGGAGCCCACCAGGCACCTCAGCAGCCCCACGAGACAAGGGCACAACGGGATCGGGTGAAGTGACAGACAGGGACAGCACCCGCTTTAGGTCCTTCCCACTCAAGGGCACCCACGGCTCAGCTCCGAGTTGAAGGCTCCAGCACTGACACGGATCAGGAAAGCAACTGCTGCCAAGGGCACCCAGTCTCCAAGGAGGCGGAAGGATGCCCAGATGCAGAGGTGAGGGCACATGAGGAGCTGGAAGAGCACAACGGGCCCTTGAGCTCTCCCATCATTCCCACTGCCCTATTCACTTAACCCAAGCACCACCGAGGCACGCACTGGAGGAAGGAGAGAGCTCAGCATCACTCAGCCTCCGCCTTTACCCCACTCCCTTCCAAAGAATCACCTTGCCCGGACCACAAAGGAGCTTGAGCAGAGCAGGGAACCCTGGTTCCTGAGGGCAAATCCACCCCATTCCTGCAGACAGGCTCCAGCTCCGTCCACCCCAACTGCAGCAGCTCCTGCTTAACCCCAGAGTTGATCATATTTCATCTCTTCATCTCTTACCTCTTGCTGTCTCACTTTTCCACCTCACCCAAGCCCCTGACCAGAGAGGACACGAAGATGCCAGCAATCCCTTGGGATGGCTGTGCCGCTCAGGCTCGCTCCGGGTGCTCCCGATGCACCAACGTGCCTCCAGCTACATCCAAGATGCTCCCTGAGGTCCGAGCTGGGCACGGGACACGGCGGCTCTGCCACTGCACACTGGCACTTTCCCCAGGCACCAGCATGAATGAGGGCTCCTCTTTGGAAAGCCATTGAGCAGCAGCCACACAGAGGAGATGGAGCCTGCACTAAGCTTGGCCACATTCCCACCTTCCCCATCTCCAAATGCAAACTGCATCAGCAAAGTTCAAGAAGCCTTTTTAGCCAGGGCAGGAGCTGCTGCTGCTACCTTGATGCTGTAAAATCATCTCTCTCAGCCATCTTCTTCACTGGCCTCGGAGCACGCTGAGAGCACAAAAGTCACTTTGACTTGCATCAAAACGGGAGTTTTAATGGCTTAATCGGGATCCTGCTTTGAAGGGATGGGAGCTGGGGGCACTCAACACCTTATCTCGGGAGGGGAATTCTCCCTTCCTCCTCCTTTTATCCTCCTGCCAACGCCTCTGCTATTACCCAGCCTATTCACAGGAACTAGCCAGGCAGGAACAGTGGCCAGAAGCACTTTGTCCTTGACCTCAGCCACATCACAGCTCCCCAGCATCTCTCTGCTTCAGCTGTTGTGAGCCCCAAGCTCTTGTGCTGCTTGGGGCACCTTTAACATCATCCCCCAGCCAGGAAAGGCTGCGGAGTCTGAGGCTCCTCATGTGTGCGACCTGCCTGCGTTTATAGCACCAAATTCAAGGCGATAAAGCCTCCAGTAACCCCAAAACCACGAGGAAACTTTGCCTCTGAGGGTGCTGGACCGATTCCCACCTAGAAACACATCCCAGCTGGGTTCAGGACACAGATCTGGGCCCCATAAGATACTCCAGGGTGTGAAGTTTGCGCTCCCGTCTCAGCTGAGGCTGCAGCCTCGCACTGGGAGCTCTGAGGAAGACACCAGTAAGGAAAAGGTAAAACCAGGCCCTGAGTTTGAACTGGGCTGAGCACAAGTGGATGAGGCAGATCCCAGCTTCACATTCCTCTGCTCCTCCCTCCGGGCTATGTCCAGAGCCTGGATAAACAGGGCAGGGGCACAGGGAGAACATCCAGCTCCTGCTCCCTGGCAGCAGCCGTGAGCCTGGGCGAGGAGAGATGCCCCCAACCCAGCCATGGGGGTCAGGTGCTCCCTTCATCCCCACAAGAGAGATGCTCCGCCAGGGAACGGAACGTTCCCATCCACTGTGACTGCTTTGCCTTTGCTTCCACCAAGGAGGCAGCGGCTGCAGCCCCGGAGGGAACGCGATGCTCAGCACAGCGGAACCTCCGGCCGCAGCAGGATCTGTGCAGCACTGGGAGCACAAACGCACCCCACTGCCAGGACCAGGGCAGCAGCAGTGCCAAGCAGTTACCAAGCCCTGCAGGTCCACACCAAGCCAGGAGCACTCACCCACGTTAGTGGGGGTCCTGCACCCTGCCACAGCCAGTGCTCCCCCATTGCACCCCATAGGGTTACACAAGCACCGTGGGGCGCAGCATCTTTGATGCTCCTGGGAGCTCTTCGAGGCTGAAAGGGTGCAGAGGTGACTCAGGAGAGCGCATCCCCAACCCAAACGGGCTCCCATCAGCATCTCCCATAGACCCCAAAGGGGGCTCCCAGCTCCCACTTTCCTCCTGCTGCCCTTCAGTCCCCCACAGCAGCACCTCCACGTCCCCACCGCAGAGCGCAGCCACCGCCGGGACGGGTCCCCCCGACCCCACCTCCCCGTGCCCTTGCCGGGGTCACCCTGACCCCCGGGCACCCCCACACCAGAGCCAAACCCCCCCCTTCCACTCCGCACCCTCCGCCGGGCCAGGCCTGGCCCCAGCCCCTCTGAACCGGGACGTTGCGGGGGGGGTCCCCATCCGGTCCTACCGTGCCGGTACCAACCCCCACCGAACGGGGACAGCCCCCCCCTTCCCAGTCACCCCCAAACCGGACCCGCTCATGCTTTCCCACCCCCCCCCCATCCCTATGGGGCTGCTCTTGCCAGCGCCGCTGCAAGCCCCAAACCGGCGGCTGCTCCCACCGGTGCCGGTGCCGGTACCTTCTTGGGGGCCTTGGTGACGGTGGCCATGAAGGAATACTTCTCGGCGTCCTTCACCTCCTTGGCCTGCTTCACCTCCTCGCCGCCGGCGGGCTCCAGCACCGACATCCTGAGGGCAAGGAGGCGGCAGCGGCGGAGCGGGCCGCGGCCGCCCGCGGTACCGGGCGAAACGGGGCACGGCGGGCAGGCGGAGCGCTTCGGCTCGGCTCGGCTCGGCTCGCTCCGGTAACGCGCTGCGGCGAGGACTGCGGCCGCCGCTCTCGGTTTTCAGGGGCGTGATGCCGTGACGTCAGCGCGCCCCTACGTCAGCACGCACCCGCCGGGCAAGTGAGGCCACACGGCGGCGACGGGAGAAGAGGGCGAGGCTCCGTGGCGCCCCCTGGCGGTGGAGGACAGGGGGGACGGGGGGGGGGGAGGAGGAGGAGGAGGAGGAGGAGGAGGAGGGGGAGGGGGAGGGGGAGGAGGAGGAGGAGGAGCCGTGGGAAAAGCAGGGAATAAATCAAAACAGCGCCAAACCAGGGCACATAAAGCGAAAGGAGGAGGATTTCTAGGAAAATCAGAGGAAAGGAATTCCGAGGAAAGAAAGTAAAAATAACTGTGGAAAAAAAAATATAATGCAACGAAAGAGGAATAAATCCTAGGGGGGGCGGAAAAAAAGAAAGTAAAAATTCCAGAAAATGGAGAAATCAGCAGGAAAAACCAGCTCAGGCGGGATGGCGGCAGGAGCTGAGCTCCAGGAACCACCCAGCCCGGCTCCTGGTTGGAGCGCTGGGCATGGGCAGGGCTGCCTTCCTCCCCTCCTCGTCATCAGCATCAGCATCACTGGGGTCCCCACCGTGGGGTCTACACCAGCCCCTCTGCTTGAGGCAGGGACCCCACCCCAACTCCATGGGATGCTGCACCCAGCGGGGACCCTCAAAGCACCAGCACACCTCCAGCAGCATAAGGGTGCAGGCAGGGTGCAGGTAGGGAGAAGGCAGGGTGCAGGCAGGGTGCAGGCAGGGAGCAGGTAGGGAGCAGGTAGGCAGCAGGCAGAGTGCAGAGAGGGTGCAGGCAGGGAGCAGGCAGGGTGCAGGCAGAGAGCAGGCAGGGTGCAGGAAGGGAGCAGGTAGGGAGCAGGAAAGGAGCAGGTAGGGAGCAGGAAAGGAGCAGGTAGGGAGCAGGAAAGGAGCAGGTAGGGAGCAGGTAGGGAGCAGGCAGGGTGCAGGCAGAGTACAGGCGGGGTACAGGTGGGGAGCAGGTAGGGAGCAGGTAGGGGGCAGGCAGGGTGCAGGCGGGGAGCAGGCAGGGTGCAGGCAGGATGCAGGCAGGGAGCAGGCAGGGAGCAGGCACAGCTCCTGGCACCGATGGGTGTCCGTCTGTCCAGCCCATGCATCTGTCCCCACTGAGATGTCTCCATCTGTCCTCTCCGAGCATCATCCTCATGTCCCAAATGGGCTTTGGGATGGGCTTGTGTCCCTGTGCCAGGACAGGCAGGAAGGCAGCAACCCTGCCCGCAGGGCGCCCTGACCCCGTCCTGCTCCCCAAACCCCTAAAGGACAACCACGGACGGTCCGGATCCTGCTTGTCCTTTGCTTTCCCAGTAGAATTCCCTTCAAATACAAGCTGGGAAAACGTCAGCATTTGGGTTAAACCCCACGGGGAGGGGGGAGGGGGGGCGCAGATAACGGGTTTTAACCAAAATCACTACGTCTGGCCGCAAAGCAGCCTCTGGCCACCAACCTCCTCCAGCCAAACCCTGTCCCGGACTCGCTGTGCCCCGCGAACCGCGGCCCCGGGGCCCTTTCCGGGCACTTCTGCCCCGTCAGCAGCTCTGCGGTGCCCGGGGGGGGGGGGGACGGACGTTTCCTAGGGTGGGCTGAACCCTCTTGGGGTGCTTGGGGGGGGTCTCAGGGCAGTGGGATGAAGCTGGGAGGTCCCAACCCCTCGATGCTGCAAGCACTGGGGATGGGGGGGACCCCCTGGCTTTGGGGATGGGGGGTGCCCCCCATCTGTGGCACCCGTGGCACCCGTGCTGCACACTCCCACTCCGAGCAGGTCCTGGAGTCACTCATTGCTGTGTCCCGTCTCCCCCCGCCCCGGCACCAAAATCACCCTTTTTCACCCCATCCTGGCAGATTTAAAGGCACAAACACCCATTTTGGACCCCAGGCGGCAACCGAGGGTGCCCCCACCCTCTGCGCCGCACCCAACTCCAGTGAGGGGACAGGGATAAGGCTCCAGGTCTTCCCCTGGCTATGGGGTCTCTGATGAGGGGGGGTTGAGAGCCGGTTTTACCCCCCACATTGCAGGGGGGCTGGTTAAGGCAGGGAGCAACCTCTCTACTCCCCCTCCCCCCCATAATAGGAGGTGGGAAGAGGCCACCATGTGGGGACATGAGAAGCAAAGGGACCTTCCTGGTCCGAACCTTAGGGCAACAAGATGGGGTTTTCCTATTTTCCTCCATTGTCCATGTTCTTCCACAGGTTTAAGCTGTTTGAAGCAGCCAGAGGAGGGCAAGAATGAGGGTTTGTGGGGTACACTTGGATGGGTGGGAATCACTGCTCCTTATATCCCAGGGACATTCCCAGCTCTGCTCCACTGGAGCCATCATTCAGCTCCAGAGTTAACACCCTCCCTTGTGCTTCCACCTGGAGCTGCCCCCAAGCCTGGGCCCTGTGCCCACTGCTAAGAGCAGCATCTGACCTTAAATACACCCCCCCCCCCCCCCCCCAAATCCAACCATAATGATCGTGGCCTGAATCCAGTGGGATATATATAGGTCCCACTTCCCTGGGAAGGGGATGTGGAGCTGGGAAACCCCCGGCTGTTGCTGGGGAGAGGAAGGGCTGGGCTGAGTCAGCTCCCCTCGAGGAATCCTGTTTGTCAGCAAACACAGCTCAGCCCCAGCACCCACAAAATGCTCCCGGGTCCCATCCTGCCCTTCCCATCCATCCCATGGGAGCGATGCGGTGGGGTTAACCCTGCACCCCAACACCGTGGCAGGGGCTCATGATGGTGTCGAAAGCCCCTCATTCTATGGTATCCCCCCGCCGGAGATGCTGGGTGCATGCAAAGGGGGTGGGATGCAGGGCTCCCCCATTCCCGGCGGAAATGCCTCTTCCAGCACTGCCTCTCAAGTGAAGTGTTCTCAGGAAGCGCTGCTGAGGGTGTGTTTGCTTTAAGCAGCTGCTTCCCAACTGCCCACAAGAGGTTTTGGGGGGCCCCAACATCGGGAAAGGGGAGCCCATGGCAGGAGCACCCCAATGCCAGCAGGATGCGGGTGGGCTGGGGCAGGAAAGCCGGATGCATCCCTCTGCCCTGATGCCGGTGGCCATGAACTCCTGCCTGGATCAACAGGAAAGCGGGAGCGTGACCCCAAGCCCTTATCCCACTGCTGGCCACATCCAGCCCTCTGCTCCAGGAGCTTTCCCTATGGATTCCCCATTGCAAGACACCAAAGTACCCCTAGGTACAGAGCACAAGAGGAGACACAACCCTGGATGCTGGATCAAGCCCAGGAGCATCCTGGAGTGGGAATGAAGGGTCTCCATCCCCCCTTCCCACACATTCCAAGGCATGGGGACCCCATCATCCTCCCTTTAGCGCCATCCCCCCATGAGGGGCCCCAAAACTGCACCCCCCCATCAGCTCCCCCACTCACACAGCGTTCCACGTCACCTTTTATTATTAATAATATTAAATATACAAGCTGCTTTCTATGCTTTTCTTTAAATAAACTTCTTTAAATGACTTTGTATAAAATATTCCAACATTTCCTCGTATCAAAACCAGGAGAAAATAAAAAGGCAAAAATAAATCCAACAACAGGTTAAAGGCAAGATCCCCCCCCCGTTTCCCCATGGTGCAAATCAGTGCTTCCACCAACAGCCTCCTTGCTGCAGTCAGGGCTTTGCTCCCGATTTACACCAAGTCCCTTGCACTGGAACCCCCTCCTTCTGGCAGTCATAAATACACACACATACATACATACATACATATATATATATATATATATATATAAACCACAATTAATAGTAATGCTTTCTTTAAAAACAGTTTGGTTTTGTCCACGTTTTCTTCCATCATATAAAAATAATACTTCAAAACCCAAGAGCAGCGCGGGCCACGCTTCACATTTGGGGCCAGAGGGATGCAGGATGCGGCCCAACCCCACTGGTTTGGGTACCACCAAGACTGGTGCACCCCAAACCGGGCTATTCCCAAAGCCAGGAAGTGGGGCTGAGCCAAAAAGCCCCTCACTCCCCAACTTGGGCATCTCCATCCCATGCATCCCCATTGATCCAAGTCATTCCCAAGCCCCATTTCCCTTCTTTAAAGCGCAGTCACAAGAGGAAATCCAGTCGGAGGCGAGGCCAGCTCGCAGCAAGAACCCTGCAAGGGGGCAGGAGGGGCCCCCTCTCAAATATTCCTGTGGGATAAAAGACTTTGATTTGCTCTATTACAAATAAACCCCTCGCAGCACACCGAGGCCAGCTCGGGACCGGGACCGGAGCCAGAGCTCCGGCGGCAGGAGGATGAGGAGCAGGACGGTGCCAAGCATCACCCCCAAACCCATCCCCATGCAGGGACACGGGCACTGGTGGGCTTTAAATATTCACAGTGTGAGGGTTGCAGTTGCGAGTTGGGCTTGTGCAGCTTGGAGGGGGTCCAGGTGACTGCCACCCCCCAGCATCCAGGATGCTCCAGATGAAGCCTTGGGAAAGGCAGGATGAAGTGACGGATGATGCTCCAAGCCTCGCCATGCTGGGGTGGGAGAAGATTCATGGAGCTGATCCCCTCCATCTTCAGCCAGCGCTGGCCATGTCCAAGCAGGATCCATCCTCATCATCATCCCACATCCAGCACCTCCAGCGTCCTGCTCAGCACCGCGGCGTCACATCAGCCACCGCCACCATCCTGAATCCCTTCGGAGCCCGGGAGTCCCGCTCGGGGCACATCCCCCCCATCCTTTTGTCCCTGCCAGGGAGGTTTGTGCAGTCTCTGGGGCGAGGGAAGAGGGAGCGTCAGCATCATGGCAGGACCGCAGCGGGGCCAGTGCGCGCCGACCCTTCCTGCACACAGCAAGGAGCATCCGGATCCAGCCCCCGAGCAGCTTCACATCCCGCCTCGGGCCCTGCGGGAAGGAAGGGAATGATGAGTGGGAGCCAGGGAAGGCGGCGTGGGGAGAAGCACATCAAAACCACAGGAAGAAATACACTCTATATATTAAGGAAGTGCTGGTAATGGATTAATGGGCTGCAAAACCACAGCTGGCAGCAGTGGGGCGCGGACCTGGGACTCTCCCGGTCTTCCCATCCCCATCCATCCCCTGCCTGCAACCAAAATTCCCTGTCCATGGCCGAGACTGGGGATGATCCAGGGGCTCGATGCCATCCCTATGGGCTTGGAGTGGAGCTCAGCAAGGTCCCATCCAGCCCCTGCTCACCTCAGAGGTCCTGAGTCTCCAGGTCTGGACATTCCCTTGCTCCCTGCAGTGCCCTGCAAGGGAATGCCGAGGGGGGGTGTTAGGGCAGGGTAGGGGCCCCCAAAGTCCCCCCCCCCAAGCAGGATGGCATCGCACCCACCTCCTCTCTGGCTCCTCGGGGTCACGGTCTCCATCTTCCAGTGGCCGCTCCAGGACCTGAATGAAAGGAAGGGGAATGGGGAGATGAGCCATGGGGAACGGGCTGCAATGGAGGGGGGGCTCTCATTGCACCCACACAACGCCCTCCCACCCCCCGGAGCACCACTGGTGTGAACCCATCTTGACAGGATGAGGAAAGCGGGGCTCAGCCCACAAAGAACAAGAGCCAAGTGGGGTCACCGAGGCAGGAGATGCTGCTGGGGCGCAGCGGGGTCCTTACCCTGGGTCTGTACTTGTAGAAGAGCAGCCCCCCCATGGCCAGCAGCACGGCCACCGCGCTGGCCACCGTCATGTAGACGAGGGGCTCCCGATGGCCCTCCCTGGCGGGCGGCTCCTTCCTGCGCTGCTCTGTGCTCAGAACAAAGCCAGAGTCAAAGCTGGGCCCGGCGCCTCCATCCCGGGGCTCCTGCCGCCGGCTCAGCCCCCAGCCCCGCGCCCCGGGGCCCCCCGCAGCTCGGTCCCGCAGCCCCGGGGCCATCCTGGTGAAGCGGAGCTGGGGAATGGGCTCCATCCTGGCTCCGCCGCTGCTGGGGGTGCTGGTCCCGAGGAGGATGGAGGCTCCCTGTTGCTGGGCTGGACGCGGCAGGGGGGGACCGGCCGCTGTCCCGGTGCCACCTTCCACCAGCTCTCTGTCCCCACGCAGGATGGGGACGTCCAACGCTGCCAGGCCAATGGTCCCGGCTGCATCCAGGATGGCTTCGGTGCTGTCGGCTGGAGCTGGCTGCTGCATCCCAACGGATGGCACCGACGCAGCATCACCTACCCCGGCAGCCAGGACCTCCCCGGTCCCCGAGCCGCCGTCCGCGTTACTGGGGGGCTGTGATGGGGCGTCTAAGTCAGTGAGGGTGGCATGGAGGAGGCTGTAAGGGAGCCGGGTGCTAGCGGGTGCCTCCTCGCTGCTGGCATGGGTGGCAGCGGAGAGGGAGGGCTGGGTGGCAGGAGGGAGGGCAGGGGACAGGCAATTGCAGTCAGGATCTGTCCCCACACCTGAAAGAAGCAGAGAGAAGAGACGGCCGTGGGGTCACCAGCCTCCAAGAGGGGCCCAGCCAGCAGATCCAAGGTCGGGGGCAGCGTCCCCGTCCCTCCCCGTGGGGAATCAGGTCAAACAGCCACCCAAAACAGAGCCAGGAGAGCAAAGGTGAGGCAGGGAGCAGGCAGGGAGCAGGCAGGGAACGATGGGGCAGCACAGAGATGACAAGCACCAGGCAGGAGGAAGCAAACCCACATCTCCGGGTGCCCCGAGCCGATGGCAGTGGGTTATCCATGACCGCCAGCCACGTTTAATGTCAGGGACACGGCACAGCTCCAGCACACAGCAAGGCACCTCCTCCACGGGCATGCAGACACACGACAGCAACAAGGGGCTCTTCCACCCCAAAACACTCTCCCTGAAGGCTTGGTCAAGGGAAACTGAGGCACGGGGCAGTCGGAGTGACACAGCCGAGGTCATGCAGCACGTCGGTGGCAGAGGAGTCCCAGCGCCTCCATCCTCCGTGTTAACACTCATCCCATGCACTGGGGCTTTGAGACGGAGCCAAGCCCGATGCCTCCAGCCAAGCCGATGGAGATGCTTCCTTACACCCCTCAGCATCTTGTTTCCAGCAGGATTCAGCCCAAATCCCACCTCCAAAGGGCTGCCAGCCCCTTCTCCCAAGCCTGGCTCAACATGGACACACCAAGACCACCCCTTGGGGACGGTGACGGAGACAGGACCAACGCAGACACGAGCCCACGGCGCCCGCGTGTGCCCATGGACGGGGACACGCGGCTGTGAAGCTGCCCCATGCAGGTGAGCCCGAGCCCCCCCAGCCCAGCACCAGGCAGAGGCAAAGCCTCAGAGCTCACCTGGGGAGGCTGCAGCTTTCCTGGGTGCCAGGCAGGCCCTGCGGTAGACCTGGCTGCAATCCCGCTCGAAGGTCTCCTGGTTCTGCAGGAGCTGGTTGATGTCCTGGAAGAAGTGCTTGACCAGCACCAGCATCTCGTATGGGGAGGTGGTGAACTCCTCGAAGCACATCTGGGAGAGCTGAAGGAAGAAGCCGTGCTCAGCATCAGCTCCGCTACCATGCAGAGCACCCGGTGGCACCACCACGGGGTTCCACACTGCACCCAGGGCAGGGTTTGACCCCCCAACCATGGCTTCCTGTGCCCATGCACCCACCCCAGGATGCTCTGGACACCCCATTTAGAGAACCATAGGATGGTTTGGGTTGGAAAGGACCTCAAGACCATCCAGTTCCAGTCCCCTGCCATGGGCAGGGACACCTCACACTGACCACATCACCCAAGGCTTTGCCCAAGCGAGCCTTTCACCCAAGGATGAGGGCTCGGACCATTCCCCCGTGGATCTGACATGGGACACCGCACCTTCCTCTCCTCTTCATCCTCCTCCCTGATGCAGGGGTCGACGCTCTCGTCGATGCGGCTGTACATCCTGCGCACCATCTGCATCTTCTTGGCATTGGAGGAGTTCTCCTTGAACTCCGTGCGCTCCAGGATCTTGCCCAGCAGAGGGAAAGCTGCTTTCACGTAGCAAACGGAGTCATTCTGTGAGGACACAGACCCCCCACACACACACACACAAAGTGAGACTGGTTCTGGGATGGGCAGAGCAGCACCTCCCATCCTGCTCTACCTTGGGGAAACTGAGGCACGGAGGCACAAAATGCCCTGCAGGCTGCCCAAGCTGAGACTCAATAGCTGCCTACAGGCAGGATGGGTCCCTCCTGGGCTGCCATCCACAAAAGGGGACAAGAGAGAGGGGACAGGGGAGACAGGGGACCCAGGCCCCCCCTGTGCACCAGCCAGCCCTGGTCCCTGTCCCCTTGTGTCCCCAGCAAGGAGCCACTCACCAGCTGCATCTTGTTGATGAACTTGAAGGAGACTCTGCCCGGGTGCTGCATCTGGGTGTCAGCCTGGCAAGACAGAGCAGGATGTGACCACATTGGGTGCTTATCCCTGCATACAGGGATAAGCAGACTCCCTGTAGCAGGGACGCCTTCCTCCTCCCACCCTGCTTCTCTTCCTCCTCCTCCTCTTCCTCTTCCTCCCAGCATCCCAGCAGAGCCCTGCTTCATTCTCCCGCTGCTAAAGTCAGGCTGCAAAAGAGCATCCCACCACGCAGGAGGTCACACATCCCATGGGAATCACACCACAGCGGGGAACCCCCCCCATGCCATGACCCTTTCCAATGAGGGGGTCCAACACAAGCTCCCTATCTCCGGGCCGATATTCCAGCCTGGAATATCAGCCCGGAAACAATTGCTCCATTATCCTGTAGGGGCTGGAGCAAGGGGATGGCTCCTCCACCAGCAGGAAGAGGAGGGGGCTGCAATCCCCAGCAGCAAAACCACCCGTTCCATTCAAACCTGCTCCATCCCCTTTCTCCCTGCAAGCACGCATCCACTTCCAATCCCATGGGATTACAAAGCAAAGGCTCCCCCCCTAGGGACAATTTGGGCAGAGGAAGAAGCCGTTATCTGCCATCTCCTGGCACTACAGCTCAGTGCCTGAAGAGGAAGAGGTGAAACCAAGCCCGGACACAGCGGTTACAGGCTCGGGGTAAAGGACCCCACTCGCTGCACAGTGGAATTTAATCTGCGACAACGAGTTAAATCCCTGCGTGCCCCCGATTCCCGGCTCTCCCCTGAACATCCGCATGATTCCCACACTCGGAGGTGAGCCAAGGGCCAGCACAAGATACGGCCCCAGCAGCCGGGATGGGGCCAGGAGGAGCCGTGTCCCTGTGGGATGGGTGTGAGCATCCAGCACTGCCCCTATGGACCACGCAGGGTGGAAGGCACCCATCGCCAAAGGCACCCATGGCCACAGCCTGGCTGGCTCCATCCATCGCCTGGCCAGCGGCCCCCCTCGCTGCCTGCCACCCACCCACAGCCCTGTTGCCAGCCCAGCTTCCAGGCAAGCAGCTGGACTCAGGAATGCAGCCGGATTCCTCCGCTTAACCCCTGCGCAGCCGCCGGGAAAACACCCGTCCCCTCCGCTGCTTCCCCATCGCTCCTGCCTCATCCAGCCCCGTTCCCAGCCACGTTCCTGCTTCTTCCCCATCATCTTCCGTTTATCCCACCAGCACTTTTCCACAGCTGCCCGTGCTCAAGGCACAACTGCACAATCACCCCCCCTCCCAGCATCCGCTTATCCCTCGTGCCCAGGGATGCTCAGCTCCTGGGTACCATCATTTTGATGCCGGAGGTGAAAACCAGCAGATTTGCCCAAAATAAGGGCTGGTTTGTGCCCCATCCCTTGGCAGGGTGCAAGGAGGCCACTCACCAGCTCCTCCAGCTCAGCCAGGTGCCTCTCAGTGATGATCTGCTGGCAGTATCTGTTCTGCTCCGTCTCATGGATGCTGCAGAGCAGGAGGATGAGGAGGGAGGAGAGCAGGGTGCAGCGGAGCAGGCACACCTGAGCATAGCAGAGCAAAGGCTTGGAGCGGCGTTAACCCCCCTTTCCCACCCCCCCTCCCCTTTGTGATGGACTTGACCCTGATCCAGCAGGATAACCCCACCATGAACCTCCAGCCCCATTCCCATCCCTATCCTGCTATTTTTAGGAGCGTCAGGTCAGCAGGGAATTTCCCAGTGCCCAGCGCAGGGGCTGCGTGGCCGGAGCCTGGCGAGCACAAGCCTGGCTGTGGCTCTCAGCCACTTCCACATTCCCCATCCAGCCCTCATCCCGCTCTCCCACACCATTTCTCCAGCTCCCCTGCACATCTTCTCCTCCACCCCGGCTCCGGGGAGCCGCCTGACGCACCGACCCACCCATCCCCAAAAATCCTCTTCCCACCCTCCGGACCCCCCCAGCTTCCAGAGCCTGCACCCGCCGGGCTCTTTCCATGCAGCAGCTCTGGCGTCGCCCCAAATTCCCCTCCCAATCCCCCTGCAACGAAGCGGGGAGGCCCCAAATCGTGGCGGGATCACGGTGGGCAACGGGGGCTTGTCCCGGGATGAAGACCCCCGAGGTGGGGATGGAGCAGACCCCCGGGGTGGGGGGATGATGTGTGCCCCCCTCCGGTGCACCGGCACTGAGAGGGTGCCTGGGTGATGGAGGGGGGGAATTTCCCTTGGAAGTTGTCCAAAATCCTCCCCTCTTGTGAAGCTGCCAGATGCCACCGCCGAGACACGGCCACGGCTAGCCGGAGCCTCACCCCGCCGGGACGGGACGGGCTGGAGCCGGGGCCTCCCCCCGCCGGCTCCGGGAAGCGAGACCGGGCTGGAACCGAGCACCCGCGGCTTCACCCCTCGGCTCCGGGAGCCGGGGCTGGAACCGAGAACCGGGAGGAGGCTGGAGCCTCACCCCGCGGGTCCATGAACCGAGGCGGGGCTGGAGCATCCCCCCGCCGGGAGCTCCGGCTCCCGACACGGAGCTCTGCCCTGTCCCGCGGCGTGACCGGGTTACGAGGGGACCCCGCACCGGCGGCAGCGGGCGCCGCGCCGGGATAACGGGAGGGGCCGCCGTACCTTGGCTCCGAGGCGGGGCATGGGGGCTGCCGTGGGGCCGGGGCTGCGGCGGGGCCGGGCGGAGCGGGCGAGGCGGCGGCGGGGCCGAGCGGGGCCGGGCTGAGCCACCACCGCCGCCGCGCTCCCCTTTATAGCGCCGCGGCAGCATGTGGTTTATGAGAATGGGCTGGCGCTCGGCCCCGCTCGGCCCCGCTCGGATCGGATCGGCCCCTCCTCGGATCGGATCGGCCCCTCCTCGGATCGGATCGGCCCCTCTCCGGTCGTGTCGATCGCTACTCGGATCGGGTCGGCCCCATTCGGATCGGATCGTGTTCTCCTCGGCTTAGTTCGTCCCCTCCTCGGATCGGATCGGGTTCACCTCGGCTTAGTTCGTCCCCTCCTCGGATCGGGTCGGCCTCTTCTCGGATCAATTTGGCTCCTTTCGGATCTGGTCGGTCGCAATCGGATCGCCTCGGATCGGCTCGGCTCGGCTCGGCTCGGTTCGGTTCGGCTCGTCTCGACAGTGCGCCCCGCCCACTCCATAGCTGCACTGCGCCATATGCACATGCATGCGCATGGGGTTTGCACATGTTCGTACATGTATGGTCACCCCTGGACATGTGTACCCATGTGCACACATGCACAGCCCTGGGTCTTGCACATGTGTGTGCTCACCTCTGGGCACAGGTACCCATGCACACACACGCCACACATACATACATTAACCCCTGGTCTTGCACATATGTGCATGTGTATGTGTATGCGCACGTGTATGTGTATGGTCACCCCTGGGCACATGTACCTATGGGTGAGCACACACACAAGCACATGTATGCATGCACAGCACTGGGGCGTGCACACACGTGGGTACATGCACACATGCACACAAACACGTGACAGCACATGTGCGCGCATGCACACACATCCTCACTGTGTGTGTGCACACAAACACCTTTCCAGTGTGCACACGTGTGTAAACTACACATAAAGCCTGCATGGGTGTGCACAAAGGATATGTGTGCATGGACAGATCCATGTGTGTACAAGCAGCTCCATTTACATGGGTGTGCATGAACAGGTCTGTGCACACATATATGCATGGATAGATCCACGAGTGCATGTATGGATCCATGTGGGCATGGATGAAACCACATGTGCATGGATAGATCCACGTGTGCATGGGTGGATCCATGTGTGCATGGATGGATTCGCATATGCATGGGTGAAACCACATGTGCATCCATGGTTTCATGTGGATGAAACCATGTGCGTGGATCAAATCACATGTGCACAAGCAGCTTCATTAGTGTGGGACATGCATGAGCAGACATGTGCACACACATGTGCATGGATGAAACCACATGTTCACGGATGGATTCATGTGTGCATGTGCTCAAGCAGGTTCATTAGTGTGGGCATGCATGAACAGACATGCACACACGTGCACAGATGGATCCACGTGTGCACAAGCAGCTCCATTTACACAGGTGTGCACGAAGGGCTCCACGGGTGCACGGATGGATCCATGTGCAAGGAAGCGCAGGGCTGCATCCACTGCCCTGGGGGTTTCCCCACTTGCTGCCCATGCTTGCAGGCAACTGGAACCCGTCAGGGGCCACGAGGTGACAAAGTGTTTGTCACCCTGACGGCAAACCACGCTGCAAACCCCACTGGATGTGGCGAGGGGGCAGTGACACGGGGCCGCGTGGCGGTGGCAGCCACCACATCCGAGCTTCGAGGAAGCAGCAACATCAGCTCCCCAGGGCCGGAAACGCTGATGGGGCTCAGAAGCTGCTGAGGGTTCTTCTTGGAGCTGAGCTAACCCGGAGCTGAGCAGAGGGATTGGGGACCTGGCGGGGGAATGATGGAGATTTGGGGTGTGGGAAGAGCTGGGAGCCATGCGGCGATGGGGCAGTAGTGACAGCCCCAAAACAGCATCACACCTGCAGCAACGAGAGTGCTGCCTGTCCTTATCACCCGTGGGCAGCTGCACACAGATAAACATCGATGCTGGCAATGATGGGGACGGGGGGAGGAAGGGTGCTGGGGTTAAAAAGGAAATGTACTCACAAAATAACCCCTTTTCCCCCTCCAGTTCCAAGGGATTATCTTCATGTCCCACAGCGCTCCGTCCCGGGAGCTTTGGCAGTGGGAGGACCCCGGGGTGGGCACCCACGGGACACAGCGGGTGACGCCAGCCCCAGGGGTGACTCACGGGGACCCCGTGCCAGCGCGTGGGGCCCTTTGATTCCGGCTGAGGACCACGCTCCTTATCTCCTGCTCACTCCTCCTCCTCCTCCTCCTTGTAAGTGACCGGAAAAGTGTCACGTCTCAAGTCATGGGACACGCGGAGGGGGACAGAGGGATGCCGGGACACGGGACGCTGTCCTGCCCGCATTAATAATTCACCCCTATGTGACAAGCAGCAGCTGCCTCTGCTTTTTGTTGGCAGGGAAATGGCTTTTGCCCCTCCTCCCTTCCCAAACCTGCCCAAATCCCTGAGTCACGGGGCACAAGTAGAGGCATGGAGAGGTGACGTGTGACAGTGCCCGCACCACAGCCAGGGAAAGCTGGGCAGGCAGCACTTGGGGTGGGGACAACCTGGCTGTGCCTCTCCCAGTCACAAACTGGGACCAGTGGCAGTGTCACAGCCCCAGTACCGTCTGGGAGCTGCTGTCCCGCAAGACCATCTGCAAGACCTGTGGCTGTCACCCTGACAGAGAAAGGCAGGATGAGGCCATAGAGGCTCCTGGACATCCTGGCGGGGCGATGGTCTCCATGTCTGCTGGCCCTATGCAGGGATGCAGGTAGAGGGATGCAGGATGCTTCCGTCTCTGAAAGGCCTGGGCCAGCCACCAGGACCATCCCACTTGCAGTGGCATCTCCTCCTTATCCGACGTTAGAGCATCCTGGATGAGGTTAGAGCATCCTGGATGAGGTTAGAGCATCCCTTGATGAGGTTAGAGCATCCCTGGAGAAGGTTAGAGCACCCCTTGATGAGGTTAGAGCATCCCTGGAGAAGGTTAGAGCATCCCAGGACAAGTTTAGATCATCCCAGGACGAGGTTAGAGCATCCTAGATGAGGTTAGAGCATCCCTAGATGAGGTTAGAGCATCCCTAGATGAGGTTAGAGCATCCCTAGATGGGGTTAGAGCATCCCTGGACCTCGACTCTCCTGCTCAGGGATCCAGAGGTGCCACTGGTCCGTCAGCTCCAGCAATGCCCCCTCTCCCCATCCCCAATGGGAGCACGAGCACATTCCAACCCAGTGCCCCATTTGAGGGGGGTGGTTTTCAGGCCAGTGAGCACCGCAGCGGGGGGGAACCCGCAGCACACCCAGATCCCCCCCGGCTGCGCGGCCTCGGGCTGCGAGCGGCCTCTTGGAGAAAGTTCTCTGCAGCAGAAAGCGCCGCGAGCTCTGAATCAGCTCCTGCAGCTCCTGCAGCTGCTGCCTTGTGATTCACCGCGGGGCCGGGGTCTGCCCCCCGGAGCACTGCGGCAGAGCCGGGACCGCGGCTCCCCCCCCGCCCGGCACCAGCACGATCCGGTGCGTGCCCGGCCTGGAAATCCCCGTGGGAATGTCCCGAGCCGGTCCCTTGCGGAGCAGCGGAATGCGGGCGGCGCTGCCAGCGCTGCGACTCGGCACCAGGAGCAGGCGGCAGGATGAGGCTGGAGCCTTCATCCCGCAGTGACCGCCCCCCCCCCCCCTCCCGCTTCCTCCTCTCCATCACTCCCGTGCTGCCGGCTCCACACTGGGACTCTCCTGAGCATCCCCATATTTAGGGTCCCCCATGGGCTTGGCACCCATGCGAAGGGGAGCACTGGCCGGATTCAATGGCTGTTGGCTGGGGTGAGGAAACCACAGCATCAGGATGCGTCTGGTGTCCACAGAGAAAGCCCCATTTTAGGGTTATCCTAACCCAGAATCCGGCCGTCCTCCACCACGGGGGCTCGCAGGGACCATGGCACCCCCAGCTCACACAGAGGGGTCCCAGGGCAAGGACAAAGCTCACCCCTTGGCCCAAGGAGGGGTCACCCATGCCAGTGGCAGGGGGACAAAGGACGGGTTGTGCCCCCCATGGGTCACCGCCGTGTCCCCAGCCATGTGGCCGGGGTTGAGTCATGCCAGGCTCCAGCTCCACTCCTCCCTCCACCGAGGAATGCGGTCGGAGCTGGAGCCGGAGCCAAAATCCTTCCCGGGAGCCTGCCCGACGGCACCCATCGAGTCTGGGGGCATGGGGGTGCCACCAGCAGTCCCCCACCTACAGCAGGTTCAGGGGGGCAGCAGTAGCTGCTGCTCTCCATGTGCCCACACTGCAGTGCACTGCATCCATGGGTGCCCAGGGCACCCCAGCACCCACTGTATACCCTGAACCAGGGTGATGGGGAAGATTTACAGCTCCCAGTGTGCCCCCTCCCGTGCTCAGCCCCACACAGGGAGCTCAGCGCCAGCCAGTGCTCGTGGCACAGTGCTTCATGGTGCAACCCTACCACCATCCAGCACAACCTGCATGGAGCTGATCCATGGAGGTTCCAGGGGCTGCGCCTGGAGCAGCCAGGCACTAGCGGGGATCAGAACCAGGATCAGGGGTGGAATGGGCAAAGGGCTTGGGAGCGCTCCAGAGAAGCCTGGCCTCAGTGCCCTGGGATGGGGACACCGGTGACACCCCCCTGGGGAGGGCTGGGGGGTCTCTGGCTGTCACCAGGGCTGGGCACAAGCTGCTGCCAACCCCTTGCTCTTGCGAAACCCCCTCCGTGGCCTGCGGCTGTGCGATGGATGGAGCCAGCATCATCCCTGACCTCAGCACGTGTCCAGGTGCCAAATCCCCTGTTTACCCCCCCCAGATTGGGTGCCCCCCCCCCCCCCGCTCCCCAGCTCCATCCCCAGGCTGATGGGGCAGCCCCCACAAACATGGGGCTGGAGGGGCCTGTTTTGAGCCCCCAACCCCAAGTGATGGAGATGCTCCGGGTTGGGTCCGGAGCCGCCCCGCACGGGAACAGAGGAGCCGTTTGTCCTCCCCTCGGGGCTGGTTGTTTATCTGCAGTGCAGGGTTTACATCAGCGACTGGCCCCGCTCTCCACTGCGGACACACACGGCTGCATCCCGGGTCCCCACGTGCCACCCGGGAAGGAGGGGCCCGGCAGCAGCTCACCCCGGTGCAGGATCCAGCCCTGGAGCTGCTGAGCTCCCTCTTTGCATCTGCCCACCCGAAGGGACACCCCTGAGAGCCAAAGTGACACCCGGCTGACGACAACCGGTCCCTGGGTGCTGCAGGCACAATGGGGCTCAACCTCCATCATCTTCCTCACTGCAGGTGGAGGGAGACCAAGACAAACACCTATGAGATGCGCTGGATAAGCACATGGACAAACCACCACCCACCCATGCAGCATGTAGAACTCCATAATCCTATTCCCTGATGCCAGCTCCCATCCCCAAGAAACAGTGGGGTCACAACCCGTCCCAGATTGGGGTTCAGAGGAGACACATGGGCCCTGCTGACCGGGGAAGAAGCCCTCGCCTCCCGAAAGGAAGCAGCTCCTGCCAGGAATTCGAGGCATTACTCAGCTCCACGGCCACGGATCAGCTGTTTGGCTGCACAGAGCCTGTTTTTCATTAGCAGCAGAGGGGTTTAGCACCATGAAGCTGCTTCTCCCTCCTGCCTGTAGCTCCGGGATGAGCTCCGGGAGCATCCTTTATCCAGGGATAGCGGGATGCCAACGGCAGGTTGAAGGAAACCGGACATGATTTAGCCCTAAGGAGCCTTGGCCGTGAGAGCTCCCTGTGGCTCCACAACTGGATCCATCCCATTCCCATCACAGGGATTCATTTCAGTTTGGAGCTGCCAGGGCCGTGTGTGTTGATGCTGGTGCACACGTGTGCTGCGGGCTCCGCTGTGCTGGCAGCCCGGTGCTAGGGGCAGAGCAGCTCATTTGGGGCTGAAAACAAGAGATTTGGACACACTACGAGGGTTGGGGGGGGGGGGGGGGGGAGGAGGGGGGAGGAGATGAGGGGATGAAGGGGAGTTTGGGGGTGTTGCAACAAGCTCTGCAGCCTCACTCGCACTCCTCCAGCCAAGCTCTGCACTTGGGAACGCTCTGGAATCTACCCGGGTTTATTAAAAGCATCTTTTGGGCTCTGGGCAACCGAATAAATGAGTTACAAACACTGCGAGAGCAGCCCGGGTCCGGCAGCACGAGAGGGGACGCGCCAGGACCGAGCAGAGCCAGAATGAGCTGCCAGAGGGGAGACTGAGCTGAGCTCTTAGGCAGAAGCTGTTCCCTGTGAGGGTGCTGAGGCGCTGGCACAGGGTGCCCAGAGAAGCTGTGGCTGCCCCATCCCTGGCAGTGCTCAAGGCCAGGTTGGACACAGGGGCTTGGAGCAAGCTGCTCCAGTGGAAGGGGTCCCTGCCCATGGCAGGGGTTGGAACTCAGGAGCTTTAAGGCCCCTCCAACCCAAACCATTCCATGATTCCATGACTCTATCACGCTGGCATCTCCCGGTGAGCACAGCCTGCTCCCATCTCTCCCACGCTCCCTTCCCAACGCTAATGCTAAATCCGGCCTTTCCCATGTCCCTCGCAGCTGGATGAGGTGCTCCAACAGCCTCAGCTTCCCACCCAGGGGACATTTCCCATCCTGACACCTTCACCCTCTTCCCCATCCATCGCAACCTCCACCCCAGAGCAGAGCCGAGCGCTCCCCAGCAGTGGGGTGAACTTTCTCCAGCTGATTGCACGTGCTTGGAGACTCCAACTTTGATGCATTTGCTGCTCTTCCCACGAAAACCAATGGTCCTTCCAGCAGGTGACCCCATTCCCTGCTCAACCAGGGACCAGACATCCCATCCCGCTCTGGGGAGCATCATCCGGACTGTGGATGTGAGGGGAGGGTGTTGAGAAGGGCTGGAAAGTGGGGTGCTCTTGCAGGCAAGCAGTAAAACTGGTCAGAAATGGGGTCCTACAGCAGCAAACTGGTCAAAATAGGGTCCTACAGCAGCAAACTGGTCAAAATGGGGTCCTACAACAACAAACTGGTCAGAAATGGGGTCCTACAGCAGCAAACTGGTCAGAAATGGGGTCCTACAGCAGCAAACTGGTCAAAATGGGGTCCTACAACAACAAACTGGTCAGAAATGGGGTCCTACAGCAGCAAACTGGTCAGAAATGGGGTCCTACAGCAGCAAACTGGTCAAAATAGGGTCCTACAGCAGCAAACTGGTCAAAATGGGGTCCTACAAACAAACTGGTCAGAAATGGGGTCCTACAGCAGCAAACTGGTCAAAATGGGGTCCTACAGCAGCAAACTGGTCAGAAATGGGGTTCTACAGCAGCAAACTGGTCAAAATGGGGTCCTACAACAACAAACTGGTCAGAAATGGGGTCCTACAGCAGCAAACCGGTCAGAAATGGGGTCCTACAGCAGTTCTGGGGCTGTGGCTCATGCCTGGAGAAGAAGATGCTTTGGGTACCCCTGCGCCCCCTCCTCCAGGCCGATAGCACCGCGTGTGCCCGGGCGCCGGGTCAGCACCTCCGCCAAGAGCATTGTATCATCGCCGGGACAGCACAAACAGCCTCCATCCCCCGGCAGGAGCACAGAGGCTGATGCATCTTGGCAGGAGCCGCTGCATCTCCACCCATCGTCCCTCCGGCCTGCGGGAAAACCGGCCCCGTGGCCCCGGCAGAGCCCTGTGGAGCAACGCGGTGTCGCAACGGCGCGGGTGGAAACGGTGCCCCGGGAGGCTGCGGAGCAGGAAACCATGATAAGGAACCTCCGAGGCTGGTTGTGGCCATGGAGAGCGGGTGATGCTATGGGGGTCCCTCACCTGGCCCCTGAGTTTGGGTCGTCTTTCGTGTCTTCACATGGGGAGGATGCAGGACAAGGGTTGAGATGCTGAGCGTCTGCAAGACGTGGAGTGAGCTGGCGTGATTCCTCCCACCCCAAGCATTGGGATAGACCAAGGATCCCCAAGGAAAGGCTTAAATTTAGGGGCTGGGATGAGCCAGGCAAGTCCCAGCTCAACAAGGACACCTGAGCATGAGCTTTGGGGCTGATCCATCCTCAAACTCCATCTGATCCATGGGGAAGGGGCTTCACGCTGCTTCCCCAGCCTGGCGACGCTGCAGATCCAGCCTGCTGCTGTCACCCCCCCATCAGGGCTCATAATTAAGTCTAATCCAGTGGAATTCCATCCCGCAGCCACTGCTGTCGCATCTGGAGGCTGCTGTGGTCTGCTCATTGCCAGGCTTCAATTCCAAGCAACCACAAGAGTTTTTCCATCCTCTTTTGATTAACGTGTGGTTCCTGCCCCAGAGCCCTCCACCAAACAGGGGCAGGTCCAGGGACCTTGGCCGTGGTGTCCCCAGGGGTCCCCAAGCATCCTTTATCTGTTAAAATCCACGATGAACCCCGGGTATGGCTGTGCCATTGGCAGAGGACAGGGCACAGCTCCTGGTGGCAATGCCAGCAGGGTGGTGGCACAGTGATGGGGACTTTCCTCCTGCTGGCAACTGATCCCGCTTCCCAGGAAACAGCCCCAGAATGGGAATCGGCAGAGGATCAGCCCCATGGGCACCTGAGCCACAGGCTGCAGGGCCAAGCCAGGCTCTTACACACAGACCCAGTACCAGGGCTTTGCTCAGCCTCCATGGCCCGGTGATGGTCCCCAAGGGTGCCCCCATCTCCCATCCCTGGGGAGCACCCGGCTGCAGAGAGGACCCCAATGGGTGGGATAAACCCCTCCAGCTCTCATGTCCCATCTGCTGTCCCCATGTCCCCAAGCCCTCCCTGGGCCTCCCCATCCCTGCTCATGGCCCTGCAGCGGCAGCAGCTCAGCCACATCTGGGGCTGATTTTCCATGCAAAGCCACATTGGCCTCTGGGATGCCAAAGCCACTCCGGGAAAGCCGGCGGGAGCGACGGAAACAGCCCGAGGGCTGGCTCAGGATGTGGTGGCTTGACCAAGAGGAAAGTGGAGATGGAGGGGGGCAGAGGCAGGAGAAACCTCCCCCATCACTCGCCCAGAGCCTGCCAAGGCCAGCCTGGCCGTGGCCCTGGGGATGGGATTACGCGGAGCTGGAATCATGTCCTGCGGGATGCAGGCGCTCCATGAGCTCACCCCCACGTGCCTCCGACGAGGAAGGAAAAGAGGAAATCTGTCTGTTCCTATTTTCTCTTCAAGAATAACCTTTCCCCAAGCTTTTCCTAAGGACCCACAGCACCAGTGACCCATGCATCCCAAGCCATGGGGATGGACACCGGGACATTGCTCCCATCCGTGTTGGAGCTGCTCCCCAAACCCACGCCTGCCTCAGCACAGGGGCACAGCCACCCCCTGAAGGCCACCCTGAGCAGTGGATGGGGTCGTCACCCTGCACCTATGGGTGCTGCACCCCAGCCACCAGCACCCAGTGCACACCCTGGGTGCATGTAGAGGCAAACTGGAGCTGGGGTTGGGAAACGAGGGCAGGGGAAGTGAGGTTTGGGGTAATGAGCACATCCGAACCGTTTGTGGTTTCCACATCCCACCCCCGTGGTGATGTCCCCAAGGGCTTGACACAAGGAGGGCTGGATCCTCATCCCAGGGCTGATGCCGGAGCCATCGGAAGATGCAGGAGGGGGAATGTCCATTGAAAAGAAGGAGAGAGCGGCACAGCGCTGGGATGGAGCCCACCTTCATCCCCAGGATGCCAAAATCCCCCCTGGCTGCCACAAGGACCTGGACAGGACTGGGAGCAGGGACCCCTCAGTTACCCCAAGCTGCTGGAAAGGCTGGGTCTGGTCAGGAGCATCAGCACCAGGATCTCCTCCAGGAGGTGGATGTAAGAAGAGATAAAGCTCAACCCCTGCCAGCTGCTGGCTCCTCTTTGCACAGCACCCAGCACAGGAAGCGAGCAGGACCCGAGCTGCTATTGCAGAAGACGATGGATTGGGATTGGGATAAGAGCCAAACGAGCTTCCTCCATCCCTCCAGAACCTTTCTGCTAATCCAGGGAGCGAAATTTCTCCTCCCTGATATCAGGACCAACACTTGGCAGCTGGTTTCTATCAGCTCTCAGGGCTCACCCTGCGCAGGCAGCCGAGCAGGATGCGGCCGAGCATCAGCCCAGCATCAGCCAAGTGGTTTTCCCCTTGGAAAGGGAAAAGCAGATCCGGGTTCGCTGCAGAGCTGAGCAGCGGGATGAACTCAGTGATGACGGGGATGATGGATGGACTCAGGGGACGGGGATGGTGATGGGCTCAGGGATGACGGGGCTTCTGGAGGCGCTGCTCACCCCACACATCCCCAGGGTGCTGCTCTCGGGATGCTTTCCCCTGATCTCCACACATTCCAGACGGGATTGGGTGCTGAGTCACCCAAAGGTGGAGGGACAAGGAACAAGGGAACATCCCATTGCCTGACCCACCATGAGAGGAGAGACTCATCAGAACCTCTCCAGGAAGGAAAAGCACTCGGAGCCCTCATCTCCTGGGCACCCTCATTAACGGGGCACCCTCATTAATGGGACACCCTCATCTCCAAGGCACCCTTAATGGGGCACTCCCGTTTCTCATGCACCCTCATCTCCAGGGCATCCTTGATCTATGGCACCCTTAGCAATGGGGCACCCACATTAATAGGGCACCTTCATTAATGGGGCACCCTGATTAATGGGGCAGCCACGTTGGGACCCGTAGTCCCGCCGCAGTGATGAGGGTGCTCAAGAGATGAGCGTGCCCTCATCTTAAAGGGACCCATAATGGGTCACCCTCATCACTTGAGCATCCTCATCCTCAGGGCATCCCTACTCCCATGGTACCCTTAGTAATAGAGCACCCACAGTACTAGGGCAACGTCACCTCTGAGGCACCCTCACCTCAAGGCACCCTGATTTCAGGGGCTGCAGCATCTCTGGGGCACCCTTATGAACCAGGCACCCATATTAATAGGACCAGCTCATCTCTCAAGCACCAGTATTAACTGGGCATCCCCATCATGTGACACCCTCCCCTCCAGGACACCCATCCCTTCCAGAGCATCCCCCCCAACTCCCCTCATGCCCTGTTTTGGCATCACTGTATGGGTGCTGCATCCCTATGGAGCACCCCACGGGCATCAGAGCCAGAAACCTGCTGTGCTTGGGGAAAAAAGAGGAATATTTGAGTTTCCTTCCTCCATAGGAATGGGATGGGGGGGGGGGGGTGATCCAGAGCCCTGCAGAGCCACTGCTTCACTTCGCTCCCTGAGCATTCAGGGCAGGGTTTGGTTTAGTTGATACAGATGCTATCTGGGGCACTTTGTATCCTGGTTTCCTCCCGGCAACAGAGAGGGATGAGTCAGAAATCCAAAATAAAGGCAAATACACTTCAAAATAAAGGGAAGCAAAGGCGAAACTTCCCCCCCCCCCCCCCCCCTTTGTAAATAATGACAGTGCAGCTTGTGCCAGAGCTGCTGGATGGAGCCACGGAGCTGCAGCCAGGGATGGGTGTTCTTCCAGGCCAGATCCTGCAGGACTTTGGGGTGCTGGCATCACCAGCTTAAGGGCAGGTTCTGCTGCGATGCATTCCGTGCTCCATGCCCCTGCAGTGGGTGCATTAAGCATCGAGCAGCGCTCCTGAGTCGAAACAACCCCGTGCTGGCCTTCAGCAGGATCTTGGCAGGGTGATGGGCTTACTCAGGCTGGAAAAGAGCCGCCTCTTTCCAGGAGGAATTTAACCCCTCCATCCCCCTCCATCGCTCCTCATTGTGCCCATCCTACGTGGAGCATCCCTTCCCCTCTGGAGCGATGCAACCGGTTGCTCTCCATGCCCCCTCCATCGCTCCTCATTGTGCCCATCCTACGTGGAGCATCCCTTCCCCTCTGGAGCGATGCAACCGGTTGCTCTCCATGCCCCCTCCATCGCTCCTCATTGTGCCCATCCTACGTGGAGCATCCCTTCCCCTCTGGAGCGATGCAACCGGTTGCTCTCCATGCCCCCAGCGCGGTGGGGCGGGTGGGTGGCCCAGCGCAGGCAGCTCGTGGTGACCACCATGGGTTGGCCTGGCGCTGCTCCTGCTCCTCACCGCGGCCACAGCTCCCAGCATCCCCCCCCCGGGGCTGTGCCAGACCTGACCCCAAAGCAGCACCGGGGCCGCTGGTGCCTCCTCCATGGCCGGGGCTGGGGCCAGCTCGTGGTTAATGAACGTTATGGAGCTCTGGGCTGAGCGTGGTGCCGGCCCCGTGGGTTGTGTGAAGCTGTTTACAGCCCCAAACCCCCCCCAACGGCCCTTGGTGACGGGGTTTGGCAGGACCTTGGGCTTACTCAGGCTGGAAAGGAGCCGGCTCTTCCCGGGAGCTGAGCTTTAACCCCTCCAGCACCCCAGGCTCCTGCTCAAACGCATCCTCCCGAGCCTCTGTCTCTTGTGTGGGGCCCAATGTGGATGCTGGTGGGTGCTGAGCACCCCAGGAGGTCATCCAGGACCCTCAATCCTATTCCAGCTCTTCCGCATGCCGGGGCTGGGTGTATCCTGGTCCTGCCCAAGCAACAAGATGCTGCTTGAAAGTGAAAACAAAAGGGGAAAGCCGTAAATAACCAAAGCAAATAGCCCCAAACTCCTCGTGAGGGTGATGGTGAGGGTGATAGTGAGGGTGATGGTGATGGTGAGGGTGAGGGTGATGGTGAGGGTGAGGGTGAGGGTGATGGTGAGGGTGATGGTGAGGGTGATGGTGAGGGTGAGGGTGAGGGTGATGGTGAGGGTGGTGGTGAGGGTGAGGGTGAGGATGGAACCCTGCAGAGTGCCCCTTTGGGGGCTGAGCCACCACAGAGCAGGGCTTTCCCCTCGATGTCCCTGGGAAGGCAGAATCCGGCTGCTTTGTTGTTTGGCTTTATGGAAATGGAGGCTGATGTTTCCAAGCAGAGATTCCAGCCCTCACTGGCAGGGACAAGAGCTTCCTCCATTGACATCCCCATCTGCCAGCAGCAGAGGTGGCTCAGAGATGCTCTGCTCCCTCGTACCCTGTAAGAGGCCTTCCCATCTCCAGCCCTTGCTGAGGAGGGACCTGGGGACCCATAGGGATGAGTTAATACCAAAACCACCAGTGAATCACCTGGCTTCGCTATCCCTTTGCCTTTGCCATGTCCATTGGTGGCACAGCCAGCAGACACCTTCCAAAGGCACCAGCTTTTGGCTGGATTCATCCTGAAGATACTGCCTGGAGCTTGCAGCTAGGAAGAGACCAGAGAGCTGAAGAGGTGTGGATGCTCCACTCCAAAAGCTTCCACAGCAATTTTAGGAGCTGCTCTACCTCTTGCTGGCCAGCAAATGGTCTTGGACACCTCCATGTCACCCAGGCCACCCATTCCTCCCGGGGTCCAGCAGAACTGCGTTGAATAGGATGCAGAAGGAGGTTGAATGGGATGGGCAAGTCAACGGTTTCTACTCCCTGGGCGGCTTCCCACAAGAGCCGAAAAAGTGAAGGGCAATCGATTTCCATTCAAGTGTTTATTGATGGAAAGGGATTTCCTAGTAGGAAAACAGGTGTCTTTTGCAGGAAAGCCCCGTTTGTGTCCCAGTAAGTCCTGACTCTGTTGGTCTGGAAGTGGTGGTGATGGGGACTTGGGGCACTTGGACCCCATCCCATGACTACCATGGGCAAGTGTGGGAGATGCCACCTGAAGGCAGGAGCGAGCAGGAGGTGCGGTTTTGCTTCAAGAGCCTCATGACCCTGCTCCAGTTCTCCCTTTTCAACCACCTTTCACCCAGTTCCCACCCCAGGCTAGGAAGAACCCAAGACACCACTGAGGACACATCCGGTGACGTGAGGAGGAACCCACCTCCCGCAGGGCCCAGGGAACCTCCTGCCTTGGCTTTCGCACCCAGCCCTTGGCCCCTCTGCCCCAGCCCCTCACTGCTGCCCTTTCACAACTTCCCCTGGGGTTTTTCCATCAAACAACGCAGCCAGAGCCCGTGCCCAGCAGCACGCCCTGTGCCCATCACCGCTACGTCGGGCCATGGAATGGTTTGGGTTGAAGGGAGCTTAAAGCTCCTCCAGCTCCAACCCCTGCCACGGGCAGGGACCCCTTCCAGTGGAGCAGCTTGCTCCAAGCCCCTGTGTCCAACCTGGCCTTGAGCACTGCCAGGGATGGGGCAGCCACAGCTTCTCTGGGCACCCTGTGCCAGCGCCTCAGCACCCTCACAGGGAACAGCTTCTGCCTTAGATCCAACCTGAACTTCCCCTGTTTCAGTCTGAACCCATCACCCCTTGTCCTGTCGCTGCAGTCCCTGATGAAGAGCCCCTCTCCAACATCCCTGTAGCCCCCTTCAGACACTGGAAGCTGCTCTGAGGTCTCCACTCGGCTTCCTCCAGGCTGAGCAGCCCCAGTGTTCTCAGCCTGGCTCCATACAGGAGGTGCTCCAGCCCCTGAGCATCCTCGTGGCCTCCTCTGGACTTGCTCCTTGTTCCATGTCCTTATGCCGGGGACTCCAGTGGGGTCCCCCCCGAGCAGATCAATCCCAGCACCCATGAGGCCTCCCTGGGCATTGACTCATCACCCAAGGAAACTGCTGCCTTTTTTGGCTGCAGGCTCCACATCTGCCCCAGCTCAGCATCATGCGCTGCCATCACCCCATGGGCCCCTCCCCGGCTGCTTTCAGCACATCCCTGCACAGATAAGGGTGAACATCCCTGGGAACAACAGGGGTTGAGCAACTTGAGCCCGTCCGCTTCCCTCTTCATCTTCTCCATCGTGGTCCCAGGTTCCATATCTAATGGCAAATCTCAGCATCATTGACAGTGATGGGTTTGGTCCCCAGTCAGCTCCATCCCGGAAAGAAACTCCCCTCCTTTTCCTCCAGGGAAGAGCTGGGGCTCCTGAGCTTTCCCAAACTCCCTTTGCTGCTGTGCCAAGCCCCACTTGGGTCCCTCAGCCTCCCAGCACAAGGGATTTGGTGGCTGGGCTCTGCTCACCCCTGGATTTGTGGGGTTTTAGGGATGAAGAGAAGCTCCAAGGGCCAGATCCTGCTGCTAGAGAGGGTGCTGCTCTGGCAGGGCACGGTGGGAAGCTTTTGGGTTAGGTCCATCCACGGTTTGAGCACTGAGGATGAGGAGGGAAAGGGTGGGAAGCAGGATGGAAGGGCTGCACCAGGGCAATGGAGACTCCAGCTCTTCGCATGGGGGAATTCATCCCAAATGCCCAAAGCGGAGCAGGATAAACCCCATTCCAAGCTCTCCTTGTGGTCCCCAGGCTGCCCAGGCTTCCCTGCACTGCACAGCAGGGATGAATTCCCCACCCTGGATAGGGACACATCCACAGGCAGGGATGACTTTGGAGGTCCCTGCCCTCTCCCATCCCCAGCCACATCTCCTGGCACCGGGAGCATGGGAAAGCCCAAGCAGCAGCTCCGGCGCTTCCCGGGATGTCCCACCCCACACAGGCTGCAACCTGCTCCTTGCCGGCTCCCGTCACCTCTAATTAAACCCATGTGCTCCCGGGGCCCTTCCAGCTCCCAGCTCCCAGCGCCTCTGGAATTCCCCAAGGATGTGGCCGGGCTCTGCTGCCAGGATGAGACGTGGGGGGAGCAGAGCACATCCAGGGGTGGCCACCAGCAAAAGGAGCTGAGCTTTGCAGGATTGTGGCCATTCCCCACCACCTGCGAGAAACCTGGAGAGGGGCTTTGGACAAGGGATGCAGGGACAGGCCAAGGGCAATGGCTTGAACCTGCCCGAGGGGAGGCTGAGATGAGCTCTTAGGCACAAGCTCTTCCCTTCCAGCCCAAACCATTCCATGATTCCATGAGATGTGCGTCTCGGGGCTCCTGCCCTGCCTGTGGATGTGATGACAGCTCAAGGCCCTCCAGCAATGGGAGAAGGGAGCAGGTTAAAAGCCAAGGAGGAAGCTCCTGGGGTGCTGCTTCTGGAAATCCTCCATGGATGTCACTGCAGGGCTCAGAAAGCCCCAGAGATTGCTTCCTGTTCCTCTGAAGAGATGGGATTCAGCAGTCCTGAAACCAGGATGAACCAGAACAGCAAGGACCAGGCTGTGCCATGGAGCTGCTGGCACCAGGCGGGGGGTGGGACCCTGACCGGTGCCTCTCTTGGGGTGACTCCAAGGAAATTCCCAGGGAAGGAAGAGGTTTGGTGGCAGCACCGAGCCGGGACCTCTGGGAATGGTGAAGGGTGAAACGCGGCCCCCACAGCAAAGGGACCCAGAGGTGGCCCTGGGCATGGCTCTGTGGTGTCCCCCTGCAGTGACCATGCCAGGATGTGACCCAGGTCGAGCACCCACAGGAGCATCCTCCAGGCACCCACCTATTCAGTGGAGACGGATCTAAAACCACAGGCAGGGATGGGATGTGCCATGGCAGGATGCCCATGGACCAAGGGGGACACAGGCAGGCAGGTGACAGCAGGACACCACCCAGCACCCCTCCATCTCTTCCCCTGGGTCACCCCAAAACAGCAGCTGAGATAGATGGGACATCAGCTTGTGGATTTGGGCATCACCAAGAGAGACATCCCAACCCTGGTGCTGTGCTATTCCATGCCGTAACATGCCGTAACATGCCATGCCATGCCGTTCCTTCAGCCCAGGGAGGCTGATCCAACACTCTCCCAGCCCCAGGGGGTTAACCCGTCCCCAGCAGTAGGTGGCCGCGGTGACGTGGGGTGGTTTGTGCCCTTGGCCGGCTCCCAGCACCCGGAGCCACAAGCGCTCTGAGCAGCACCACGGGGAGCCACGCGTCCCCTGTGCTGCCAGGGACCCCCAGAGCTGCACCGTGGGCCTGGGGTAGGAGCTGGTCCTGCATCCCCGGTGCAGGGATGGATGGAGGGAGGGAGGGACAGAGGGATGGAGAGAGGGATGGATGGATGGATGGGTGGATGGGTGGATGGATGGATGGATGGATGGACATATGGAGGGATGGGTGGATGGAGGGAGGGATGGATGGATGGAGGCATGGATGGATGGATGGACGGATGGACAGATGGATGGATGGATGGAGGGAGGGATGGGTGGATGGACTGACAGGTGGATGGATGAATGGAGGGATGGATGGATGGAGGGATGGGTGGATGGATGGGTGGATGAATGGGTGGATGAATGGAGGGAGGGAGGGATGGGTGGATGGATGGATGGGTGGATAGATGGATGGATGGAGGGAGGGAGGGAGGGATGGAGGGAGGGAGAGAGGGATGGGTGCACGGACGGATGGAAGAGTGGATGGATGAATGGAGGGATGGATGGATGGAGGGATGGAGGAATGGGTGGATGGATAGATGAATGGTGAAGGGCATCCAGCTGTGTCCTCCCCACTAAAGCACCAAAGGGGGTGCAGGATGGGGCCATTTCCCTCCCCAGAACAGCATTTTGGGATCCACTCACTGATATAGCCCATTTTGATGCTGGGGTTGGCTAAACCTGAAATGGGTTCAGCATCACTCTGGGGCTGGAGGGGTGGGAAAGGCTCCGAGCCCCTTCCTGGCTCTTCCCGAGGGTTGGTGGCCCCTGAGGACTTCCAGAGCCTGTAGAAGGGTGAGGGGACACCCGGGCCTGGGGGGGTGGGGGGCACATGGAGGTGTCACCTCTGCCTGGGAATCGAGTGGGACAGAAACGCAGCCGGGGCTCTGTGCAATGTCCCTGCCGCCGTTCCCAGCCTACCCAGTGCGGTGACTGGGAGGAGCTGGGAAGGGGTGGGCTGAGCCCCCTGTCCCTGCGCAATGGTGCTCATGGGCCCGGGTGCTGCCGGGGGTGGGATCCAGCCCTCCCACCCCCGCGGGGGCCGTAAAGAGCCGGGAAGGAGCCGGATTCCTGGAGCCTGACGCAGCCCCAGCGCCGCGGCCACGCCTGGGGAGGCAGCGGGATGCGGGTGGGGAAACTGAGGCACGGCCGGGCCCGAGCAATGGGCGCCGGGGTCCCCCTGGGACACGGATTGGGTGCTGCGGGCACCCCGGGGTGCACAGTTTGGGGCTCACTTGTGTTAATGGGGGTCACAGGGACTTTGCTTTCTCCTCGCAGCTCCTTTAAGCCCCCCCCCCGCCCAGCGCTGGGGACCGTCACCGGGAAGGATCCAGAGTGTCACCGAGCTGGGGATGCCGCGGCACCCCGGCTCCCTGCCCCATGGCTCCCCATAGGGAGCTCTGCACCCCGTGGTGGTGGGATGGCACTGGGTGAACTGGGAAGCAGCACCCTCCAGCCGCTCAGCACCCTAAATGGATGCCAAAGGCGATTTAAACCCCTTCCAGAGCAGGATGAGAACCTCCCCAAACCTCCCCCCAACACACAGGCAGGGTGCCCTCTCCCTAAGGGGGAAACAGGAGGACCACGTCAGGGGACCCCCCCAGTTCCCTTCCCCAGCAGTGTATCTACTGGGGGGTGCTGTAACCCCAAACCTCCCATGGGGTCCCATGGGACACCCACAAAGCAGCAGCCACTTGTGTGTGTCCGCTCCCATAAGGCTGGCCCAGAGGTCCCCAGCGCCAGGGACCACGCTGGGGTCAGCGGTGGCAGCAGGACCAGGGACGGCACCGGGCACATCTGGGACCCCGCACATCTGGGGCCTTACGGGGGGAGGGCTGCACATCTGGGTACCTACTGACCCCTGGTGGCCGCAGGTGGCCACTTCACCCTGTTCGTGCGGGCAATGGGGGAACTGAGGCAGGACTCCAACCCCTGCACGCCCTTTCCGGCTCCTAATGGACATTTCCAGCACACCCCCCCACTTTATCCCCTGGTTTTGCTCGTGCCTGGTCACCGATGGTCCCCAAACACCCCCAAAGGGGCAGGATGAAGGGGGCCCCCGGAGATGGAGCCGGTTTGTCTGGGAAGAACATGGAGAGATGGGTCAGGCCGGGGGTGGTGGCCTGTGGGGACCGGGGGGGCACAGACAGGACCCTGCATCTCCCTTAGGGACACGGCGCTCACAGTCCAGCTCCACTATCACAACCCCTCCAAGCGGCCTCAGGACCAACACAGAGAAGCCAGAAGGCTCCAAATGAACCTAAAAGCGCAGAACATCGGGCTGGGGCAGGACAGACCCATGGATGTGACCCCAGGCCAGTGACAACCCTCCCATGTCCCCCAGGGGGAACAGACCAGGGGCAGAGAGGTCCCTGATGCTCATGGGGGTGTCAAGAGATGGACCCTGCAGGGGGATGGAGAAGGGGCGGACACCCAGGGCTGGGAGTGACCGCCCATGGCTGGGGGTTGGAACTGGACCCTTCAACCCAACCCAGTCTGTGGTGCCATGGTCAACAACACGGAATGATCCCATCAGCAGCACCCAGCTTTTGGGACGAGCCCAGGGTTACTGCTGGGCATGGGCAGAGAGCTCTATGGGGCAGGGCTGGGTGCTATGGGATGAGGTTGGGTGCTATGGGAGGGGGTTGGGTGCTATGGGACA
This sequence comes from Lathamus discolor, assembly GCF_037157495.1. Taxonomy (NCBI): domain Eukaryota; kingdom Metazoa; phylum Chordata; class Aves; order Psittaciformes; family Psittacidae; genus Lathamus; species Lathamus discolor. The sequence continues at coordinate 4,294,365 of NC_088902.1, forward strand.
GGATTGGTGCTATGGGATGGGGTTGGTGCTATGGGATGGGATTGGAGCTATGGGACAAGATTGGGTGCTATGGGACGGGATTGGTACTATGGGACAGGGTTGGTGCTATGGGACAGAGTTGGGTGCTATGGGACGGGATTGGTGCTATGGGACGGGGTTGGGTGCTATGGGACAGAGTTGGGTGCTATGGGACAGAGTTGGGTGCTATGGGACGGGATTGGTGCTATGGGACGGGGTTGGGTGCTATGGGACAGAGTTGGGTGCTATGGGACAGAGTTGGGTGCTATGGGACGGGATTGGTGCTATGGGACGGGGTTGGGTGCTATGGCACGGGGTTGGGTGCTATGGGACAGGGTTGGGTGCTATGGGACAAAGTTGGGTGCTATGGCACGGGGCTGGGTGCTATGGCACGGGGCTGGGTGCTATGGGACAGAGTTGGGTGCTATGGGACAGAGTTGGGTGCTATGGGACGGGATTGGTGCTATGGCACGGGGTTGGGTGCTATGGCACGGGGTTGGGTGCTATGGGACAGGGTTGGGTGCTATGGGACGGGGCTGGGTGCTATGGGACAGGGTTGGGTGCTATGGGACAAAGTTGGGTGCTATGGCACGGGGCTGGGTGTTATGGGACAGGGTTGGGTGCTATGGGACAAAGTTGGGTGCTATGGCACGGGGCTGGGTGCTATGGGACAGGGTTGGGTGCTATGGGACAAAGTTGGGTGCTATGGCACGGGGCTGGGTGTTATGGGACAGGGTTGGGTGCTATGGGACAGGGTTGGGTGCTATGGCACGGGGCTGGGTGCTATGGGACAGGGTTGGGTGCTATGGGACAAAGTTGGGTGCTATGGCATGGGGCTGGGTGCTGCCACCCAGGACGTCACCAAGGCTCATCCCCGGGGTGGGGGCACAGCCCGGCTGTTGGCGGGGGGGGGGCACCCTCCCTAATGCCACCCCCTGGGTGCTCCTGGAGCTGCAGCCCTGGGCCGGGCAGCGGGGCCGCGGGGAGCGGGGTGGCGGCGGCTGCACCCCCCGGTTGTGCCCCCCCTTTGTCCCCGCCCTTTGCCTTGAGGCAGATGCCGGGGGGCAAAGAGCACGCGGGTGCGGTGCCGACGTCAGCGCCGTGCCACGCTCCCGGGCGCAATTCCCAGCGCGGATCCCGGAGGCACCGGGATTGGGGTGAGCGCGGGCACCCCGAGACCGGGACCCCACCGAGGGGCACGGGGGGGGGGGGGGGGGGGGAATGGCCCCGGGCGCTGCGTGAACCCCATGGGGACGGGAACGGGGCCATGGGGGGCCTGGGGTGATGCCACCGTCCTGAGGGGGGTGCAGGCGGCTGGGGACACGCTCGGGGTGACGCGGGGACCATGCCCAGCTCAGGACCCCGCGGCAGGATCGAGCGGCCCTCGCTGCCCCCCACAGGATGGGAGACCCCTTTGGTGGGGGCTGGAGCAGGCCCCCGATGCGGTGAGTACCCAGAGGGTGCGGGTACCCCAGCCTTGGGGACCCCCCCCGGGGGCTGTGGGGCAGAGGGGACCGCGCTGTGGGGCACAAAGTTCCATCGGTCCCATCCAGGAGGGACCACGACGAGAGCTCCCCCCTGCGCCACTCCAACAGCTTCGCCCGCCCCACGGGGAAAAGCATCTACAGTGAGTGCGGGCAGCACCCAAACCCCCCCCCCCCGGCCCCAAGCTGTCCCCACCGCTCACCCCACACCTCCCTGCAGACCAGCGCAAGGACTACGGCCAGACCCTGCTCAAGCCCCAGAGCGATTTCCAGCACCACGTCGAGGTGTGAGCCCCCCAAACCCCCCTCAAACCGCCCCTGGGGTGGTGGCGGCTGCCCCCCACTGACCCCCATTGCCGTGCCCCCCCCACACCCAGCACCTGCTGACGGCGCGGCTGGACGGGGACCTGCTCAGCGCCGCTGACTGCGTTGCGCGGCTGCGGGCGCTGGAGGCGCAGGGCCGGGTCTGGGGGCAGGATCTCATCCTGCAGGTCAAGGACCAGCAGCTGGTGCTGAGGGATGTGGAGAGCAAGGTACCCCCAGCACAGGGCAGCCCCGGAGATGGGCCCCCCCCCCATGGCCAGGGCACCCAGCTTGGCCACAGCACCTCCCCGCACTCAGCACCCCCATAAATCCGGGTGTCCCCCAGCAGCTCTGGCACCCCCATAACCACAGCATCCCCCCCCCAATGGCCCTTTGCACACCCTTGGCCCCAACGCCTGCTGCTGCCATCGCACCCCATTAACCGCGGTACCCGCCTTCACCCCAGCACCCACATCAGCCTTTCAGCACCCCCAACCTAGCACCCACCTCCTGTGGGCCTTGACACCCACTCTGACCCTTTCTGCCCCCTAAATCCGATGCTCCCCCAGCTCTGGCATCCCCATATCTCTGATACCCCCATATTTGTCCCCCAACGTCCCTAACACCCTATTCAACCCTTGCATCCCCCCCCCTCACCCCTCCAACCCACCCCCTCTCCCCAGCCACTCCCCGAACACTCAGCATCCCAAAAGCCTCCTGTCTCCCCAGTTATACCCCCCTAACCCTGCCACCCCCATTATCCCCCATCGCACCCCTATAGCCCCTGCACCCCCTTGGCCCCAGTGGCCATTCTGGGGGGGGGGGGGGGGCTGAGCACCCCATTCCCCCCCGCAGGAGGAGCTGGATGTCTACGCACTGGGCAGCGTTCAGGGCTGCTCGGCCGCGCCGGCCATCGGCAGCTACAGCTCCGTGCTGGCCATCACCGTGCAGGAGCAGAGCCCCCCCGGCACCAGCGTCCTGTTCTTCCAGTGCGACCGAACGGGGGTGAGCCCTGGGACCCCCCCATGGGGCGGGGGTTAAGGGGGGGGTAGCCCCGGGCTGCGCTGGGGTTGATGGTGCTGGCTCTGTGGCAGGCAGAGGAGCTGAAGAGCAGCCTGGAGAGGCTGGTGAAGCAGTGCAAGGGGGAGCAGAGGAGCCTCTATGGGCACAGGTAAGGGGGGCACGGGGGTGTTCACCCCCTCCCTGTGCCCCCAAAGCTGACCCCCACATGGGGGTCTCCATGGGGAGGGGGGATAAGCTCAAAGGGTGCTGAACCCCTCCACCCTCCTGGGGGTGAACCCCCGCTTTTGCCTTGGTACCCCAGCTCCTGGCTCATATCCCCGCCCCACATCCCTATGGACTCAGTCCCCTTCCCACCCCATCCCCATGGACACAGCCCCCCCTGTGACCCCCATGCCCCCTCACACCCCTGTATCCCATCCATGGGTTCCATCTACCCTCATCCCCATGGACACAGCACCCCCCATCACCCCATACCCTCTCCGCCGCCCTGTATCCCATCCCTGGGCTCCATCTCCCCTCAGCCCCCCCTCAGCTCCCCCTTTCCCATCCCTCCTTGCCCAGGAGCAGCCGAACCCCCCCGTATGCACAGGGTCCCCCCCTGGCCCCAGAGCGACGGTCAGAGCCCCCCCAGCCTGATGCCCTCGTGTCCGACCAGCACAGGCTGGACCACGGTGAGTTGGGGGGGGGGGGGGGGGGAGTGTGTGTGCTCTGCAGTGCCTCCGTATCCCCATGGGGGGAATGGAGGTGATGGGGGGCAGAGCTGGGACCCTCTGCTCTCACCCAGGGCTGGTGGACACCCAGAACACCCCATGGACCACCCCCTCGAGCCAGGTCATGTCCGAGGTGGACCGGGATGTTGTAAGTCCCATCTCCCACCTCCAGCCCCCTCCAATGGGGACACCCCAGTGTTGCCCCACAGCACCCACCGGGTCTCATCCTGTTCCCATAGGAGGTTCTCAACCATGTGCTGGGCGACCTGGAGCTCTTTGTGAACCGGGTGAGGGCAGCCCTGGGCATGGACAGCACCGCCGAACTGAAGAAGAAGAAGAAGAAGAAGAACAAAGGTGATGAGGAAGGGCTTGCAGTGGGGCGGCCTGCGGGGGTCCCTCCCGGTTCCAGCCCCCCTTTTCTTTCTCCTCCAGCCCTGCCCTCCACAAGTGACTACACGGACTTCTTCCAGAAGGTGAAATACACCCTTAACCTCTTGGTAGGTCCCATGGGGCTGGATGTGACCCCCACGGCGTGTGGGCATCCCTGATGTGTCCTTAATGGGGATTCTATGGGGCTGGAGCTCTATGGGATCACCCTCACCCCCTCCATGCAGGGACGGACCCACCAGCACGTGCAGGAGCCGGACCCCCGGGACCTGCTCAGTCTCATCTTCACCACCCTCTCCTTTGTGAGTGCCCCCCCAAAAGAGGGACCCAACACCCCCCCCCCAAAGGGGTGTGCAGGGTGGGGATTGGTGTGTCCCCCCCCCCCACCCTGGGGGTGCTGCTCCAGCCCCATCCCCGCAGGTCCTCGCCCATTGCCCCAGCCCCAGCCTGGCCCCATCGGTGGAGTCGCCGCTGCTGGTGCCCGAAGCGATGGAGCTGCTGGAGAGGAGCCTGGACCAGGACAACTTCCGCACATGGAAGAGCCTGGGCATAGCCTGGAACAGGACAAGGTGGGGTCCAGCGCCACCAGCACCGAGGTTTGGGGGGGTCCAGCCTTGGTTTGGGGGTCACGGCACTCACTTGGCTCCCCCCTGTGCCCGCTGCAGGGCAGAGTACCCCGATAGCGAGCTGGTGCCCCGCTACATCCCTGTCTTCTCGGATGGGTGGCTGCCCCCCGCCATGGAGCAGATACAGCGCAGAGGGGACCAGGCCTCAGTGCCCCCATCTCACACCCCACACTCGCCCTTCTCCCTGCTCAACACACCGTCACCGGACACCGGCCGCAGGGACAATCCTGGCCAAGCGTAAGTGGTGCTGAGGGTGCTGAGGGCATCATCCAGCCCCTGGATGGGTGCTCATGGTCCCTCCCCATCCTTCTGCAGGGCCCCCTCCCCTGGGCAGGGGCTGGTCCGAGCCCTCTATGAGTTCCAGAGCAGGAACCCGCAGGAGCTGAGCGTCAGGATGGGGGACACGCTGCAGGTAGGAACCAAGGGGGGGGGTCCCACCATGGGTGCTGCTGGGGAGGGTGGACTGGAGACCCCCGCCCTGCATGATGGGGGCTGGAAGGGTCCCCCATGGTCACCGTGCACCCCAGGTCCTGGACCAGCAGAGGAGGTGGTGGCTGGTGCAGGACGGCCGGGGGGACAAGGGCTTCGTCCCCAGCAACATCCTGGAGCCCCTCTGGGGGGGGCACAGCCAGGTGGGTGCCCCCCGTTCCCCTCCCAGCTCCAGGACGGGGCGCAGGGGTCTCACCCCGTGTCCCCCGCTCCAGACCAGCGTCCCCCGCCTGCACCCCGACTCCCCCCCCGCCGAGGTGACGGCCTGGCTGCAGGACAAGGGCTTCTCCCGGATGTAGGTGGAGCCTTGCCCCCCCCCCCCCCCCCCAACACCCAACAACCAACCTGGGGGCTCCATTGTGGGGAGCCAGGCTCTGCTCACCCCTTCCCTCTGCATCCCCCCATCCCTATGTCTCCACATGTCCATCCCTGTCTCCTTCCTTCCATCCCCCCCCCATCCCTCCCCCTTTCCTTCCATCCCCCCCCCCCGCAGCACGGTTCGGTGCCTGGGGGCGCTGCGGGGGCAGCAGCTGCTGACCATGAGCGCTGCCGAGCTCCGCGCCGTCTGCCCCGAGGAGTGGCGGCGCCTCCTCTTCAAGCTGTCCCCGGCCCGCGCGGCGCTGGGGGTGAGAGACCCCCCCATAACCCCTGCACCCCCATAACCCAATGCACCCTCCATAGCCCCCCTGCACCCCCATAGCCCCCTGCACCCCCATAAACCCCTGCACTCCCCATAGCCCCCTGCACCCCCATAGCCCCTGCACCCCCATAACCCCTGCACCCCCATAACCCCTGCACCCCCATAGCCCAATGCACCCCCATAGCCCAATGCACCCGCCATAGCCCCCCTGCATCCCCATAACCCCTGCACCCCCATAACCCCCTGCACCCCCATAGCCCCCTGCACCCCCATAGCCCCTGCACCCCCATAGCCCCTGCACCCCCATAACCCCTGCACCCCCATAGCCCAATGCACCCCCATAGCCCAATGCACCCGCCATAGCCCCCCTGCATCCCCATAACCCCTGCACCCCCATAACCCCCTGCACCCCCATAGCCCCCTGCACCCCCATAACCCCTGCACCCCCATAGCCCAATGCACCCCCATAACCCAATGCACCCTCCATAGCCCCCCTGCACCCCCATAGCCCCCTGCACCCCCATAAACCCCTGCACTCCCCATAGCCCCTGCACCCCCATAACCCCCTGACCCCCCATAGGCCCCTGCACCCCCCTGCACCCCCATAGCCCCCAGCACCCCCCATAACCCAATGCACTCTCCATAGCCCCCCTGCACCCCCATAGCCCCCTGCACCCCCATAAACCCCTGCACTCCCCATAGCCCCTGCACCTCCATAACCCCCTGACCACCCATAGGCCCCCTGCACCCCCCTGCACCCCCATAGCCCCCTGCACCCCCATAAACCCCTGCACTCCCCATAGCCCCTGCACCCCCATAACCCTCTGCACTCCCCATAACCCAATGCACCCTCCATAGCCCCCTGCACCCCCATAACCCCCTGCCCCCGCCATAGCCCCCCTGCACCCCCCATAAACCCCTGCACCCCCCATAGCCCCCAGCACCCCCCATAGCCTCCTGCACCTCCATAGCCCCCCGCCCCCGCCATAGCCCCCCTGCACCCCCTAAAGCCCCCTGCACCCCCCACAGCCCCCCTGCACCCCCCATAAACCCCTGCACCCCCCATAGCCCCCAGCACCCACTAACCCCTTCCCCGCAGATGGGTCCCACTGACTGACCTCCCATGGACCCCGAGCACCCCCAAGATGGAGCCCCACAGGCACTGCAGGACTGGGGGGGGGCTCGAGGGGGGCACCCCAACTCCCCCCACCCAGGGGTGTCCCCCCCCATCTCCTTTGGGGGAGAGGTCCCCCCGCAATGACACAAAGCTGCTGGGACACCCCCGCTGCGCCATCAGGTTCTTGGCCCCCCCCACAAGGGAAGTGGAGGGCGGGGGGGGGCACCCCACAAAGTGTAATGTCCCTGCTATGGGAAATAAAAAGGGTGACGGCAGTGGGGTGTGCTGGGGGGCACCATGCAGGGCGGGGGGGGGGGGCACAGCAGCACCCAAGGGACACCTCTGGGTCCCCATCATGGGCAGCACCCACCAAGCAATGCCCAAAGTGGGGGCATGAGGACCCCCAGGGCCCTTGTTAAGTGCATGGAAACCCTTATAGCCCCCCCTCCAGGAGCCAGAGGAACCCCAGAGCCCCCCTCTAAGTGCATAAGGACCCCCAACTAAGCACATGAGGAACCCCAGAGCCCCATGGGGCTGAGCTTCTGCCCCCCCCCCCCCACGCAAAGGGGGTGACAGTGGCCATGGGGCAGGGATGTCCCCACTCACCCCCACAATGGGGGTACAAGCCCCCCCCCCCAGCCACCCCATCCTAACACCACAGCACTTGGGGGGCTCAGGGTGCCACAACTAAAGCACTTTATTGTGTTGGAGGACCTCAAGTCAGCACTGCCCCCCCTGCCCCCTGATGAAGGTGCTGGGAGAGGTGCTGGACCCCCCCTCCTAGCCCCACACTGAGCCCCTACTCCTTCTTGTTGCCCCACTTGGCCATCTTGTTGTTGATGGGCATCTTCAGGAAGCGGCTGGACTTCATGTAGGCAGCCACCTTCTCCAGGGCCTATGGAGGGGGGGGAAACAAAGGCAACATCAGGAACACATCCCAGTGGGGCACCCCCAACCCATGGGTGCCCTCAGGGTCCTTCCCCCAGGGGGGAAAGGCGATGCCCGGGGTGTCCCCGCTCACCCCAAAGCGCTCCATGAAGTCCTTGAGGTTCTTGAAGGGCTCCAGGCACTTGGGCTCGAAGATGCGGTTCTGGTCCAGCACATCGAACATGAGGAAGTCCACGAAGGTGAGCTGGGGACCACGGGGATGCGGTGAGGGCCGGCATGGGGACAGAGCCCCCCCCACCCCCTGAGCCCACGGCCACCCCCGGGGGCCCGGCCGTACCTTCTCGCCCGCAAACCACTTCCTGTCCCCCAGGAAGCCGGAGAAGAGCTTCAGCTTCCCCGGGAGCTGCTCCAGGTAACCCGGCTTGAGCTTCTCCTGCAGGAGACAGCGGTGGAGAGGAGCCCGCAGGGGACAGAGACCCCTGCCCCACACGGGGACCCCGCCGGGGGGCACCCAGCACCACGGGGACACTCACGAAGTCGGGGTTGTAGCAGACCATGACCAGGCTCATGCGGAAATCCATGACCTGGTTCTCCAGCATGTCCACGCGCAGGATCTCCTCCTCCGTCTCACCGCCTATGGGGGGGGACGGGGACATGAGTGCTGCACGGGGGCCCCCAACCCAAACCCAACATCAAGCCCAACTCAAACCCAACTCCAAGGCCAAGCCCATCCCCTCTCCACGTCAATCCCAATCCAAGCCCAGCCCCACTCCAAGTTCAACCCAACCGAGTCCAACCCAATCCAAGCCCAATCCCAGCTCCAAGGCCAGCCCCAAATCCAAGTCCAAGCCCAACCCCTCTCCAAGTCAATCCCAATCCAAGCCCAACCCAACCCAAATCCAAGTCCAACCCAACCCAAGTCTAAGACCAAGCCAACCCCACCCCATCCCTGCACTCACACATCTTGTGCTTGCGGGCGATGTAGCGCAGGATGGCGTTGCTCTGCGTCAGCTTCACTTTCCCATCGATGAAGTAGGGGAGCTGGGGGGGCACTGGGACATGAGGCCACATCCCCCCAAAACACCCCCCAACCATCCCCCCCCCCCCCCCCAGCAACACCACCTACATTGGGGAAGTCCAGGCCCAGTTTCTCCTTCTCATTGATCCACTGGCTCTTGTCATAGTCAGGAGCTGCAAGGACATGGAGGGGTTTGGGGGTGTTGGGTAGCCCCATGTACCCCCAAAGGCCTGAGGCTGACATGGGGCCCCCCCCGGACCCCCCTCACCTTCCCCGCAGCTGTAGAGCTTGTCCTCGTAGGGGGTCTCTGTGTACTCCAGCAGCAGGCGGATGGCGTGGGCCAGCTGGGGGGGGGGGGGGGCAGCGATCAGTGAGACCCCCCCCATACACCCCCAGCATGGGGAAACTGAGGCACAGATGGGGGAGAGCTGCAACCCCCCCCAGAGACCCCCCCTAAGTGCATGAGGAGCCCCAGAGCCCATCCTGCAAAACCATGCGGACCCCAGAGCCCCCCCAAGTGCATTAGAAGCCCCCCATAAGCAAAGGGAACCACAGAGCCCCCACCAAGAAAACCAGGGGGACCCCCAAAACCCCCTCCAAGAGCAGGGGGACTCCCACAATCCCCTCCAGGAGCAGAAGGAACCCCAGAGCACCCCTCCAAGTGCATGGGGCCCCCCTTGTAACTCAGGGGATCCCTTGCACCCCTCCTGCCAAGTTCAAGGGTCCCACCACAGCCCCCCTCTAATAGCAGAGGGACCCCCAGAGCCCCCCATTAAGTGCACGAGGACCCCCACAGTCCCACTGCAAGAGCATGGGCCCCCCCCAGGAACAGGAGGAACCCCCAGAGCCCCCCTCTAAGTGCATGAGGGCCCCCCTTTAAGACCCAGGGGACCCCCAGAGCCCCCCCACGGCGCTCACCCCGCGGATGTCCCAGTACCCCAACACCGCCATGGCCGCACTCGCTCCTCCCGTGCCCCCCCCCAACCCCCCCACCGCGGGAAAACGCCCCCTTCCCGCGCCCTCCTGGCCACGCCCCTTCCGCGAGGGCCGAGCCCCGGCTGCTCTTAAAGGGGCAACTACCAAAGTGGGCCCCAGCACGGCTCCGCTGCTTACCTGGGGGGGGGGGCTGCGGCCCCCACCAGGCTCCACGGGGGTCACCCGTGTCCTGGGGGGGGACCCCCAGTCTGCATTGGGGTTCCTCAGGCCTGGGAAGGGCATGGTCCACCCCTGAACCCCACGATTCTGCAGTAGGTCCCCCCTTAACCCTCCTACGTCTGTATTGGGCTCCCCCTTGACTCCCCAAGTCTGTACGGGGTCCCCCTTAGACCTCCCTAACCCTTACCCTAACTCCTAACTCTATCCCTAACCTAATCCTAGCCCTTAACCCTAACTGTAACCCTTCCCCAAGGTGCACTGCACAGATGGAGGTTTAGGGGAATTGCCCCGCTGATGGGGCTGCGCTGGTGTCCTCTGTAGGTGATGCCCAGCAGCAGCTTTTCTGCCTTCGCATCTCAGACGTCTCAATTTCCCGGGACTGAGCGGTCAATCAGGGATGATGCTGAGCAATTTTATTGCTCTATCCACCAGCATGTTAAGGGGCTTCAAGGCTTCTGTCGCCTTCAGATGGGTTCAGAGAGGGAGGAGTGACTGTGGTCCTATCTCTGTGTGTGTACGTCTTAGCATCTCTGTGGGCTGGCATTTCCCATGCGTTTCTTGTGTGTTTTTCAGGTTTAGCTACCCCACGATGCAAGCTGTTTGCTCTTATCACTGCGTTTCATTCTGGGGATGCTGCGGGGGGTGTGTGCTGGTAGTTCTTCCTTCTCTTGTTAGAGTTTTCACACTTGAATTCGTCCTTGGACCACACATCCTCACCTGCAGCTGACTGCATGGCCGTGTGAGACGGGAGAGGTGCCTGAGGATTGGCGGATGGCAAAGGTCACCCCAGTCTATAAGAAGGGCAAGAAGGAGGACCCGGGTAATTATAGACCGGTCAGCCTTACCTCCATCCCTGGAAAGGTGATGGGACAACTTATTCTTGACTCCATCACTAGGCATATCAAGGATGAGGGGGTCATTAAGAACAGCCAACATGGTTTTATGAGGGGGAAGTCATGTATGACCAACCTTATAGCCTTCTATGAGGAAGTGACTAGGTGGAGGGATGATGGTAGAGCGGTAGATGTAGTTTTTCTTGATTTCAGTAAGGCATTTGATACTGTCTCCCACAGCATCCTCATAGATAAGCTAAGGAAGTGTGGGCTTGACGATCAAGTAGTGAGGTGGATCGAGAACTGGTTGAAAGGAAGAAGGCAGAGAGTTGTGGTCAATGGCGCAGAATCTAGCTGGAGGTCTGTGACTAGTGGAGTTCCTCAGGGGTCGGTGCTGGGACCGGTGCTGTTTAATATTTTCATCAATGACCTGGATGAGGGAACTGAGTGCACCCTCAGCAAGTTTGCTGATGACACAAAACTGGGAGGAGTGGCTGACACACCAGAGGACTGTGCTGCCATTCAGCGAGACCTGGACAGGCTGGAGAGTTGGGCGGGGAGAAACTTGATGGAATTCAACAAGGGCAAGTGTAGAGTCTTGCATCTGGGGAAGAACAACCCCATGTACCAGCACAGGTTGGGGGGTGACCTGCTGGAAAGTAGTGAAGGGGAAAGGGACCTGGGGGTCCTGGTGGATAGGAGGATGACCATGAGCCAGCAATGTGCTCTTGTGGCCAAGAAGGCAAATGGCATCTTAGGGTGCATTAGAAAGGGAGTGGTTAGTAGGTCAAGAGAGGTTCTCCTCCCCCTCTACTCAGCCTTGGTGAGGCCGCATCTGGAATATTGCGTCCAGTTCTGGGCCCCTCTGTTCAAGAAGGACAGGGAATTGCTTGAAGGAGTCCAGCGCAGAGCCACAAAGATGATTAAGGGAGTGGAACACCTCCCTTATGAGGAGAGGCTGAGGGAGCTGGGTCTCTTCAGCTTGGAGAAGAGGAGACTGAGGGGTGACCTCATCAATGTTTACAAATATGTAAAGGGTAGGTGTCAGGATGATGGAGCTAGGCTTTTTTCAGTGATATCCAGTGCTAGGACAAGGGGCAATGGGTGTAAACTGGAACATAGGAAGTTCCACGTTAACATCAGGAAGAACTTCTTTACTGTAAGAGTGACAGAGCACTGGAACAGGTTGCCCAGGGGGGTTGTGGAGTCTCCTACACTGGAGATATTCAAGGCCCGCCTGGACAAGTTCCTGTGTGATGTACTGTAGGTTACCCTGCTCTTGCAGGGGGGTTGGACTAGATGATCTTTTGAGGTCCCTTCCAACCCTTGGGATTCTGTGATTCTGAGTGTCCCGGGTTCAGCAGTAGCAGTCGGTTTTTCTCCTTCTCAGTAGCCGGTTCAGCGCTGTGTTTTTGGCTTTCAGCCTGGGAACAGCGCTGATAACCCCGATGGTTTTAGTCACTGCTCGGTGATGTTTACTCTGACCAAGGACTTTGTGAGCCTCATGCTCTGCCAGGGAGAAGGGGAGGCCGGGACGAAGCAGAGACAGGACACCTGACCCAAGCTAGCCAGAGGGGTATTCCATAGCACAGCACGGCATGCCCGGGGTGTAACGGAGAGTTACCTGGAAGAGTTAGTTCTCTGCTGGGTCAGGCTGGGTATCGGTATCAGTCCGCGGGTGGTATTGTATTATCTTCCTTTGTTGTTTCCTTTATCATCATTATTGGTGGCAGCAGCAGTGATTTGTGTTATACCGTAGTTACGGGGCTGCTCTTATCTCAACCTGTGGGAGTTACATCCTTTCCATTCTCCCCCCCATCCCTCTGGGAGCGGGGGGAAGAAAGGCCGGGGGGGGGGGAGTCGTAGACTGCGTGGTTCGGCTTTACCGCCTGGGCTTAAACCAGGACCCCGAGCCGCGCGCTGCGCACTGTGCTCTGCCTCCTCCCAGCCAGTGCAGCAGGACCAGCATCCTGCTCTCCCCTCTGCTCCCAGCTTTCACCTTTGCACCGGGATAACCCCGCTGTGATTTTGCTCCCGTTGCTGGTGGGATGCTTGGACTGAGGCTTGGCATTTTGGACGTTATTATTGAGCTGACTGGCAGCCCGGAATCGGTCCATCTTATCCCTTGGAGGGGTGGGAAAAGACCTCTGAAAGGCTCAGCTCAGCCTGTATTCCTGCTCCTGCTCTCACAGAGTTGAACCTAGGTCCTGTTCCAGACACTGAACATAAACCAGGGTACCCCTGGAGCCCCCAGATTATCGCTTACTCGGGGCTGGGGAGCTGGCACAGAGCTGCACCCTCCTCCCCTGGCACAATGGGGTTTGGAAAGGGGCCATTTGGAGCTGCCTTCACACCGTGCACCTGGTTTTGCTTCACCCTGAAGTGCCTTGGCTTGTGCCGAGGGTGTTCTGATACCTGCGGTCCAGGGAGGTCCTTCCCGTCCTCAAATCACTGCGCGCCGCTCCTGTCCCCTGACTCCTGCCCCATGGGTCTCCCCACTCCAGCACTCAGGGGCCAGCTCCTGCTCAGAGCTGAGCTTTGCACACGAGGGTCCCCAGACCACTCTGAGCCCCCCAGGCAGCCTGGGCACTGCCCCGTCCCTGCCACTCGCAGCTCTTGTGGCACAAAAGGACACGCGGGTGCTGCATCTCCCAGCCCGGCCAGCTGTGAGGAGCTGGGCTCCGGGGTCTGTCCCCTCCGCTCTTCCTCCCTAGGCCTCAGCTGCTGCCTTGGTGCTGCAGAACCGGTGCCTGCTCCCCAGGGTGCTCTCCCAGTGCCCCTGTCCCAGTCCTCCCCGTGTCCCACGCTGGTCCTGGTACAACCCCTGCAGAGCACAGGGCTCCGGCTTGCTGAAAGCAAGCTCACAGGAGCTTTGCTCTATTCTGCAACACCCTCCCTGAGCCCCATTCACTGTCCTGGGGAGGGAAGAGGAGCTGGTGCCCCAGCTGGAAATGGGAGGGAGACCCCCAAAGAAGCAAGCCCTGCACCTTCCTTCTGTCCCCAGAGGTTGGTCCCCTCACTTGTAACAGCTCTGCCCTCGTACCTGCCATGGTCCACATGTCCTGGGACCACCCAGCACCATCCAGCCCAGTGCTGGGGAGGGCACAGGCAGTGCAGCACCATGTCACCAGTTCCATCACCCCCTGTCGTTGCCCATGTTTGCAAACAGCAGGTGCCTCGCTTGCTCAGAGCTGTTCTCTAGAGGTCAGCTCTTGTGAAGGTGTGTTTTTTGTCTCTGCTGGGTCATGCAGCCCAGCCCAGCAGCCTGGGTATGTCAGAGGACAAGGCATGTACATGTACTTTATACCTCGATGTGTTCCTGTAAATAGTGTAAGTTATTTCGGTCTCATGATGTACATGGCTTGTTCAATGGCTGTGTTTGTTCCTTGCTTCTTTTGCCTTCGCAAGTAAAACGTTCTGAGATGAAATGGCAAAGATGGCTTTGAAGAGGGGAAGAGCACGGCCAGGAACTGCTGATCACATAGAATCATAGAATAGTTAGGGTTGGAAAGGACCTCAAGATCATCCAGTTCCAACCCCCCTGCCATGGACAGGGACACCTCACACTAAACCATCCCACCCAAGGCTTCATCCAACCTGGCCTTGAACACCGCCAGGGATGGAGCACTCACAACCTCCCTGGGCAACCCATTCCAGTGCCTCACCACCCTAACAGGAAAGAATTTCCTCCTTAGATCCAATCTAAACTTCCCCTGTTTCAGTTTGAACCCATTACCCCTTGTCCTGTCACTGCAGTCCCTCATGAAGAGTCCCTCCCCAGCATCCCTATAGCCCCCTTCAAGTACTGGAAGCTGCTCTGAGGTCTCCATGCAGCTTCTCTTCTCCAGGCTGAGCAGCCCCAATGTTCTCAGCCTGTCTTCATACGGGAGCTGCTCCAGCCCCTGAGCATCCTCGTGGCCTCCTCTGGACTTGTTCCAACAGTTCCATGTCCTTTTTACGTTGAGGACACCAGAACTGCACACAATGCTCCAGGCTTGTGTGAACCGACGTGTTGGGAGAGGGTGCCCTGCATCCTTCCACCCACGGCGGCTCCAGGCAGTCGGGGCAGATGCGATTGCACTGGGGGGTACTTGAAGGCTGAGCTGGAGGAAGCACAGACCCAGCCGGGCTGGCTCCGGGGGCACGGGGGGCCGGGCCCTGCCGTTCCGAAGGCAGCCGGTAGGCGGCAGTGCCGACCGCGGACCGCAGGGCTCGGCGGAGCCGCCGGACCTCGGGCTGGGGGACGCGGAGCGGGGCCGGAGCCGGCACCGTGCGGTGTGCGCTGGGCACCCAGCAGGGACCGGTGCTGGCACCCCCAAGACAGGAGGCACCCAACCTGCCCTAGGTACCGCAGGGAGCTGAGCTGTACCCCCTGCTCCACAGCCCCAGCACCCCCCCCTTTCTCTTTGCCGTCCAACCACCGCTGGTTGTGCTGGTTGGACAGAGCAGCAGAGCCGTGGGCTGTGCCCGCATCGACCACCGCAGACGCGGTTCCTCCTGGCACAAGCCTCAGCCCCACATGGGGCACCCCACACCCTGCTGACACCACAGGGTGAAAGCTGGGGCCCAGGCCCTGGTCTCAACACCCACCTTGTAGTGCTCATCCTGAGGATGCTGCAGGCCTGGCCCTGACAGTGTCTCTGCAGGGCTGGCAGTGCCTGGCACAGGGTCCTGCAGCACCCTCAGCCTGTGCCATGGCTCACTTGGTGTGACCGGCAGCCACACCACGGTACTGCCTGGGCAAACAGGCTCTGTGGGGCAACAACTGTGCTGGTGTCATGGGCCAAATTACTGCTGGCGGGGTAGGTGACACGAGCAGCATCCCGGTGAATCAGCCATACACCGCACCAAAGTACCTGCACCTTCCCTTGCCGGCCCTTGTGTCACCAACTCACTCCAAACTCATGACCACCTCTTTCTTGCTGCAGCAGGATGCCAGGCCTGGGCTAGCAGCACCCAGTGCCATGTTCCCCACATCCCTGAAGGTGCCCTGGGAGCTTGGCCCAGCAGCAAGGGGACAGCAGGGACACAACCTTGGGAGCCACTGGCTCTGGCAATAAGGCCATGGCAGTGCCTGTCACCCATCCTCAGGCTCAAGGAGGAGTTGCCCTTGGCCCCTCGGTGCTGTGGGTGCTCCATGGCAGCAGAGCATCCCATGGGCACCATCCACCAGCTTGCTGCTGCCTGTGGCTCTGGGGACACACTAAGGGAGGCTTCTGCTCTCCTGTGCTCTCAGCATATCAAGGGAGTGTTCCCCACCATGATCTCCCCATGGCCCGTTATTGGGCCTGGGTTGTGGCACATCCATCAGGGGCAGGAAGGCTGTTTCTCCAGGTCAGCAGGGTGCTGGGGAGAATTGCCCAGGTCCACTGAGCTCCTGGCTCCGAAGCACAAGGGGAAGGAAGAGGATGGGCTGAGCCCCAGGAAGACCCAGAGGGCCTCCAGCACATCAGGCACATGTAAGGAGTTAGGAGGTGTCACCCACCGAGGGCACCTCTGCTGTTGCTGGCATAGCCCGAGTGCATGGACTGACTGCAGCACCTCCTGTAGGCCTGCAGCGAGGGAGATGGGGGAAAGGGAATGCCTGATGCAGCCCATGCCAGAGGGCCCCAACAGGGACCCGATCAGATCCCCCCGGGTGCAGGGGGAGTTATGGGTGCTTGGGCAGGAGACTCCTCAATGCTACACAGCCTCCCCATCACCCCTGGGGCTGTGGCTCAGGGGCTGTGGTGCCCCATTCTGCTCCAGAGACACAGGGCATGGAAAAAGCTTCCCCAGGGGCAGGTTTCTAATCCCAAGCACTGGAAGCCCAGCCAGGTCCTCAGGCTCAGTGGAGCCCTGGGCTCAGCTCCCAGCTGAACACAGCCTTAAGGCTCTGTGTCTGCCTGGTGCTGGTGTTTTCCCTGGTGGTCTTGGCTTGCCCCATGGCAGTGGCTGCTCATGGGCATGGGGATGTCCCTGTGTGCTGTGGGATGCTGTGCCCAGGAAACAAAAGGGCCTGGCAGCACCCAGCACTCGTGACTGTGCCACAGAGGAATGAAGCTGGGGCGGGTGATGAGCTGGCGTGACCCGGTGCCTCCTGGCTGGTACGCTGGCCCTGCCAGCCCCAGGGCCATGGCGCGCATGGCAGGCCGGGGTGACACAGGGCACAGAACCATCCTGCCCTGGCTGACCCATGGGTCAAAGTGGAGCATCCATGTTTGCGACAGTCTGTCAGTGCCTTGTCAGCACGAGATGGTTTGCTTCCAGGCACCGGTTTGAATTGTAGAATCAACTAGGTTGGGAAAGACCCTTAAGTGATGAGGGTGGGTGGCTGTGTGATGGCAGGGTCTGCCCTGCTCCCCTAGGTTTGCACCAGCCCGTGTGTGGCATGGATGTAGCTGGTTTGGCAAAGTACCAGCACCAGGGAAACCGGTGCCAAGTTATTGGCTTGGCTTGGCCTCGGGCTTCTTTGCCAGCCCAGGGCTAAAACCAGCATGAACGCAGCCCCTGCCCAAGACTCAGAGGGGCAAGCGCCGCCAGAGGATAATTCCCCAAATGCATCCCACAACCCTGCCTTGCCCCTTGGCCTGTGCCCCTGGTGGGTGCCCCTGGCTGTGAAACGGCAGGGAACGGGCTGTCAGCTCTGCAGTGGCAAAACCTGACCCATCCTAACACAGGGAGCAGCACTACCCCCGCCTACCTGGTCTCTGCTCCATTCCCGTGCAGACCTAACCCCACCTGAGCCCTGCTCCCGGGATGCGCCTGGCTTGGCCACTGAGTCCTCCCTTTTGGGGAGAATGCGACTGTGCCAAGGCCCCCCTGCGAGCCCCCGCTCTGTCCGCACCCAGGGGCGCCGTTCCTGCCTTTGCGCCCCAGGGAAGGGAGCGCAGCCCCCGGGGCTTGCTCCGGCCCCGCCGGCTCTGTTTTGCTTGGCAGCGGGAGCCCATGGAACCTGGTGCTGCAGGAAAACAACCAGCAGCGAAGCCAACCGCCCGCAGCGCCCGTGGGGGTGAAACCCTGGGCAGCGGCAGGGCCGCGGCTCTGGCAATGATTAAACTGGCCAGCCCAGATTTCCCGGCAAGGCAGCGCTGGGCTGGGACCCGGCGCTTCGTGTTATGCAAATCACCTGGATCCGGCAGCACGAACGTTTCGGGCTGGAATTCCCCTCGGGCCGCCGGATCCTTACGCCGCCCGTGCTATAAAAGAGGAGATGAGGGCAGGGCTTGCCCATCGGCACCCGGCTCCCCCGGCCCATGAGCAGTGCCTAGCGGCTGGGCAGGGCGCGCTCTCCTCCCTCGCTGCTCTCTGGATTAGCTGCTGCTCCCGGGATTGCCGTCGCGGAAGGTACCAAAGCTCGTTCGTCCGGGGCCTGACGATGTCCCCCCAGCCTGGGATGGGTTTTGCTTCCCTTCCTTGCGCATCTTTCTTCTCGCCGGGGGATGCACTTGGTGTTATCTCAATGCACGCTCGTTGTCCCACCGCGGCTGCCAGCCCTTCTGCGGGGCCAGCAAGAAGGCAACCTGGAGGGGGCCCCCCCGGCCCCTCAGTTTTGACAAGCAAACAGCAAGATTTGGCTCTTCCAACGAGTGCTTAGGCAGGGGCTCGGTCCCCTTCTGGCTGCAGAGTTACTGGGATGTGCCGCTTGTTGAGGACTGGAGCTGCTGGCGCAGGAGTCCCTGCAGGGTGCTGGGCGCTCTCAATGGCTGCGTGCCCCACAGCACCCATCCCCGTGGAGGGGCTGCGCAGCACCATTCCCTGCGGGAATGCCTCTTTACGCTGCCTGCCAGCAGGGCTGCTGTGGCCAGGCTGGGACAGGGCCGTTCTGCAGCTGCAGTGACCCCATGTCCTGGGTCCCTGCTTTGCTCTGGCTCGGCCTCCCTTGCTCCTGGCCCCGGGGTGGTGGTGACTCAGCCGCTACCCTGGCCACAAGGTGCTGGGCGGGTGCTTCTGCTGAAGTGACCTGAGAGATGACGATGGGTGGAGGGAGGGAGAGCCGGGACTCACCCAGCGCCGTGCCTTGGGTCCTGCTGCCTCCCCAGGGCTCACTGTCATCTCTCGGTACAGAGCCTGATGGCAGGATCTTGCGAGCTCAGCAACATCTTGTCCAACTACATCAGCGCCATGTACCAGCCGGATGAGATGCCGCCAACCTTGGACATGCTGGGACACCTTGGGGAGGACAGCACCCTGGGGCTGAGCCTCCCCACCAGCCAGCCCCTGGCACAGAGCACAGGTAGGACCCGGGAAGTGGTGGTGGTTGCGCAGGGGAGCCGGCATGGGAGGCTGCAGGGAGCCTTGGAAGAGCATTGGAAGGTCCTTGCAGGTCGTTTCCACCATCCCTCAGTTTCCTCAGGGGTGTGTGGGGTAAAAGGCTGCTGTAGGAGACCCTAGGTGGCATAAGGTGCAGGTGCTTGGAGCGCATCAGATGCATATGGGAGGTGAATGAATCATTGCCTTCACCCCCCAGCGCATCCCAGGGACCAAGGGTGACAGCACTCACCCGGAGAGCAGTTTGGAAGTACAGCCCTGGTATAAGGGATCCTACTCTTCCAGTGGGACTGTCATGGGATGGCCCTGGGGATGGCATGGGGAACACTGCAGCTGAGCAGGGCGCATCCCAGCAAGGACCTGATAGGATCAATGGCATCAAAACCAGGGATGGGGGGAGCTGGCTGTTGTCTCCCAACACAGGGACAGGAGCAGGGCACAGCAAGATAACCCAGGCGCTAGGTGCCTGTCAGTCCCGTAACCCTCCAAGCACAGGGCCTGTGGACCCTGCGTGATCAGCACAGGATTGGACCCGGTGCCCAACTGCAGCCCGTGCTGGGCACACAGCGCTGGCACCTGAGCCCTGCCCCTTCCATCCTTTGCAGACAAACCGGAGTGGTTCAGTGAGCTCCCGTACTTCTGGACCAAGGTGCAGGTGCTGGAATGGATCAGCTACCATGTGGAGAAGAACAAGTACGATGCCAGCTCCATCGACTTCTCCTGCTGCAACATGGACGGGCACGCGCTCTGCCACTGCACCAGGGACCAGATGCGCCTCATCTTCGGGCCCCTGGGGGACGAGCTCTATGACCGCCTGCATGAGATCAGTGAGTGCCCCAACGTCCCCTTCGTACCCAGCCGGAAGCGTGAGGCTGAGACCCCCCCCCCGCCAGCCCCGGACCTTGTCCCCCTTGGGCACTGCTGCCCTGGGGAGGCTGCGCAGGGGGATGTGGGTGCACAAATGAGAGTCCAGGCAGGGCTGGGCTTAGCTCCCAGTAAGCACCACTCGCCCCGTACGCAATCGGCATCGCTAATCCCAGACCCCACCTCTGCAGCCTCCGACGAGCTGAACTGGATCATTGACTTACTGGAAAAAGAGGATGCCACTTCCAAAGAGCCCTTCCTGGACGGCAGCCACCTGGGTAAGAGAGCGGCCCCCACCAAGCCTTTTCCCCAGGGACCAGGATGCCGGTGCAGGCAGGGCTAAACCCCTTCTTCCCTTCTCCGCCCCTTCCAGAGCTGGGAAATCCCTGTGCCAAGGACTCCCTGGAGGACGTGAAGCCCACAAACCCTTTCCTATGCGCAGACTTCACCTGCTTGCCTGATGCCATGTCCCCAGGCAGCTCCGATGTCTCAGGTCAGTTGTGCCCAGGGAAGAGTTCCCTTTGCTTGTGCTGGTCTGGAAGATGAGTGGAGAACTGCCCCTACCGCCAAAGGCAGCCTTGGCTCTCGTACCAGGCTGGCTGCAGGGGCCTGGGCAGGGAGAAGCACCCCCAGATGCCAGCAGCTGGTGGACGTGAGCTGTTGTTCCTTTGCCTGGCAGGACCCATCATGTCCCACAGCCCCAACTCCCAGGACTCCGGTGGAAGTGACCTTGATCTTGACCCCACAGAAGCAAAGCTCTTCCCTGATGGTGAGTTATTGAGCTGCGGGGCCGGCTTCCTCCTGGGCTCTTCCAGCAGGGCACATCCCATCTGCCAGTGGTTGTAGGGACAGCGCCTGAATGCCCCTCCTCACACTGGGAAGGAGGGAAGGGGCTGGTTTTCTGTGCACCCAGGGTCTCTTTCTCTGCATCAAACACTGATGGTGCAGGCTCTGGGGTAGAGCTGGGGTAACCGGGGCAGAGCTGGGGTAACCAGGGCAGCAGCGAGCTTGGTGGGAAGGGGAAGTGGTGGGTGAAGGCTTCCCCTATTGATCCTGGGCACTGAAAGCTCTGCTCCTGACTGATCCCAGCTGGCAGTGGTACCTGGAATACTGGAGGTGGTTTGGTGAATGAACAGCATGCAGCCTTAAGCATGGTGGGATGGGGCTGGAGGGAGTGGGGGTACCTTCTCAGGGGGATGGTTTCTTGGGCTGAACAGGGTGTGCAGCCCCTTATCTCTCCCCCAACCAGCTCTCCCCTGTGCTTCTGCCCCTGAGGAGGACATCTCCATGCCCAGCGGGCTCTGTGTGGGCGAACGTGTCCCTTTCTCTATGTGCGCAGATGGCTTTGCAGCGAGCAAGAAAGGGGACAGCAAACACGGCAAGAGGAAACGGGGACGGCCCCGAAAGCTCAGCAAGGAGAGCAGGGACTGCCTGGAGAGCCGAAAGAGCAAGCACTGTAGGTGGACCCCCTAGTTTGGCTCAATGATGGGGCGGGGGGGGGAGTTGGGAGGAAGGGCAATGTCCACTGGCTCTTGGCAGGGGGTTTAGGGAGCCCCAAGGTACAGGGCCCCGCAGGATCTCCCCTCCTCTACACCTTGCTCTCCTCTTCCAGCCCCAAGAGGTACCCACCTGTGGGAGTTCATCCGGGACATCCTGATCCACCCGGAGCTGAACGAGGGGCTGATGAAGTGGGAGGACCGGCAGGAGGGCATCTTCAAGTTCCTGCGCTCGGAAGCGGTGGCTCAGCTCTGGGGTCAGAAGAAGAAGAACAGCAGCATGACCTATGAGAAACTGAGCAGAGCCATGCGGTGAGTGCCTGCCCCTGGCCCTGGGGGAAACCTGGCCTCAGCCTGGACCCCCCCGGAGCACGTGAGGCTGCATCCAGAGCCCTGATTCCACCTCCATCTCCTGCAGGTATTACTACAAACGGGAGATCCTGGAGCGGGTGGATGGGCGACGGCTGGTGTACAAGTTCGGGAAGAACTCCAGCGGCTGGAAGGAGGAGGAGGTGCTCAACAGGAGCAAGGAGCTGTAGGAGGCCTGGATAAGCTGTGGGGGCTGACAAGCCCCAAGGGCCAGCCCCAAGCTGGGCTCCTTGGCAGGAGCCTTTGCCTGCAGCTGTATCTGGAAGCTGCTGCCCCATGCAGGGGTGAAACTGTGACCCTTGGTGCGCAGGCTTGTGCCTGCTGGTGACTGTCGGCACTGGGGTGCCCAGCGCTGGTGTTCCGGCTGGGGTAGGTTACTGTAAGCATCCCTCGCTGGATTCACACCTCTAAAACCGGACTCGCAGCGACTTTGGCTGCTCCCAAGCCTGGACAAATGCAATCAGGAGACGTTCAAGAAGCAGCAGGCACCACAGTGAGACTCCAGCAGCTCTCCTGCTGTCACCCACCTCCTGCCCAGGCAGAGCAGCACCACCTCCCCTGCGATCAGACTGACCTCATCCCATCCCCAGGGCTCTCCCTCGTCCCTGCTCGCTCCATGGCGATGGTGCCCACCGTTGTCCTTGCTCCATGTGGGGTGGGTGAGGCCCCCCTGTGCTGCAGCTTCTCAGTGGGGCACCCGCCGAGAGAAGATGGGAACACTGTGGAGCTTCACCTGGCCATGGCTTGCCCTCAGGGCAGAGAGGACTTGGGACAGGCACCAGGACCACTCTGCACTTCCCTCCTGGCTGCCTGTATCTAGAACCAGGCCTTTTCCCCCAAAAGTAGCTTCTAATTTATGTAAGACAAAAAAAAAAAACCACCCCAAAAAAAGCACAGAATGAATGTACAGATGTATTTTTTCATGACTAAGCTGTTCCCCTGGGAGAGCGTGCATTGTGCAAGGTGGTGATGCTCAGCTGGACTGAAGTGATGTGGCGGAGGCACAGACGGGCTCTGTGTCAGCCGCAGCAGGGGGATGCCGGCCCAGGCAGGCACTCAGTAGGTGCGTGCGGTTTCCTCCTGTGCACATGGGAAGGTAAAATGAATAAACTGCTGTTTCGTTGGGTTTTTTGTACCTCCCGCTCGGTTTTCGTGGTTTTATTTCTTTTGCTGAAAGGCAGGGGGAGGACAGAGCTCCCGTTACCTGGAATGTCCCATTGCATGGGAAGGCTCCTGAAGGGGAGACCTTAGAGCAGCTCCAGTGCCTAAAGGGGCTGCAGGAAACCTGGAGAGGGGCTTGGGACAAGGGCCTGTAGGGACAGGCCAAGGGGAATGGCTTGAACCTGCCCGAGGGGAGACTGAGCTGAGCTCTTAGGCAGAAGCTCTTCCCTGTGAGGGTGCTGAGGCGCTGGCACAGGGTGCCCAGAGAAGCTGTGGCTGCCCCATCCCTGGCAGTGCTCAAGGCCAGGTTGGACACAGGGGCTTGGAGCAAGCTGCTCCAGTGGAAGGGGTCCCTGCCCGTGGCAGGGGCTGGAGCTGCAGGAGCTTCAAGGTCCCTTCCAACCCAAACCATTCCATGATCCTATGATCCTGCTCCCAGGGTCTTCCTCACCGTGAGGTGCTCTGCTTGTCCCTAGGCTGGTGGCTGTGAGACCCGGGTGCCCTGTCTCAAAGCCATGCAGGGACATCCCACACCAGCTCCCAAACCTTGGCTTTCCTGAGGGCCCTGCAGAGGTTCAGCCCTGGCCATCACCTTTGCCACAGGGCTCCCGGGAGCACCAGCTCCAAGCCAGAGTTTCCCAGTCTCAGGCTGCTGGGAAGCACATTCCTGGCTTGTCTCAGCTCCCTCCGTGCCTGGCTGTGGGTCAGGGGCTGCAGGGGAACCTCCAGCCCCTCTCTGCCCTGGGATGTGAAGGGCCATGAAGGGCCATCAAGCAGCAGCACAGGCACTGCACCATGCATGAACCTTGCTGCTCTGCCAGTCTGCCCTTCTGGGAGCCCCTTCTAGGACCTGGGTGCCCCTTAAGGACCACATCTTCAGGACGGGGGACCTCTATAGCCTGGCAGTGTGGGCAAGACACATCATCTGCCCCTTGCTCAATGGCAACGCCAGCTTTCCCCAGGTAGCCCAGCCACAGGGAGGCAGGGAGTGTGCCCCATATGTCTGTGGGGCAGCAAGAAGGGATTCACGGGGCTGGAGGCCAAGCAGGCTCTCAGATACGTTTCTACCATGAGCCTGGCAAGCAGTGGTCCGTACATTGGCATGCGCTGCCTGCAGTTCATCGTGAGCCTTTCTGAATACTGCTGAGCACCAGAGGTTCTTGTCGCTACCTTAACCCCTTGTTGGTGCACAGGACCCTGCTGAATGTGGGGCGCAGGCGATAGCACAACTCAGCTTCTGTCCACCCTCAAGGGCCCTGGGACCCCTCCTCTGAGCCTGGAGCTTGACCAGACCTGGGATGCCCACGCAAAAGCAATGTCACATCCTTCCGAAGGGTTCCAGCCAGTCCCTGGAGTCACTAAGGAGGGAGCCAGCCAACCGGTGGGGGGGGTGAGGGGGGTGTTTGGGATGCCTCTGGTCAGGAAAGGTGCATTGCGAAGCCTGGGATGCCTTTTTGGTAGGAGGACGCAGTCACTGCTCCCCAGCTGCGCTTCGTGGTAGAGGTACTTGCAAGAGTGTGACACGGCGCAAGAGAGAGCAAGGAGCCCTCCAAAGCTGGGTCTGTCATGGACCATTTCTGCTGTCTCCTGGGCTGCCCTGGCTGGAGCTGCTCCCAGTTTGCCTCAGCTTGGCCAAGATGCGCCCAGGGGCTGGGGGACCACGGACCCTGCTGCAAATCCCTGCTTCACTCCAGTGGCCAGGACCCGCGGTGCTCTGCTTCCGTGCTGGCAGCCCTGGGGCTGTGGGTTCAGCTGGAGAACCTCCTGGAGATGCTGCAGTGGCATCAAGGGCACAACCCCTCTGCTTTGCCAGGGGCAGGAGGTGCCCATGGACCAGATCCAACCTCTTGTTATGGCCATGCCCACAGGAGATGGGCACAGGCCTTGCAATCCAGCAAGATGTGGGAAAGGGGCTGCAGACGTGGGTAACAAAATCATACGGAAGATCTCAATCCCTCCCCTTCCAGTGTTCTGGGCTGCTCCCAGGTCTGCAGGCTGAGGTGAGGCCATCAGGGTTGCCCTGTGGTGCAAGCAGAGGTCCCAGTCCCTGGGTGTGAAGCAGGAGGCAGCCCATGGCCTGGGCTGCAGCCAGCCCGCCGTCACGTTCCTTGCGTAACCTTCCTCAGGGAACAGGTTTTCCTGGCTGGCATCTGCTGGCTCCAACAAGCGGAGGGTGCTCCGGGCCCATCCCTGACCACAAGGAGCCGGGATGCTCGGGCTGCCCACACAAGCAGTGGGAAGGGGTCGGGATGGTGATGCTGTCTGGGGAAGGGACACGGTGAGCGCGGCAAGCCCAGCCCCAGGCCAGATCCCTCGGGAGCTGCCTCCTGCTGTCCCCCTGCGCCCTGTGCTGTGGGTGAGGTGTTTATTCTCCATCAATAGATAACCCTGGCAGGTTGGCAGGGAGAGGGGAGCGCTTTGTCACGCAGCGCGGTGCCCTGCCAAGCGCACCTTGTTTGCTCAAGCAGTCTCCTTCTCTTCCCCCGCTGCGGTTCGTGTTACCTAACCCGCCTGGGACAATGGTTAACCAGCCCCAGCAGCAACGGCGAACGTGGCTGCCTCGCCTCCCGTGCCCTCGCGTGTCCCCACTACCACCCAATGGCACTGCCAAGCGAGGGGCGCGGGGGCTGCGAGGCTTGGGGCGGGAGCGGGGGGTCCATGGAGCCCTCACGTGGATGGGTGCCAGAGGAGGAGGCAGGGGGATGTGGGCACAGGTTGGGGACCACGTCCTGCAGCCTCGCATGGAGTCTGTGTGGGTCTCCAGGCCAGGGAGGACTGGAGGATGGGGAGTGAGGGCAGACACATACACCCCAACACCCCAACAACACCCACTCGGGGTAACCCCTACAGTAACCTCCAAGCCCGTATTAAGCCAACCCAGCGCACTGACACAAAGCAAGGAGTGATTTGTTTGGTTTTCCACTCTCCTTGGAGGTGCCTGGGTTTGATGGGTTGATGGAGAATGGAAAATGATGGAAAATGGAGAAAAAAGGGATGGTTTTCCCCCAAACCAACCTCTCCTCACACACTCAGAGCGGGCTCTGCTGGGAGACCTTTCCAGGCACGTGGTCCCAGGCTGAGCGTGTTTCTGGTGCACAGTTCCCATGCAGGTATCTCGGTTGCCCTTCAGGTTTGAGCGTTAAAGAGGGTTTTCTCTCCCCCAGAAATGGGGTGAGGGGGGAGGCTCTGGCTTGGGCCTGCAGGAAGGTGTCCGGTATCCCACATGCCAGACCAAGAACTCCCCCTGGGCACAACAGCACGACCTGATTTTCCAGCTGAGCTGGACCGTGGCCACGCTTGCAGCGGATCAGGGGAGGCAGGAATGTGGTGGGGATAGGGGCAGCCTGTGGGAGGCAGAGACCATCCCCTGGGACCCCCTGCTCTGCTTTCCACTGCCGTTTCTGCAAGCTCCCCTCAGCCCATACTGGCTTCCACCCTTTCTCACCCTCCTGCCTCTGGCTCAGCACCGCTGGGGAGCAGGACTGAACCCCATAGGGGGAGTGCCTGGGCATGGGGGTCTCAGCTGCTTTCCCATTGCCATGCCAAGGCAGCTCCCAGTGGCACAAGGATGGAGACTGGCCCCAGCTGCACAGGGAGGGCAAGAGCAGAGAGCCCAGGGCTGACCCAAAAGGAAGGCTGGCTCTAAATATCCCAGGTTTTGCTTTCCTGAGGGGAAACATCTCTTTGGTGGGGCTCTTTCTCCCTGGAAATCAGATCTTGGGAACAAGTTTGCATAGGGAAAGAAAGGTGTGTAAATAGTTTGGTCTGCTCCTCCCGAAAGCATCCAAGGGAAGAAAGCCTTGGAAGCCCGTGGGAGATGTTTATTGCAGCTATGCCAAGAAACCCCATCCCCACTGGATTTCACTTGGCACCGTCCTTGCCAGTCCCTGAGCAGACCCAGGCTTGCTTGTGCCATCCAGGCCAATACCTCCCAGGTTTCAGGACTGGCTGTACCTGGAGGAGGTGTTCAGGACCCACCAGGCCCCCGAGTACCCAAACTGCCACACGAATGGATGGAGAGCAAAACTGCCCAGGAATTCGGGCTGCCCAACTGGTTCGGGGGCTTTCCTACACAGATTAACAACCGGGTGGCATAAACACACCTGGGGAAGCATCCTCCTGATGGGGCACCCCATCTGCGTAGCCCTGGCCAAGGTTAAGCACTGCAGGAGGGTCTGCGCTCCGGGAGCAGGGAATGAGGGACACCTCGGGGACATCGCACGGGAGGGGATCTCTGCAGGGCATGGGGGCAGTGAAGGTGTGAGGCAGGTCCTGGGAGTGGTGCCGGGGATGGAACGCGAGGGGCTGTGCTGGGGACAGGAAGATGCTGCTGGGGACGAGGTGCGAGGGATGGGGTGTTAACACCTGGCTGGTACCTGAGGTGTACAAGGGAAGGGCTCAGGTGTGACACGGAGGGCGAAAGGATCGCCCAGGGGATACGTGGCACGCAGGAGCTTAGAGGCACGGCGCTGCTGGGGGTTGGCAGCAGGGTGCTGCCATGGCAGGCTCAAACCCAGCCCAGTTTCAGGGCTGGGCTGGCGTCCCTGGGGCTGGGCACCCCCCCCCCCCGAGGGCTGACAGCGGTTACCTGGGCTCCCAGACAACGCTTCCCTGCCCCTGCTGCCCCACAGCCCAACGGGGTCCTTGAACAACTGCCTGAGCAGTGGGTGCCTGGGGGGGGTCTGGCTCATCCGGATGAGCTGAGGGAGGGAACTCATCTGCTAAAACCCTGGGCTGTTTGGTTATCAAGCAAGAGAGCGGCTGCTCCAGCTCTGAGAATGGGGAAGCCGCTGTGGTGGCTGCCTGGAACCAGAGGCTGCAGGCAGCCAGGGGGGAGCACACTGGGGAGCACCCCCACACGCCCCTGCCTGCCCGTGCCCATCTTCCCCTTCCTCCGTGGTGGGCGAACTTCTGCATCCCACCCACCCCTGCCTCCAGCCAGAGCTCCCGGGGGTCTGTACTAGGAGCTCCTCTGCTCGCCTCCCTGGCACACCCAGGATGGGGCTGGAGGGCTCGGTCTGTTGCCCCCCTGGTGCTGCACGTGCGTGGCTCCTGCTGGCCCCATCGGCTCATCCCTGCTCCTCAGGAGCAGACCTGGAGACCTGCTCCGAACCCAGAGCTTTATTCCCAGCCAGGTCTCACAAAGCTTTGGGTTAGGAGCAGGTCCCCGAGCCTGTTCCTGAGATCTGCATCCTCCCTGGCTACTGCTCCCGGGGCAGATGCTTCCCCTGCTGCGGAAGATGCCAGACCCCAGCCTGTGCAGGCCAGGAGAGCGCAGCCCTTGGCCTCTGGCACTGCTGGCTCCTCTTGGGTGGACATCTCCCAGCTTCCTCCCTTTGCCTCCCCCTCCCTCCACCGCTGCCACCAAAAGTCCCAGTCCTGTTCCATTGTGAAACAGAAAGAAATGTTCGCTGCATTCTTGTTTCCTGGCCAACTCTACCCTTTGTTATCCACCAAATACAGCACAGGGCCTGGCACTGCACCAGCTTGCTATGGAGTTACTGGGCAGAGGCCGTGAGCTGGGAAGTCCAGGAACAAGAAAACATGAACCGAAGGTGCTGACTGAGCTCAGCATCACCGGCAGATGCTGAAATGCTGCCCAGGGTGCTGCAGACCAGCTTCCTTCACATGCATTCGACTTCAACAGACCACTGCCTTCTGAGCTCTCGAACCTTCTCATAGGCAATCACACACCTCGAGCTCTTCTCCTGCTTCCTGCTGAGCAGACCATGTGGGAACAAACCGAGAAATCCGGATGCGTGGTCCTGGAAGCCCCATGTCTTGGAAAGGCTTCCTCCATTATCCAGGCTTGGTGATGGGAGCACACAGGGACGGGGACAGACACTGCAGCTGCGGGATGCGGGAGGCAGAGCTGTGTTAACTCATGGGCTGCGGCTCCCAGCTTTTATTCCCTCCAGTCTGACCAGATCCGTTTCACAATGAGGTCCCCAGCAGCCCTGATCCCCTCCATTTGTTGCTCACTTTCCCTTCCAGCCATGGCCACGTCCTCACTTTGGAGCTTTCAGCTGAGAATCCAGGCAGGAAATTGAGGTCTTTGAGGCTACCAAACCATTTTGGGTACATTCTGGCCCCAGGTCAGCAAGGCACTGGTCATCGAAAGGCACGGTTACGGAAGCCAGCATGGCCAGAACACTCTTGCTGGCCTGACCTGCCTTGCTGCAGCATGGAGGTGCATGAGCAAGGCTGACCCAGCTCTCTGCCTTCCGCACTGAAGCACCCCAGCACCACCTCAACACATGCAGTCAGAGAGGATGAAGACAGGAGCAAGGTGATAGAAAGGGAAGGGAGATCAGGAGCACTGCAGGCAGCGGTGGGAGCTGGAAGGGAGAAGCTGACCCCCTGCTGCAGTGCCACATCCCTGGGTGCCCCAAGCCGGACACATGGAGAACCGCTTGGGGTGCTCTGAGAGATTCCTGGCCTCCAGCACCGGGTATGGCACAAGGGCCATCAGTGGCCAGTGATGTTACAAGAGCATCTGAGGAGGGATGTGGAGACCATCCCATAGTCTGTGTGTCACTGCAGTGGGCAGGGAGGTCAGGACTGCCATGACAATGACATTACACCTCTCCTATGTCTTATTTCTGGCAGGGCTTAAGGGGTCAGTGAGCAGAGATGGAAGATGGGTATAATGTAATGTCCAGCCTGCTGTAGCGTGTGGGTGTCCTGGCCTGCTGCTCCCTGAAGACGATGGCTGGGACAGTGAGGATATCCCTGGGGTCAACCTCTTCCAAAGCTTCTAGGAAACTGCAGCATCCTGTGCCACAGGGCAGGGTGACCCCGCCAGCCCAAGTGATGGAGCCTGTCCTTGGCCACCAACATCAGACAGTGCCCATAGCACAGGGATGGCAGTGCCCTGCTGAGCTGCACCCGCTGAGCACGAGACATCTTGCATCAGCTGTGCTCTTCTCCAGAGCCCCAGGGCAAAGGTCTGCTCAGGGTGGAGGTGGCAGAGCTCCCTCATCTCCAGAGGATGGGGTGAGCCAGGGAGATGGAGATCTTGGCTGAGGTGAGCTGAGGATCTAGTCCTGGCCCTTCAAACACAAAGCCTTGGAGGATGTCCCTTTATGTCGGTCCAGCTGGGGGGCAAATCCCATTGTCTAAGCTTTCTTCATGCAGGGAATTGACTCTCTAGGGTGGCAGGGTCTTTGCTGTCACAACATATCCCAGGGCAATGTGACTTCCATCTGCTGGCAAGCTCCAGTGGCCACAATGTCCAGACCACAGGGGCCCAGTCCTGCTGGGTGGGACCGTAGAGCATGTTCACCAGATGCATTGCCCCAGTGAGATCTGCATGCCCCAAGACTACAACCCACCAGGACAATCTCTGCCCCTGCACTAACAGCCTCTGCGTTAGTGGCACCAAACCCTTTCTGGTGCACGAGCAGCATCTGATACAATGACCACAGCGTGGGTAGTGTCCATCAGGTGATCCACACAAGTTTCCAGATGTGGAGATGCCAGACACCGTGCTGGGTGTCCCAGTTTTCTCTGCTGTAATTTCCCAGTGTGCCCAGCACAGCAAGACCTGGCTTGCTCTGGCACCAGGCTCCAGCTGGTGCCTTTCTGGGATGCTGGCCTTATCAGGAGACAGGGTCAGCGCAGGCAGCAGGTCCACCAGGATGGACAGAAACCATCTGTCCCCAGGCTGAGTTTGGCGTGTGGGTAGCACCTGTAGGAGCAGATAGGCACTGACTTCCCCACGACACGCAGGGGCAGCCCTTCCCCTTCCCCATCCCAACAGTGACCCGAGCGCAGGGGACCCTGCTCCTCCGGTGGGACTGGGACACAGGGGGCCCCAGGATGTGCCTCTGAGCACAGCGGGAGAAGAGACGGGCACAAGGAGGGGCAGCCCGCGGGATGCAGTCCCTCTCCTTGGGGCTCTGCAGGGTCCGGGTACCGGGAGCCTTCCCTAAGCCACCCCAGGAGCAGGGCCCCGCGGTCGCCCTGGACCCATCCCTCCTGCGCCCTCCCTTCCCGGCAGTGACGGAGGCAGCGGCAGCCTCACCCGTCTGACGGGTAGAGCAAGGGTGGGGGCAGCTGCCGGCACCCGCTGCCTGCTCCGACCTGCCGGGACCGGGAGCGCTGCGCCAGCCCCCTGCACCGGGCTGGGTTAGCTGGGGCACACGGCAGCACTGGCAGACATGGTTGCGGGTGCATAGGGCTGCATGCAGGGTATGTGGTAAACAGTCACAGACACAGGTACACGTGGATGCGTATACAGCATGACATACGGCTGTATATATGTATACATGTATACGTATGTATAAATGTACATGTATGGATGACATACATATACAGCATGACATACAGCTGTATATATGTATACATATATAAATGTATATGTATATAGAATCATAGAATAGAATCATAGAATAGTTAGGCTTGGAGAGGACCTTAAGATCATCCAGTTCCAACCCCCCTGCCATGGGCAGGGACACCTCACACTAAACCATGGCACCCAAGACTCTGTCCAACCTGGCCTTGAACACTGCCAGGGATGGAGCACTCACAACCTCCCTGGGCAACCCATCCCAGTGCCTCACCACCCTCACAGTAAAGAACTTCTTCCTTAGATCCAACCTAAATTTCCCCTGTTTCAGTCTGAACCCATCACCCCTTGTCCTGTCACTGCAGTCCCTGATGAAGAGCCCCTCTCCAGCATCCTTGTAGCCCCCTTCAGACACTGGAAGCTGCTCTGAGGTCTCCACGCAGCTTCTCTTCTCCAGGCTGAACAGCCCCAACTTCCTCAGCCTGTCTTCATACGGGAGGTGCTCCAGCCCCTGAGCATCCTCATGGCCTCCTCTGGACTTGTTCCAACAGCTCCATGTCCTTTTTATGTTGAGGACATACACAAATGTATATGTATGACATACATATACAGCATGACAGTTACAGACTGTCATTAGAGCTACAGTTACACTCAGGTACAGGCGGAGTGTGTGGGTTGGAGCTGTGCACACAGGCACATGTACAGTTACTCGCTGCATTACTCAGGCGTGTAAGCGGTTGCACACATAGAAACAGAGTGGTTTGGGTTGGAAGTTCCAACCCCTGCGATGGGGGGTTCCAGTCCCCTATGGGTGAGCTCAGAACTGCAGGGACAGACACAGCTGGGGGCAGAGACCTCCAGTGCTCAGCATCTAACTGAGGGTCACAAACAGCCTCCTGGATGTGGCCAGGCCACCGCAGCCCCAGGCAGCAAGCTCAGCATCTTGCCCAGCCACTTGCAAACAAGCCAAACAGCTCCAGGTCTCCCAGACCGGCTGCAGCCAAGCTGACCCCCTGCAAGCAAAGCTCCAGGCAGGAGGAGGCTCTTGTGTCCTCTCCATGCTCCTGCCTGTGAGCTCCAACCCAAAGATGCCACAGGGACCCTGCTTGCCTGCACCACCCATGGGGTGCTGCTGAAGCTGTTCCAGCTCCCTGGGTGCCCCACGGCCTGGGTTGACAGTGCGGCTGCCCACATGAAGAGGTAGGTGGGCACCACTCTGCCCCAGCAAGCCGACCACGGTGGGTCCTTCTCACACCAGACCAAGCCACTGGTACTTATCCCAGTTGGCCCAGGCAGAGGCCGCAGCGCATCCCTTGGGGCTGTGGGATGAGCAGAGCACATGGGGCTGAGAAGGCAGGGGTAGGGTGAGGGAGCTCACTTGGGTGGAAGCAGCAATGAGGCAGATGTGCCGGCCAGGGGTCAAAGCAAATCACTGCAGCTGGGGGGTGAGGAGGCTGGATTCTCACACCAGACCCACAACAGCCCTTTGGGAACGCAGAGCCTACAACAGCCTCTAACTCGATGCCCCCCTGTCCCCGGACAGTGACAAGCAAATCCCATTTATCCTGGGGAAAGAGGCACCTAACGCATGCTGTGCCACAGAGGAAGCTGCATGGGGAAGGGGCCCTTGGCTGCCTCTGGCAGGAACGTGTGGCTGTCCCACGCTGACCCTGGGGTGCTGACGCGCTCCTTCGGCTGTGGTTACCCCCTCACCGCGTGCCTGGTGCCTTGTCACGGGGCAAGAGGAGTGGGAACAGGTTCTTCAAGGCCAGGGCAAGGTGAGCACTGGAGCTGGGGGAGCCTGGGGTGCGAGAGCAGGCAAAGCGCAGCCCCCTCCTCTCGCCATGGGGGCTCCGGAGCCGAGCGCCAGGCACCGCGGTGTAGCCACAGGGCAGGACCGGGGGAGCAATGGACTTTGCCCCTGCCCTCAAGGTGTGGCAGAGGCTGAACAGGCTGCGAGGTGTAATTATAACCAGGGACAGAAAAGGCGGGTTGGCATCGGGAGAGGGCACGTTTGGGTCACAGCAGGAGACCTGACCTGGATGGCGTCAAGAGAACCCCCCTGTGATGGGTTTTGCAGCATAAAGCATCGCTCTGGTCTCTTGCCTTGGCTCCTGATGTGTCCCTCGCTGCCATCCCCTTGGGCTGAGAACCGCTTGGTGAAATGCCCCCCCTTTGGACCAAGACGTTTTCCACAGCCCCCTCCTGCCCTCCCCAGGCTCAGCTTTGCCACCTGAAACTGAGCAAACTCCTTTTGGAGGGGCCATGAGCCTGCAGGGCACAGGGACCAGGCACAGCAGCCCTTCTCTTTGCCATCCCAAGCTGTTTGGACCCACCTGAGCACCTTGGAGACCTGGTGATGCTGCTCCTCCTCTTCTCCATCACCTGGGACGTGCCACAGCCATAGCCCCTGCAGACCCCGTGCCCACCCCGCGTGCCACGGTGCTGCCTTCTCTTCCCCTGCACCGTACACCCACCTCTGGCCACATCGACCCCTCGCTCCTCTCATGCACAACCCCAGCCCTGTGCACACATCCTGCTTGCTCTTGCTCCCATCTTTTCCACGTGCCTGTGTGCACACACGTGTGTGCCAGCCCTTGGGACCATCTGGTTCTTCCCCCGTTTTTGCTTGTGGGATCCCATAAACACAGTGACCTTGCTAACACCCATCTTGTCCCCCCGAGGTGGGAAGCAGTGTGAGAGGTGGGATCCAGGCCTAGGCAGGAGAGCTCAAAGTTCATGTCTGCAGGTTTCAGCAAGCCCAAGGCTTTCCCAAGGGAAAGAGAGGGAAGGACCATGCCAGGTACCGCATCCATGTCCCTCCCTTGGGATGCTGGAGGGGCTCTTGGCTGCTGACCCAGAGGGTTCCCTTGGAAGAGTCAGGGCTGGAAACCTGGCACCACAAATGCTCTGTATGGATAAGATGTAGCCTGGGACAAGGCCTCCAGAAGACAGAGGAGGGGCCAGGGCAGCCCTGTTAGATCTGAGGATGATCCTTGGGTCCAATGAGCGGGCCCTATGGCTGCCCCAGCATGAAGTCAGGCACCAGCAAAGGGCCCCATCCCAGCGCAGGGGCCAGCAGGGACCTCTGCCCCCGGGGCTCAGGCACTGCCCAGCTCCCCCTTCTTGTGGACAGCTCAAGCATCGCCTTTACCTGCCTGGTCCTTGCTCCAGCCGCTTGCCGGGGATGTGATTGCAGCTC
Organism: Lathamus discolor; assembly: GCF_037157495.1. Classification (NCBI taxonomy): domain Eukaryota; kingdom Metazoa; phylum Chordata; class Aves; order Psittaciformes; family Psittacidae; genus Lathamus; species Lathamus discolor. Next base: position 4,328,688 of record NC_088902.1, read on the forward strand.
CCTCCTACCATTATGGTGGTCGAAAATCTTCCCTTTTCCAGCTGAAATGGGCATTCAGTGACAGGATATGCAGGGACAGGACAAGGGGGGATCACTTCGAGCTGAAAGGGGCATGATTTAGATTAGAGGTTAGGAAAATATTCTTCACCATGGGGGTGCTGAGGCGCTGGCACAGGGTGCCCAGAGAAGCTGTGGCTGCCCCATCCCTGGCAGTGCTCAAGGCCAGGTTGGACACAGGGGCTTGGAGCAAGCTGCTACAGTGGAAGGGGTCCCTGCCCGTGGCAGGGGCTGGAGCTGGAGGAGCTTTAAGGTCCCTTCAACACAAACCAGGCTGGGGTTCTGTGATTTGGATCTGACACTGTTGTACAATCAGCTCTTGTGTGATTGCAGACCAACAGAGCTGTCCCCCAGTCCTGTGTGAGCCCAACAGAGAGCATCGGACACCAGGATCTGAGGATGGGGGAGAGCAGACCCTGGGGCACCCTCCCTGGTTGTGGGCATGGGGATGCCCTGGGGAGAGGTCACCCCATAGAGAGCTTGCAGGGCAGCAGCCGGGGAGGTGGGCATGGAAGCAACGCAGAGAGGGCTTCAGAGAGCTGCCGTGCACAGCCAGGCACGGCTGAGCCGCTCAGCGCCCTTGGAGCCCCATCCTGCCCCACCGCAGCCTCACACCACCCCTGCGGGTGCGGGGCCGGGGTAACCCAAGCGCTGTTTGTGCTGTGGGAGGGTGTGTGTGTGTGGGCAGGGCTTGAAGCACGGGGCTGGGCGCAGACCTCACGTCAGGCAGGGGTGCGGCACCCCCCGACATTCCTTGTGCAAACAGCGCTGGTGGGGTCATGAACTACAGAGAGGGCAGATGCGGATTGTGCCAGCACCCGCCTGGACCACACCTCCCTCATCCAGGTCACCCCGGGAGAGCAGGGACCGGGGCGGATGCGGGGATGCAGCACAAACGCTTTGCCCTCGGGCAGATGAAGCCCCCACCGACTCCTGTGAAACCGGAACGCTTGGGGAGCTTTAACCGCCCCCCCAGCCAAGTACCTGGTGGGTTTGTGAGGGCTGGGGCTGCGTTCCTGCTCCCCCACCAGCAATGGGGCTCATCGCCTGCTGGCGGGACTCCCACATGCCCGGAGCAGATGCAGACCCCACAGCCTTGCTGCATCCCCCAGACGTGGGGCAATGGCCAAGAGCAATGCACAGGAGGCACGGTCCGGCCGCCCATGCTACGGGCGTGTGTTGGCCCCACCATCACCTGCAGCAGCTCCGGGAGGTCTCTTGTGGGTGCTGAGGTGGCTCCGTGCCTGGCTGCAGCTCAAGGACAGCACCCACAGAGCTGGGGCAGCCCCCGTGTCAGTGGGGCTGGGGCTGCAGGCCCTGGGGAGCTCTGTTTCTGTTTTGGGCTGTTCCCAGCACTGATTCGCCTGCAAATCTTTTGCTCACAGATGTACGAAGGAACACCAACAGTGGCACTGAGGACCCCAAACCAAACCCTATGTGAAAGCCCTTTTCCCCCCCTGAAAGCCTGGCCCCCTGTGGTCCTGCTTTTTGCGCCGTGCTCATCCGCTGTGGCACAGAGGCTGCGCATCCCCAGGGAGCAGATCTAGGGCTTAGCAAGTGTGGCAGATAGAGCGGGTACCCACCCCTGCTGAAAGCAGCACTTTGCCCCCTTTCCCAGAGGAAGGACGGGACGGGCTGCAGGACCCTCTGCACTTCACTCCCATCTGCTCAGAACCAGGGCAGTTCACACAACACCCCGGAAACCAGCCCTGCAGCTCTGCCCAGCGCTGCTTACACGCACCATGGGGCTCGTAGGCTTGTCCCCAGCCCTGCACCTCGCTACCGTGCCGCTGACTCATAGCCTGACCTTGGCTTGGCCACCGCGTCTCCTTGTGCCATCGGGCTTCCCGAGGAGCACGCTGGGCTGTGGAAATTCCCCACCTCCCTCCCATCCATAGGAGCTGCTTCTCTGCGGTACCCGGGCATCCTGCGGGCTCTGCCCCGGCCACGCTGTCCTGAGCGGATCCCGTGCCCTGGAGAGGAGCCCGCATCCTGACTCTGCAAAACCCTGGGGATGAGCAAGCCCCGACAGGGCCGGAGGAGGAGCCTGCCTGGGAACAGTGGCCTCTTTGTAATGGCCGGGAGCAGGCTCCGGGGGGTGTTTATTGGTGGAGGTGGATGCTAACAGCTTGGTTGGGAGGCAAGCGGGCAGCGGAGAGCCCTGCAGGCAGCTCTGCCTGCACGGAAGCTGCTCAGGGAGGGTGAGAGCACAGCAAGAAGGGAAGTGCCCACGGTCCCAGCAGCGCTGTCCCACATCCAGCCCTTGCCTGGCTGCCCCAGCCCTGACACGAGCGCATCCCACACCTGGAGCTGGGTGACCCTGCCTTGGCACGGGGCTTGAGGATCTCCGAAGGCCCCTTCCAAGCCTGTGGTTCCGTGGGGCAGCCTGTGGGGTGCCATGAGGCTTCATTCCCACCCGTTTGGAAGCAGCAGAGCTCTTCATGGCAGGCATGAACTTGCCTGCCGAAACCCACTCCGCACCCAAGGTACAGTTTGGTGTCTGTGAAGCCTGGCTGCACACAAGGGGGCTGGCGTGCTTTGGGGAGCAGGCCAGGTTTAAATCAAACAGGTTCACTTGAGGAAACGATCCCTATGTGTAACCTGGGGCTGTGGAGGGAAGTTGCTGAGATGTCCCTATTGACCCTGCATCAGTGAGCATCACCCCACTGACCACAGAGCCACCCTCCTCCTGCCTGGCCCACCTGGGCAGCAGTGGAATGGGGCTGCAGTCCTGCCTCTCCTCCATCAAGGAGCATCATCAGACCCTCGCAGGATTTCCTGGCAGAGCCATACCCAGATGGCCCCATGCTGGTCACGGACATGGATATGATTCCATCCGGGAAGCGTGGTATGCTCAGGTCAGGAGCAGAGACTCTCCAGCACCACACAAACCCAAGGTGTTTCAATGCGTGCTCATTCTTCACTGCTGGTGATCTGCAGAGGCGAATGTGTGTTCTGGTGACACTGCAGCTCCTCATTGTCCTGTGAGAGGATGGAAAGGAGCAATAGGATGTGACGGTGTGAGTGCATGTGGTCCTGCTCCGGCTTGGCCGATGGTCCAGGAGCAGAGCATCATGACCCCTGTGTGTGGGACAGGTTCAGCGGGATTTAAGCTGATCACCACGAGAGATGGTCCCCAGCAGGGCTTTAGGACCAGGTCATCAGAGCAGGGGAGGGGTGTAGGAGCACCCAGCTCATGCTGGTGATGGGGTGACAGACTGGTGACAGTGTGGCCCAAGCCAGCCTTGTCCACACACACAGTGCTAGATGTGGCTGGCCTGGAAATGGCCACATGAGGGCAATGACCACACAGGACACCCAGGCAGTGCTTGTAGCAAGCTGTATGGTGATGGAGACCCCTCCTGCATGGAGCTAGGGACCCACAGGCCACCAAGCGCAGATCTGGGCTGTCTGTTCTTTCCCTGATGCAGCACTGGCTTCTGCCAGTTTGGCTTAAACCAGTTCGCAAGTGACATAAAGGAGCACAGCAACCACCCCACTGCAGCCCAGAGCAGACACCAGCACCAACCAGTGCAACTTCACTGCCCCGATTTCACCCCAGGCTGACACCAGCGTGGTTTTGCTCTGCACACTTGGCTCTGGCGATGTCTCCTGGCATCATTCTGGCCTTGGAGGCATCGATTCCATGCAGCCCATCTGTTTGATGGGTGCAGCTTCCCACTGAGGACTTGCCTGGGAGAAGCCTGATGAGGCTGTTGGTGGCTGAGCCAGCAGCGCTAGGGCTGTGGGGTTGAGTCCCGGGGTGCTTGTGAGCTCTTCCTGCCTCTTAGCCCAGCGAGCCATGAGCCACCAAAGAGGAGATAGCAAACCCTAACAGCAACAAGCAGCGTTCAGAGTCCTGCCGCAGCAGGGACCTTGGCCCTGAGACAATGGTGGTGTGGAGGAGGGATGGTGTAGGTTTAGGGCTCATGGCCAGCCCAGGGTGCACCCCTTCCCAGCACCCACCCTGCTGTGGCAGCTTGCCTTTCCCATGTAGTTCTGTGTCATCACCACCACCATCGGGGGGGAGCATCTGCAGGTGAAGCAGATCTGTTCACCCCAGAAATCAGGGCTGCTGAATCAACCCCGTCCCCTGCAAGCACGCTTCTGGCTCCGGCAGTCAGGGCTCACCCGGTCACCCTGCAGCCTCCCAGCTCAAACTGGATCCATCCTTTCATTGCCAAGCCTGCGCTGGGGGGAGCGTGGGGACGCAGCAGTGGGGACAGGGCCAGCGCTGGCCCTCCCTGCCAGCTGCTTGTCTCACCCCATGCACTGTTTGCTCAGCGCCGGGTGCCCCGTGAAGGCAAACACGGAAGGAGCAGAAATGAGGGCAAACAGAGGCTGGCGCAGCCCCACAGCCTCTCATTGTGGTGAGTGGCATCTGGGGGGTTCCTAGGGCACAGCCAAAGGCAACAGCATCCCCGGGCCCCCTCGCCTTGTCCCAGAGATAACTCAGAACACAGCAAACAGGAACGACTGCTGAAGGGTTCCTGAAGGGTTCCTTAAGGTTCCTGAAGGGTTCCAAGAGGAAAGCTGCACGACCTGTGGTGTGGGATTGCCCAGCCCCAGCAGCGTTCCGCTGGGTCACGTTCACAGGATGCAGATGTAGAACCACGCGAGCCAGGCGGTCCAGGATGCCAGTGACAGAGCCCGGTGGCTCCCAAGGGCAGGCAGAGAGCCCAGGGCGGGAGGAGGGTTGATGCCATCACACTCAGTTTGCCATCCTGAACCTAGACCCGTCAGTGCCCCTGTGCCCCACAGCCCATGTGCCCTGCGGGCCCTTCTCGCTAAGCCATGCAGATGTGACACCGTGCTGGTGTCATCCCTGCAGCTGGGGGGTCTGGGGTGATGCTCCCCATGCTCAGCTCCCTTTGTCAATCAGGTGGGGGGGAACAAAGGGAAAGGTTGAAGCATCTCCTCCTTGTGTACCTGCAGCCCATGGTCAGACCTGACCCCGTGCCAAGCCAGGACCTGGCTGACCCTTGGCCATAGGAGCATCCGAGTTCCTCTGACTATAAATCACCTCCTTCTCCTGTAATTAACACAGCAATTTTCGGGGAGCTGTGCTAATTCCTTACATGACATCCCAGGTCAGACAGCCCTCGTTTTCCTCCTAACACCCTGCCGAGAACACAGCCCGCTCATCACCCGTGTGCTGCAGCTTTGCTCTCTGCTGGACCCCCAGGCAGGTCCCTGGCCTTGCACTTCAGAAGCCATCACACCTCGGGAAAGGGAGCCCAAAACAGCTTCTCACCGCTCCCTGATCTACCCAGTGGGTCCAAGCCAAGGGGCCTCAGCATCCCTGCCGTGCCAGGAGCTGCGCTGACCCACACCGGAGGGATGTGGTCCTGGAAAGCACGGCCTGGTTGCACAAGAGCACCGGCGTTTCCAGGGCCACCTCTGCCAGTTTAAAGCAGACAGAAACACAGCATTCCCAGGCTGATAGCTGTGTGCACGAGGTGTGCCTGCAGATAGGAAGGTGCGGTCTGAAGTCCAGGAGATAAGAGGCTGGGGAAAGCAGTCTGGGGAGCTGCGGGAAGCAGAGATTCCAGGTTCCCAGTGCTGCCCGCCCATCCCTGCACAATGGTCCTTTGTCCATGCCCATCACAGCAGGGATGATGCCCCTGCTGCTGCTCCCCAAGCGACCAGGGCCCAGGGGCTGTCACAGGCAAAATGAGGTTAATGAGAAGGAGGTGCCTTTTATTACAGGTGTCTCTGAAGGTCTGACAGAGTCCGACCCCGGGGGGCCCTTTGATCTCAGCCTTTGAAAGCCTATTGCTGTGCTGACAGAGCTGCTCTGAGTTTCCAGGTCACCGGGATGATCATTTCCATCTGGGAACAATGAGCTCTTTATGTCACCCTTTGTGCTGCACCCTGCTGTGCTGAGTGGACCCAAGTGTAGGGAGGATGCGCTGCTGCACACAGAGGCTCAGCTCCTTCTCCGGGTGGATGCTGCAGCAAGGGACAGCAGCGGGGGGAACCCACCCAGCTCAGCATCCTGATTCCCTGCGGGAAGTGGGAGGCTTTTCATGCTGGGAGGCCACGTTCCCCTAGGAATTGTCCCAAGGATGAACTATGAAACCTCACTGCTTCCCTAGGGGAACCCCTGTACAGCACCAGCCCCAGTGGGGACCCAAGATCCAGCCTCAGGGATGGGCCAAGCAGGCACTTGTTCTGCACCCCTTGTGCTCTGCTGGACCCCGGGCAGCTGAAGGAAGCCCTAAGGCTGTGCTTTGCAGGGCAGGATGGACACTGCTGGATGGAGAGAGCTGCTTCAGAGCTGGGGAGCCGCTCACGAGCCCGAAGAACAGAGAAGGATTTAGGGTCCTCAACACCCCTTTGGCCCTCGGCCCTGTTCGGGACAGTTCAGATTCTGAACTGGGAAAACGGCATCTGAAAACCGAGCACATTCATGGTCTGCAGGGCCTGATCTTCCTTTTCCAGCTTCCCAGCCCGGGGGTCTGCAGGGGCCCCTTTGCGTGCCCTTCCTGTCCCAGCTGCAGCCTGCCCAGCTCCCTTGCCTAAGCTGGGGGTCTGCATCTCCACACTTCTATGGGTCCCGGCGTGGCACGGAGCTGCTGGAGGCTGTAGCTTGCATTTGCTTGTGTCAAAACAACACATTGTTCTCCAGCAGCAGGCATGGGGACCGGTTGTGCAAGTTCCCTTGGTGGTGACAGCGGGTTCCTGGGTGCAAGGCAAGGTTTTGACTTGCTGATCCCCACAAGTCACTCTGGGGATGTGACCGGGTCCAGTGTGATCCCTTTTGGGGGATACTTATCCCCATACACAATGATGAATCAGGGCAACTGGCTCCACTGCCATCCACCAGCCCACCTGTACCCACGGAGGCTTGGCAGACCCTGTGGGATGGGACACATTGGAGCAGATCCTGGGCACCAGCTACTGTGGTTGCGGTGCCTGACCGGCTGGATGATGGATGGCCAATGGAACCGAGCCCGCGGGGTCTCTGTGCGCGGTCTCTGGGTGCGTTCGCTGCCCTCTCCTTGTGCTGGGTGGCACCTTCTGGTTTTGCAAAGCAAATCCTGGCCGTGCGGGGCCGGTGGAGCGCAGGCACCTGCTCATTTGACAGGGAAATTCCCCAGGGAGCAGAGCACAAGCAAAGACCTCTCCGCTTGGCCCCACGAGGCTGTTGCCACCATTGCAGGGCAGGTACCAGGGCCCATCCCCACACTATCACCCCCTGCGTCCTTTCCCCAGTGTGCTCCTGCAGAGCTATCTCCAGGCAACCCAGCCAGAGCAAGGAGAGTCTCTCCCCTGCCGAGCCTGGTGTGCTTGTACTGGCACATACCTCACATACCTGGATGCAGGCATCACCAGCAGCGCTAACCCTTTCCTGCTCTCGAGACAGCAACACCCGCCCTGGTGCTGGCCTCCCGTGGGTGCTGCTGGCCTCCTGACCCAGCACCAGCACCCCGAGATCCAGCACCACGTAGGCACTGCTGGCACCCACGTGGGCAAGAAGCCAAGAGCCTCCATGGTGCCAAACCTCATGTTTTTTACTGCCCCTGCAGTGTCAGAGAATCATGGATTGGTTTGGGTTGGAAGGGACCTTAAAGCTCCTCCAGCTCCAACCCCTGCCACAGGCAGGGACCCCTTCCACTGGAGCAGCTTGCTCCAAGCCCCTGTGTCCAACCTGGCCTTGAGCACTGCCAGGGATGGGGCAGCCACAGCTTCTCTGGGCACCCTGTGCCAGCGCCTCAGCACCCTCACAGGGAACAGCTTCTGCCTCAGAGCTCAGCTCAGCCTCCCTTGCTTCCTGAGAGCTGCGTTCCCCCAAAGCCAGCTGGAGGGGAAGTCACCCTGGCTGAACCCCGCAGTGGGACCAGGATGGGCTGCTGGGGAGTTTCGGCTGTTCCCAGCCTCTCCTGTGGCTCCTGCCCACGGCTTCTGTAAGCAAAGAGGCTCTGCCAGCTTGAGCACAGCTCTGCCACCGGCACCCTCCGGCTGAAGGTGACTCATGGTGAGTGCTCAGGTGACAGGGCTGGTGCTGGTCCTTGGGGCAAGCTGAGTTGGCCCCAGCTGGAGATACAGCTCTGACGGGGCTCTGATGGAGTGCTGAGTCCTGGGGCATGGCACGGAGGAGGGCAGGGAAAGCCAAGCAAGGAGCTCAGAGCGCCTGCAGCCAAGCCAGGTCTGGCCCCTTGGCTGTGCTTCCATCCCCACGGATGTTTTTGGTGTTCCAGTGTTGCCAGCTCCTCAATGAGAGGAGCTCAAGGAAAGCCCAGCTTGGTGTCAAGACCAGATTTAGGCCTGGTGGCTGATGAAGGAAGCCTGCTCAAAGGCGTCTTCCAGCACCGAGCACCTAGCCTGGGGCAGGTTCCCCGAGCCCCTGCCTCTCCTCTTGCCCAGGGGAGCAGAGACATGGCTGTGGCCCTGGAGCTGCCTGGGCTGGGGCAGTCTGGGGACCTCACCAAGCATCCTGGTGGCAGCACCGTCTTGGCACCCTGACACGGTGGCTGTTTCCATGCCAGGGAACTGCGCTGCCTCAGAGCAAGGGGAGAGATGCTCAAGTCCTTCCTTGGGCTGCCTTGGCGCAGCTCAGGGGCTCTTCTCGGGGTAGAGAAAGGTGTAGGTGGCCTCGGGGGTCTCCCAGCACCAGTGATGAAGGAGGGCGGGCAGCCGAGCACTGCTGCCAGGGACACGGTGCCAGCCGGCTCAGGGGGGCAGAGCCAAGCCCTCCATGTCGAGCAGGCAGAATGCCTGCAGTTCTCTGTGCCTGCTTCTGCAGGGCTGTGCTTTGATAAGAGGCATTTCAAACCCCCAGCAGCATCCTGGACCAGCGCTGCGTGGTCCAGAGCTCCCTGGTCCCAGGTTGCTGGCAGGAGTACCCGGCAGGATGTGCTGCCAGCCCTCTGCAGGGTGCAGGAACCATCGCCAGCCCCGAGACAAGATCCCGGCGCTGCCCGCAGGGGTGCAGGGTGTGATGTGCTCAGCCTGGCTGACGTGTCTGCCCTCTCGCAGGCTGCTGGTAAACGGAGCCATGGGTGGGGAAACTGAGGCAGGGCAGAGGCTGTGACTCACTCCCATCCTCAGGCAGAGCTGCGGAGGAGCCGGGCCCTGCGCTGGTGCCGCTGCGCAGAGGAGAGGGACGGGGATGGCAAAAAGAGGAGCCTGGAGCATGGGGTGACTCAGCTGCGAAGGGAGGGTGTGTGTGTGTGTGTGTGTGAGGCGCTGCCAAACCCAGCCTTTCCCAATGTGTTTACCAGGACCCGCGTGGCCGGTGCCCATCCTCAGCCCTGAACCTGCTCACCAGGTTCAGCCGGGCAGAGGCGGGACCGTGTCCCTGCCCCAGGCTCATGTGGGGAGCCTGCAGAGCCCTCTGTGCTGCTGGCACCCTGCCCCTGCCCAAGGGGGGAGCGATGCTCCACGTCCAGGGCCGGCAGCGCGCTCCCGGCGCGGTCAAATAGCGAGGGGTGCAGCAGAACGTGGCCCCAGCCCCACGGGGAGGTGGCTGCACATCAGCACCGACATCCACGTGATGGCATCCCAAGGAAAGAGCCAGAAATTCCCCTGCTTGCTTTACACTGTTTGCTCACTGCTGACCCAACCACCTCCTGCCAGCTACCAGGTTACATGGCCCGGGGGGGGGAAGGACGTAGAGAGGGAAGGGCAAGTCCCTTTTTAGGGATGGTTTTAGAACAAAATGTGCTGCTTCTCAGAGTTTCCTCAGAGCAGCAGCTCCAAGCGCTGGTTTATTTCACTTCAGCCTCTTGGGCTGCTTGGGATGGGAAGTTCTGGTCAGAAGCAGAAGCACCAACATTTCTTTCCACAACAAAATGGAAAGGAGGGGCTCAAGTGGTGCCCCTGCTTGGTGAACTTGGCTTTGCGGCTGCAGCACTGCCAGGGTTGAACACCCAACAGTAAGGGTCACCAGGGCTCCTGCAACCCATTGTAACTGGGAACGCCAATGATACCATGGGCAGGAGGGCCTGGCACAGAGGGACCCTCAAAAGAGGCCCTGGAGCCATCAGTGGAGATCTCAGATGCTTCGTGTTGATCCGCACCGCAGGATGCAGCGGATGCAGAACGGTGAGGCAGTGATGTGCTGCATTCTGCTCTCACCGGGCCAGCCAGAACCCTTTGTCAAGCCAAGCAGATGAACTCTTTTCGGCAGTTAACCTCAAAACACAGCTCCCAGCTCGCCCAGTGTGGCTCTGGGCTCAAGACTGGGCCTTCCAGAGAAAGCTAAGTGTGGGCTCATCTCCTGCTCTCTTTGCTGCTTGGTTTCCATGCTGTGATGCACGGCAGCTCCAGCGCCAATGGCTGGGAAGGGACCCTTGCCATTGCATTGCATTGCTTTGCTTAGCTCCTGAGCTGGGTTCAGGCTGGCAGGACCTTACATGACAGGAGGCAGACACTGGTGCCCCAGCCTGGCAGGAGCAGAGGGCTCAGCCGGCCCCATTGCCCTCTTGCTCCTCCCCTGCAGCCCCCGAGCGCTCACCAAAGGGCATCAAAGGGTTCACCAAAGGGCAGGGCCTGCACATGGAGGGGAAATGTCCTCACCCCCCCCCATGTCAGGAACATCCTCCCGCAGGGGGTGGGCACGGGTGGGCACGGCGGGGAGGGCATGGCATGGAGATGGGATCCATTCCTGCCGAGGGCCGTGCTTACCCCGTGCTCCTGGCACTGAGCAGCAGATGGCCATGGCAGGGCACGCAGGGGCTTAGGGCTCAGCCCTGGCACGGGGGCCTGACCTCTTCTCCCTCTGACAGCCCCTGTTCACCGATGCCCGTTGTTTGGTGTGTGCTTTTCCCTGAGCACTTCCCATCGTACTGTGAATGTGGGGCACAAACTTACCCGGACAGCAGCACATCCATGGTCTCCAGCAAACAGCAGGTACCCACCTGGGATGTACCCACCTGGGATGTACCCATCAGGGATGTACCCACCTGGGCTGTACCCACCTGGGATGTACCCACCTGGGATGTACCCATCAGGGATGTACCCACCTGGGATGCACCATCTGGGATGTACCCATCAGGGATGTACCCACCTGGGATGCACCATCTGGGATGTACCCATCAGGGATGTACCCACCTGGGATGTACCCACCTGGGATGTACCCATCAGGGATGTACCCATCTGGGATGCACCATCTGGGATGTACCCAGCAGGGATGTACCCACCTGGGATGTACCCATCTGGGATGTACCCACCTGGGATGCACCATCTGGGATGTACCCATCAGGGATGTACCCACCTGGGATGCACCATCTGGGATGTACCCATCAGGGA